>NC_064573.1:1937500-2292000 GCF_937001465.1 Orcinus orca
GTCCAGAAAGCTCTGTAAGGACTAGAGCTAACTCACCACTCACCTCTCCACAACCCAGAAATCACACATGCTTTCTGTCACCAGCAACCACTCTGCTAATTGAGTAAATTTCCAGGAGAACTTCAGTCTAAAAGTCCTCTGGGATCCTTGTAGAGCAGGAAATGATGTTGAATCTAAATATATATGCTCCTAAAGGAAACAACTCCATGCAACTGCAAAACCTTGAGAAAAATTTAGTCCAATATAATCGTAATATTTACATATGCTTGCTTCAACCAGGTGCATAAGCTTGAAAGAAAAGTTGAGAATGATACCCTGGTGAGATCACTTAATTCAGAGATAATGATGATGGATGTTATAACCTACCATAGAAGGAGAATTATGTGGACTCTCAGTTAAATTGAAAAATACCCGCGTTTCCAAATATTTACCAGTATTGGGCCCTAGTTAATCCATACCTCAATTAAAATATGAAAAAGAATCATTCCTTGCTGTGTTCATAAACACATTATCTGTACTTGCAAAGTGGATTTTAAAATAGTTTAATTATTATCAAAAATATCTCTCATGCAAACTAGCAGATAGGAGATATCGAAAGAAGTAGCAAAATAACTATCCCAAAATCTTAAACTCTATTAACAGCAATTATTTTTATTAAACCTCCCATATGAAGGAATTGAAGGAATGACAAAGACAGTGGATAAAAAATTTATGTCAATTAGAAGAAACGTGGTAACGGGACTAATTCTAGAACTCCTGCTCAAACAGAGTATTCCCCTGCTGCACCTACTTCCGAAGGCTGAATCACCCCCCAATAAAACGACTGGAACTTAAGTTCCACAGAAGCAGGACCCTTGCGTCTTCTTCACAATAATACCCTTAATGTTTAGACGCAGGATGGATAACAGTGGTGCTTAATAAGTATTTATCAATCGAATGAATGAATGAAAGCATATGAGAATTCTAGTGCATAATTTTTATTTTATTTAGTATCCTATAAATCAAGGATCTATTCAGTATTTGATCAGCATTATAAGTGGCATAACACAGATTAGTTAGGAATCATGTGATCTATTAAAATGGCCATAGACAGGTCAGCACAGGAGGTGCACAGACCTTTTCTTCTCCTCCTTTTTCCCTCATCCACTCTTTGCAAGGGCAGCATACCACAACAGCTATGGTTTCTTTATCTTCTCCCAGTTCCCCCCCCCCCATTCATTACCTAGGAGAGAATAATATTTAAAGACAGGGGAAAGCAGTCACGTTTTAAAAACTCTTTGCTGTTTATAAATGCAAAGGATGTGGAATCATTACCACTGTAATAATAGCAAACTCCTGGGATTACAATTATAAAAATATCAGTTCTACAGAGTTCAGGGAGGGTTATGAATACAATTGCGATGGGTTGAAATGGTCCTAGGAGAAGGAATACTTTCTCTATAGAATTTATAGATCACAGAAGCTGTTTCAAGAATGGAACCATAAAAATATGAAATTTGATTAGATTGTACAAGCTAGTATGATATCTCAGTAAATTATTGATTGGCTCAGATTGTAAGTTTACTTTAATTCCTGGATAGAATTAAATTACTCCTGAAGAAAAATTTAAGGATCACAAGATACAGTTTTTCTATGTATAAATGGATCTATATAAGTAAGCTGCAAAATTAAAGATAAGCAATGACAAGAGTTTCAGGAAGAAAAGAGCTTGGGTATCCTCCCAGCATGGTGTCTGGGTGTCTTGAGCAAGTGTCCAGGAGAATGGGACTGAAGCTCTCTCACCTTTAATGATCTAGCCTCTAAGAAAAATGCTATTTGAAATTTTGATTTGACATATCTACAAAGCATGATTCTATCAATTTATGTGGACATGAAACGCATTATTTTACCAAGTTCAGAGCCTCGTGAAGAAATACTTCAAGTATGATATTTTTATGTGGAATTCTGTTGATCTGTCTGGGACAGTTTATTCTATCCTATGTTACCTTTTTTTAAGGCCTTTGAAATTACGTCTTTACACACCCATGTCTTCTGTGTACCTTAGCATTCCTCAAATGATTGTGGGCAAATCTCTGACAGTTTTGGGTGTAAAGAAGAATTTCAACTTGAAAACTGAAACAAAGTAAATCTCATCCATTAACACAAATAAGCATATCATTTGGAAATGAACAAATTTGCCATATGTTAAAGCACTTTTTAGTATGACAAGTGGTGTCTTTGCACTTTGCTTTATTATATTTTTTATTTTTACATTTCCAAACCAAGAATGGGTTCTCTGGTGGAGCAAGCACTGAATTTAAAAAATCATTATTTCTAGTCCCAGAGCCATTTCTTACTAATCATCACCTGAGCTAAGTCATGTTCCTGTGGAATCTTGTGTCTTCATCTGTAAAATTAGAGGTTGCATTAACTGACCTCTGATAGCTTCTGGAAGATGTTATGATAAGTCAGGGAGATGTGACAGGCCCCATCTTGACTCCCATCATGTGAGCGAGGAGGACGCAAATGCAGATGCGTGATCATGAGTTGTGTACAGCCTGGTGTCCACCACTCACAATAAGTACCTTTTGATTTATGTATGCTGTATTTCTTACACTCATTTATGTAACTGACTTTATTTGGAATTTGTTGATGTTTACCATTTACCATGTCAACAAATTTATGCAGGAATCTGTCAAGCATTGCCCAGATGAAAGGAAGTACACACTGTGCTGATTATAGCTCATCCTGAAACTGAAAATATAGATCATTGCATACCATCCCCAATGCATATGCAAAATGAGAATGTCCTCTGCTTTTTCTCAATCAGAAGCTTTTTATAAGAATCTCTCCATAATCAAGACAAAAAATGTGCGGTGGGGAAACAGCTCTTACACATTGGTGTCTGAATGACACCTGCTGGAAGATCAGAATGCTGTGTGCGTGAGGGGGAAAGTCAGCAAAAGCTTGCGTGACGTTGGAGGTTGACTTTCTGTCCCAGGAAAAACAAATGCATGTTACAGCCAAGATGTAAAGTGTGCACTACAGAGTTTTCATGCCTCTGTGTGACACTATTGAAAACCAGAGACCAATGTTATAAAAGAAAAAGTCTTAAGGTAAAAAACAAACAGCAAACAAAATGAGAAAAGGAGCCACTCAATCTAACTCTAAAAATTATAGTTGTAATACGTTTGATGATTCGGGGATGAAAAATGTACACGGTGATGACTGTAACGTGAACGATACAGTCCAGGTGGAATTAAAAAGTCCCTTCCTTGCCAGATATGGTACACGATACACGTGAATATCGTTCAGGGTGATTCTGAATCCTAGATTGCACAAAAGACGCCTTCTGAACTTGTATTGTCTCAATTTTACTGTAGAGAGGTCAGATTAGGTTGTGAGAGCAAAAAGGAAATACACTTTCCATTGCCAGCAGGGTCCTGACTGCAATGAAGCAGAGAACAAACAGTAAAGGTCAAGCCTGCCAATCACGAAATGTCCAAAAGGGAAATTTTGATTTTTTTTTTAAATAAAAGGTAATTTGATCCATCCCGGCTGAATGTTACATTAGAAGATGCCCCACTTTGCCCTGGTATAAACACAATAGTGTTTCAAGGAACAATGTCCAAGAAAACCCTCAGGTCTGGGTGAATATATTGATTTCCTCTGAGTTAATAGACGTGTAACAGTGAAGCCCGCTAATCAGGGACCCTTGGCACAAATACCGCCCTTTCCTCCAGAGAAATGTCAATGACCCTATTTTTACTTATATACCATTTCTTTATTCATATTCACAGCCCCCAACATGGCTTCAACAAAAAACTCTTCCAGTTCTTTAGGAACTGTCAGTGGACCTCCTGGTTGAGTTGGAAACAAGATCGGTGAGTCGTTTATGAAGCAAAAAGAGAAGACACACAGATTCAGGACAGTGTAGCAGATCTACTACAAACAAAGAAAACAAATCAAGACAAAAAAAATATTACGCCTTGACCAAATCTCAGTTTTAGTTTCAGAGCTGAGTTTTTACGTCATCTTTTCCTTCTGTATAATGATCTGAGCGTTAGAATGCTAAACTTCAGTTAACAGTGTGTCCTTCTTCACCTCCAAAATGACCCATGAATATCTACCTCTGCCTCTATGTAGACCAACGAACGATGGAACACCAAAGGAGAAAACCTACAGGTCAATCACTTTTTAAATGGTAGGAGATTTTGCAACTATTACTCTGAACTGGGCGCCAGAGACTGGGGTCCAAATTCCACAGATTGGTCTGTTGACCTGGAGGACGTGTTAAATAATTCAGACTCCAACTTCCTCACCTGGGTGAAGGGGCTGTTACCTTCTAAGGCAAAACAACTTCTTAATGTTTATTAATCCACTGACTTAACTGAATCTAGTATTCTAACTCAAAGAATCACCAAAGGGTTCTGTGTGGAAACATGTAGATTTCTATATTTTCTGCAACCGAAAGTAGAATTCTGACACCAGCTCTCACTTGATATAATTATATTCGAGTTGTGTTCCAAGCACGAGTCCACACACTCTGTTCTCCATCATACACACTGCACTGGTTCCTGGGGCATGGGTGTGTGCGTTGCTGAACAGGTGCTTAATCAGATAAAAAGTAAGACCTGTTGTGTTTGATTACAAAACTGGCACATAATAATGAGCTGGTTCCCTGAGAGATGTATATATTCTTAAATAGTATTATTCTTCTTATTTTCATGGTTTTTTATTGTGCTATAAAACACAACAAGAGATCTTGTGGTCTATAAAAGTAAAACGTCATCATGTTAAAGTGACAAACTGTCTCCAATCCTTCAAGCACCTCCATCTGAGCTTTCTTTAATAATTTTTTTCTTCTAGATCCTGGGAGTTATCAACATTAATCCAATGATATTTTTATAAAGTTTTAATTTTCTTCCACATTAATTCAGATTATCTGATATGTTAGCGTTGGCATTGATTTGTTGTTTAATCCTTTTAAATTCTGGTGCATTTTTTTTTAGATGTTGGGGGTAGGAGTTTAGTAATTAACTTATTTATTTTTGCTGTGTTGGGTCTTCGTTTCTGTGCGAGGGCTTTCTCTAGTTGTGGCAAGCGGGGGCCACTCTTCATCGCGGTGCGCGGGCCTCTCACTGTCGCGGCCTCTCTTGTTGCGGAGCACAGGCTCCAGACGCGCAGGCTCAGTTGTTGTGGCTCACGGGCCAAGTTGCTCCGTGGCATGTGGGATCCTCCCAGACCAGGGCTCGAACCCATGTCCCCTGCATTAGCAGGCAGATTCTCAACCACTGCGCCACCAGGGAAGCCCCTCTGGTGCATTTTTAATGGTCCTTCTCCTTTCCTCTAATTTCCTTGGCTTGAATCAGTGCGATTATTGCTATTTCTTTTCCCTAAGATGCCCCATCTAGCTTAATGATGCAAGGTTGTTGTTGATGTGTATGTCTGCAGGTAAAACGTGAGTACAGAGACTTACAAAAACATACGTAGATGGTCCACAACAAACAAGGCAAAGAACTAGCAGAAACCCACAGTCTTAGAAAGATAACCGACTGAATGGTTTTTGTAAATTATTGAAAAGGTTCAGGTTACAGGCTCTTCCTCATATGTCACACTCATGGCATAAAATTCCCCCACCAGAGTTGCATTCCTTCACCTTCTTATTTCTTTACCCTTTGGTGGTGGTAGCTGGGAGCAGGAAGATCAATTGTCTCTTGATACACAGGAAATAGCCTTGAAATAACCAGTCCTTCTGGCTGGGGATTGACTTCCCAAGGGCACCGACAATATAGGAGAGTTGGAACTTGATGGAATCAGACAGGAATTAGAGATCTACAGCAGGTACAGTAGAATTGAAAATTAGTGTGATCTCCAGCAATTTCCTCAACTCTCTCACCCTGTTTAATTGTCACTAAAGTAGGGATAAGTGGCCTAATCACTGAGCTCCTGCAGAATATTGAGTTGGTCCTGTAAGCTTTTCCCAAGAAGCCCCCGGTAGAAACTCTGTGTTACTGCTTGGATTGAAATTATCTTGAATGGGCCGTCTTAAATAATTATCTCAGGTTAGGGAGGATCAGAGGCAAAATAAAGAGTTTTTCTTGTCTTCTTCATCCTTCCTAAACAGAGCCAGAGTTTACATAGTGAGGTGGCCTCTTCCCCATCAAATGTCAACGGCCAGCAACAAGCGGGCGGAAAACGGTATAAGCTATTGTTTCTTTTTATTTTAACTTTTTATTTTACATTGGAGTGATTAACAATGTTGTGATAGTTCCAGGTGTACAGCAAAGTGATTCAGTTATACATATACATGTATCTATTCTCAGATAGAAAAATATGATATCGCTTATATACAGAATCTAAAAAAAGATGATACAAATGAACTTATTTACAAAACAGAAACAGACTCACAGACTTAGAGAACCAACTTATGGTTACCCGGGGGGAAGGGAGGGGGGGCGAATAGTTAGGGAGTTTGGGAATGACATGTACACACTGCTATATTTGAAATAGATAACCAACAAGGACCTACTGTATAGCACAGGGAACTGTGCTCAATATTCTGTAGCTATTGTTTCTTCCGATGACATATTCTCAGAATCCTCACAGAGTGCACAACTTGTTTAATGGGAAACAAACAGGTGGCCCAAAGCATGGTACAAAGCACAAAATTCTATTCCAGAGAATGGTCTCTTACTCATTTATCTAGTTTTATTCATTAATTTGTCAGTCACTATTAAATGGCTGGAGATTTCTGAGTTGAATAAAGACGGAAAACCCCCGCTCATTTTTGGTTCTGTGCAGTAAAAGTAAAGCACAAAAGATGTGATAGGTCACACATGTACAATTTGGGAGAGAGAACGCTTCAGAGAATGAGAAAGAATAAATAAATAATTTCTAAGTGGAAGGGAACGGTAACTGAAAGCACTTAACATGTGTTAACTAAAATTTCCACTCTCTTTCCAGGCAGTGCACTTAAGGGATATTTGTTGTTTGTGACAGGTTTTTTCCCCCCTCTTTTTATTTTCTTCTCTTTTCAGGATATCGCAGAAGGGATCACAGCAGGAAATTACTTGTGCTTGTCAGTTGTTTGTGTGGTGAAGAGACCGGTGGGGCTGAGAGCTGAAGATCTCTATCCAGGGCCAAGCAGATTGAAAGGCGGTGCGATGAATGGCACACAGCTCCCCTGACCTCCTCCTTGACCTTGACCCCCGGGCTGGCCACCCTCCCAGGGAGAGGGTGATGAAGCTCACAGGGCAGAGTGAGGACTGGTCCAGCCCATGCTGACCATCACACCCACTGCCCTAGGCCCTCACCTCACATTACCTCCAGGGCTCCAGAAGTGGAGGGTGAGCTGCCTGAGGGTGGGTCAGCATTTCTAAGGACAAGCATGTGGACCGCTTGGATTCTGGTTTGCTTTGTGATTAGGTAATGCTCCTCTCTCCAAGGGCCAGGAAAGACTGCCTGGGAATAAAATGAAAGGGCAAACCACCTACACCATTTCAACCAAGTAAGAAATACAAAAATCAAAGGTTGGTAGCTCTTTGCCTCCTCTTTGGAGTATCTGTGTGGTCAGCAGAGCTCTGGGGTATTCCCGATACCTGTTTCTTGGCCTTCAGTCAACATCAGGTAGGTGTCACTGATTCCTAAAGATAGGTTCCAGGCACTAGAGAACCACCACTTGGCACTACAGATCAGAAAGGAGATTTCTCTGTTGGAGGGCAAAAGATGTATTAGTTTTCTTCTATCCAGAATCGCATAACTAGTTACACCAAACACAGCAAGAGATGCTTTCATATGTATGGTCCACAGGAAATCAATATACCACTAGGTCATTTTAAGACCATAACCAATCTTTAGTGCCCTCAATGTCATGCTGAGATAGTTTACATCCATGCGATGTCTGGACAGCTAATGAGTTGACAATTCCTGAAAATTTAAGAAAAGTCAAATCATTCTCCCAAGGCACCGCTTTTGAGGGAAGATGTGGAAGTATGGGGGCAGTGGCTGCAGGATGGGGTCATTGAAGGCAGACATCAGTCCATGAGCAAAAGACAACACTTTACAAGGACCCCCTCCCCAGCCCTGCCAAATGACAAAACACCACAGTGCCAAACTGCTGTGCACACGTGGTGTGAGACATGCCATCCGTGGGTCCATAAGACATTGAGCACCTACTGGTCCTGCCATGAATAGGGCACTAAGGTTCCAGGAAGCACCCAACACAGGCCTCCCCAGCTGGGACCTGGGCCCAGTTTCAGAGAGCTGGCATCTCCAAAAAAGTTAGTGTCTGCCCTGTGCCAGTGGGCACAGCACAAGAGACACTCCTTTAGTTTTACTCTTAGCGTGAAGAACACAAGTCCACGCAAATAACCTCAAATGAAAGAATATGGTGTCTTTCATGAATTCTCATGGAAGGACAAAAAATGGGAATTTTGGCAGTGAGTCCAATGTTGCTGGGACACAATTAAACCACAGGTTGGGGCAAGATGATGCAGGACTGCAGGAGAGAGTGGTTCCCAACCCTGGGCACCTCTGTTGCATCCTGGCTTCTATTTCGGGGGACTCTACCACCCACCCAACTCACACCCCTGCTGCTTACCCACACTTTCTGCTTGTTCCTGACAGCCCGGCCTTACCATCCCACTGAGGGCATCTTACTCTTTGTCTGTATCCCACATCCAAACCCTTAAAGTCAAAGACAATTTGGTTGACCAGGCACAATGGCCCCCATTGGGCAGACCCTTTGTTCTGGGCCAGCTTCTCACCTCCTGTGAACCCAGGGGCTCTTGGGGCTGGTGCTTTGCTCCAGCCAACAGAGGAAGCCAGGTCAAGGGATGCAGGACTGGCTTCTGGGGCTGTTCTCTCAGCTGGAGTTGGCTGGGAGGCTTTAGGACATCCTCTTAGCACGGTGGTCCAATAGATGTGTAAGTGTCACCACAAACCTTGTTTGCAAGAAGTCTTTGGACAATTAGAACAACTTCCGTCTTGCTTCTGTTTTTTCACCACATCAGGTTTCTGGTTTGCGTTCTCCTGCTCCCATTCAACAGCCCACGCCCTCTTCACTCTCCCTAAGCTGAGATGCCTGCCTTGTCATTCTGATTATGTTCCTGCCAATTCCCTAAACTCTTTTGCCTATTTGTCCCTTAGTTAGATTTTCTTAGGACAAGTGCCAACTCCTAGAATAATTTAACAGTATACCTTCTCCGTGTCTGCACGTTGGTGGCTGAGTGATATCATAGGTGATGATTAAACCCAGTTTGTTGATACCACTATAAATGTGCGGCTTTATAATCAGCTGACTCCGTGGCTTGCCCACTTCACAGCTACAAATTCTCATCAATTGAGAGCATCGATTGTCATCATCTAGATGCTTTCACCAGCTTTAGAAAATGATTTCACTTGTAATTGAAGAGATTAGCCATGAGACTCAAACTAACAACCTTACCCTCTCCCACAACGTGTGACAGTCCAGCATCTGAATCCCTCCCTTTTACTTCCTCCCACAATATATTAAACAGGAGGGTGCTCACTTAATCTAAGGTGTATCTTTTTGCCACTTCTGCCTTGAGTCCCATCTCCGAATGTCTGAAGAACCTTGTGGTTCTAACTAGATTCTCACTCTTCTGAACTTTTAGACCATCTTGAAAGCTTTCTATGAGCTCTTTTAAAAATAAATCCGTCATAAAACCTCTCTAAAAACCTAATTATTCTCTACACACCCCATTCAATTTCTCACTTCAGTCCACAATAAACTTCTCAAAAGTGGTTTAATACTCATTGCCTACAGTTAGTCACCTATCATTCACTACTTAATCTACTGCTATGTAGCTTTTGCCCAAGTGCTACACACATTGATGTCCTTACTCCACCAAGATGTCCCTGTTGCTGATTCCAATGGACTGAGCTCTTACCATCTCAAAACAGTTAGCTAGTCCTTTATTCTGGGAAGATAACCTTATCTTAAATTCCATGACTCCACACCCTCTCTATCAGCCACTTCCTAGCAGGCTCACCTGCCAGCTCTGCCACCACAGTTGTCATTATAGTTTGATATTCCTGGGCAACTTCTATACTTATTCTGCATTCCATCCTCAGACTAAACCGTTCATCTCATGGCTCCTTACTACGTAAAGCTTAGGACATCAACATTTACGTCCACCATTCAGATCTCTTTGTAGCACTCCGGATTTCTATATTTTACTGTCTATGTGACACCTCTTTTTACATTTCTCACGGGACTTTAAAAATGAAAATACACAACTTTCTTTGCCAAAATTATGGTTGATTGTGTAGAACAATCCTAGATTTCTCAGCAATACAGTGAGCAAATGTCTAAGAAAACTTAAGAACTACATGCAAAACTAAAAAGAAAGTAAGGGAATGACTAAAACGGGAAATCTTCAGAGGCCAGAAATAATACAAAAGTGCAGATACAGAGAAGAAAGTGAGATCAGGCGCTGGCACACACAAGCGCTGAAATGAATTGTGGTCAAAATACAAATTAGAGTGAAATTAGGGTGGTTAATAGGAAATACTTAGAAATGAATTGTAAGAAAAATATCACTTAACAAAACTTGTGTTCAATGTAAGATGTTATAAAAGGAATTTCTGAATAAACCTAAAGGAAACATAAATGAAATTATAAAGTACAGAATTTAATAATACAATAACTCATGTCATTAATGAGATGGAGAAATCTCTTCAAGATATATAACTTGCCAAAAGTGCCTCAGGAGAAAATAAAATGCATGGGTGGTCTTATAAAGATAAAAGAAATTGAATCAGTAGTTTAAATTCTTTCCTTTAAGAAGACCTCGGGATGAAACAGTTTTACAAGTTAGTTCTATCAGAGATAATCCCAAGCTCACACAAAATCTTTCAAGGAATAGGAAATAAGATATTTCCAAACTCATTTTTATGATGTTAAAACTAACTGTGTGATCAATATCAAATAGAGACAAATCAAGAACAAGAATAAAAGATAAGTGACCCACTTGAAAAATAGCCAACTCTTTCTCAAGAAAAGAGACAAAAATTCTAAGAAATATATTGGAAAATCTAGTCTGGCAATATATTAAAAAGATCATAATGATAAGGTTGAGTTTATTTCATGAATGCCAGGTTCGTTCAATAAGAGCAAATACATTAATGTCATTCACTAAATCAATGGACTGTAGTAGATAAGGACAAAAATAATCTCTATAATGAGAATCTCCAAAATACAGAACAAAATATTGATGAAACTCACATCCATTCATGTTTTTTTTAAAAAATTAGCAAACTAGAAATATAAGAAAAATTTCATAAACTAATAAAACGTTTATAATTGTGAAAAAGCATTGCTAAAATCCTTCTCTCTAGAATCAAAAATAAAACAATGAAGACAACTATTAAGACTTTTATTCAATATTTACAGGGGTTCTTTCCAATGCAATAAGAGAAGAAAATAAGTAAAATTATAATATTGAAACATAATTAAATTTCTATCCCCTTCCATAATAAAACCAAAATATTCTATGGATTAGTCATTAAAATAAATGAAACAGCTTAACAATGATGGTAGAATAACACTAATGTGGAACTGTCAATTGCATTTTCATATTACAGAAGCAAATAGAAAATATAATAACTATACACAATGGCTACAAAATAAAATACATAAGAATAAATATAATTAAAAACTTACAATACTCTGATATAGCAACCTGTAGAATTTAATTGAGAAGCATTTAAAAGACAAGTAAATGAAGAGGTCTACCACAGAAAAAATTATCATCATAAAGAACTCAGTGTTTCTCAGATTTACTTATAGAATCAATGCCATTCAGATAAATATTTCAACTTTTAGAGATTGAAACTTGACAAGCCAATTCTAAAATTTATATGTATTAATAAAGGAATAAAGATATTCATAATATTCATTTTAAAAAGACATGGTATTGTGTACTATCAGGAAAAAGATAGGTAGTACATACAATGTGATGAGAAAATTGGTTAGCCATATAGAAGAAAACTGAAATTAGATTACTACTTCACACCTTAAGCAAATATAATTTCCACATGGATTAAGTATTCAAATGTGAAAGACAAACTCTAAACCTTTGAGATAAAATATTTGAGATCAATTTGGGGGGAGGAGTTCTTGAATCAAGACAACTCAAATGCAAATCATAAAAGAAAAAAAATGAGAAATTTGCCTACATAAAATGAAGAACCCACCCAATCAGCAAAAGACACTATAAAGTGAATGAGAAAAAACAAGACCCAAACTACAGAAAGATATGCTGTATGTTGTATATAGAATAGAGAAAGGAGATGATTCCAGAACATATACAGAACTTCTGTGTATCAATAAGAAAACTTAAAAGTTTTTCAGTTGAAAAATGGACAAAAATTCAAACAGAATATTCACATAATAATAAACACAAATGCCCATTAAGCATATAAAAAGGGCTCTTTTACTTTTTTTTTTTTTCAGTACGCAGCCCTCTCACTGCTGTGGCCTCTCCCGTTGCGGAGCACAGACTCCGGACGCACAAGCTCAGCGCCCATGGCTCACGGGCCCAGCCGCTCCGCGGCATGTGGGATCCTCCCGGACCGGGGCACGAACCCGTGTCCCCTGCATCGGCAGGCGGACCCTCAACCACTGCGCCACCAGGGAAGCCCTGATTTCTTTTACAAATCAGGAAATGGAAAAAATGTAAAATTACATTTCACTTCTCCCCAAAATTATGCATCAGAAAATATCAAGTATCCACGCGATTCAGTGGAAAGCACATATTGCTGATCTCAGTGTAAATTATGCACAAATGTTTGGGAGATGCTTATTTTCCACCAAATTTGAAGTTAGGCCTGCCCGATGACTCAGTCATTCCCCTTTTAAAAGTTTATACTTTAGAGAAGCTTTGGCACCTGTCAACCAGGAAACATGCTCAAAGCAGCATTCTTTGAGAGAGTAGAAATCTGTAAACATTGCAAATGTCCAGCTGCACAACAGATAAGTCAATCGTAAATTCCTAGAATGCAACGCCAAACACACCGTACACAGTGAAAATGATTGTTTACATATGTTGCCACAGATGAATTCCAAAAGGGTAATACTGAGCAAAAAAAAAGAAGGCCATAGGAGGAGAAAGACCTATGTTATGATGTTATTTACATAAAGGTTAAAAAAAAAAGCAATCTTTTGTAGAAAAACCATGAAGATACTAAAAAATATTCTAACAAGAAATCCCAGATGATGGTTTTCTCAGGGGGTAGCAAAGAGAAGAAACAGGACACAGAGGCATTCAAAGATGCCAGGTGTTCTATTTCTGGACTTGGTGTTGAGTTCTTCTCCATTAAACTGTTTACTTGTGTTATTTTTAAAAAGTTAAAAATTAACGTGAGAAATTTACTCTCCTTTTCTGTAAGACGTGTCTGCTCTGAGCCTTTCCCATTTTAATAACTCACACCATCACATAGTCAGGCTTTTTGAAGTTACTCTTAAAGGAACCCTCCCCTGACTATCTAGCCCCGTCAGTCCCCAAATCGTGTTGATTCTGCCACCTGACTGTCTCTGAATTCTGACCACTGAGCCCCACTCCAGCTCCCAATGACTAGTCCGAGGCATCATCTGCACTCAGGCTACAGCAGTGCCCTTCTTGATGTCTTCCTTCCATCTCCTCCTGATTTTCTACAATTAAGCCTGCGAGCAGCAGCCAGAGTGGTCTTTCAAGCTCAGATACTACACCACGACCTGCCTAAAACCATCCAGTAGCTGTCTTTTGCCCCCAGGATAATACCCAAATGCCTTGACATGTCAAAAAGACTTGCTGTTATCTAATTCATGTACCTTTACTACCTCAAGCCTACCTTCCTCCTATTTGTTTTATACATTTCAGCCACACAGGGCTTTATTCAGTTCTTTAAAAGAGCCGGAACCTGTTCAGTCTTATATCCTTATGGTGGTTCTATCTTTTCTTTGCTAATTTTGGCTCATTATTTAGGTCTCAGATTAAACATCACTTCTGTAGGAAAGCTGTTTCTTAATCTCCAGTGTAATTTAGATCAACCCGATATCCGTTCTTTGTGGGATCCTATACTCATTCCTATACCATCTTGACAACTGCAATTACCCATTAGATTGTATTTCCCATTAGATTGTAACCCCATATCTCATCTGGACTAGTGCAAAAATCTCCCAGATGTAATCCCCACTCCATGACCATCTCCCTCCAGGCTAGTCCCAATACACATAGGAAAGTAAACCTTGTTACATTCCCTGGATTTCCCTTGCACTTAAGACAAAACTGAAAATCCTTAGCCCTAAAGAGCCTTATTCTCCCTGCTCATCTTGCACTGTCTACCCAAACCCACCCTTGCTCACCAAGATCAAGGTATACAGATGCGGTTTCAGTGTTCTCTAAGCTCATTTTATGATCTTTGATGTGACTTTTACTTAGGGGACAGTCACTCATATTTCAATGCTACCTTCATATATTTGCCAGAAGAGAGCTTTCTGGACTACCACTTTTTCTTCATAGCAATTATTTATTTGAATTGTCATTTTTAAAGTCTGTGTGGTCTTACTGAAGTGTAAGCTCCATAAACCTAGTAATCTTGTCTATTCTGTTCATCTCTGTATCTACCGCTCCTGACAAACGCTGAGCACTAAATGGTTAGTGGTATTTTTAATGATTGTGAGTCAAAGCAATAGAGATGGGGATGCATGCAGTGACATCAGAAAAATCGCATTTGACTCCACTGACACTTTTAGAAAGAAAAGTATTGGAAGAAAAATTTGAGATCAAATGACTTGGTAAAGCCAGGTAAAGAGTATGAGTTTGCACATTTTCCCCACTATTTTGGCAGTCATTTGAACTGTAAGAGTAGAATTTTAGTTAAATGCATTTGGAAGTTTTGTGTTCATCAATAAAAGGTGAGAAGGTATAGAAGTCGGGTACCAGCTTGGTGGCCATGTGAACCGGCAAGAGCCCATGTTGATTCCATCAGATTAGAAACGGAAAAGAGAAGAGGTGGAAAGACAATAAAAGAAGAAATGGGTGAATATGGTGACTGACTCGATGTGGGTGAAAAAATAAGGGGAAAATCAAAAATACCTTTCCATTTGTAAGCCCAGAAGAAAAAGGCAACTGTATTAATCAATAAATCAAGAGGTGGAGCTGATTTGGGGTAAACTAGGCTGAGTTTTATTACAGACATATTTAAATGATGTGATTGTGAGATACAGCAACAGGCTGTGATAAGGGAAATTCCAACATGTCTGTAGCCTTAGAAGAAACTGACCATCCCAGAATTAGAGAGAAGGGTTAACTGAAGAAACAGCAAATCAGAAGATGATTATTTATCTTCCAGAGGAATCAGGACTTATGGGATCAAGAGTTCAAATAGAAGAGTTCAATGAAATACAGTGTCCTATTATTACTCCTGGATACATGAAAGATTTAGTAGCTGTGTGAATATGAGTAAGTGACTTTGTATTCTAATCTGTAAAATCTAAATAGGTATAGTAACTGTCTGATCATTTTTTAAAATTAGGAGTCAATGAGTTAATGCTGAAGACAGTAGTAGGCTATGTACCTAAAAGTATTCAGTAAAGATTAGTTGCTGTTATGATTAAAACCATCTCTTCAATCATATTAGCCTTCCTTTGCAACAAACCCCATTTACTTCAGCCAGTTTAAGTAGGTCACTGTTCTGTACAATAAATATTTTTAAGGCACTGAGATATATATATATATATTACCAAATTCCCCTTAAG
Source organism: Orcinus orca (assembly GCF_937001465.1). NCBI lineage: Eukaryota > Metazoa > Chordata > Mammalia > Artiodactyla > Delphinidae > Orcinus > Orcinus orca. The sequence goes on from NC_064573.1 coordinate 1,953,246, forward strand.
AATGGTTACAGAGTAACGATTAAGATTCTCTCCAGTAGCAAATGAATGTACTCATTCCTTGGTACCTTGTCAGCCTCCTGTATTAATGGATATATGTTTTGTTCGATTTTTTAATGTAGATTTTTAAAGGTAAATTTTCTTCTGCCAAGCAAAAATTTTAAAAATTTTTATGAAGTCCAATTTATCTTTTTTTTCCTCTTATGGACCATATGTTGGTGTCAAGTCTAGGAATTTGTTGCTTAGCCCTAGATCCTGAAGACATTTGGCCTCTTTTATTCTAAAAGTTTTATCGTACTACGTTTTACATTTAAGGACATGATTCATTCTGCGTTCATTGTCACATGAGGTGCGGGACTTTGGCTGAGATTTAGTGTTGCCTGTGGTCCAGCTGCTCCAGTACCATTTGTTAAACAGCCCACCTTGCCTCCATTGAGTTTCTTGTGTGTCTTTGTCAGACATCAGTCGGCATATTTGTGAGCTTCTATTTCTTTGTCCTCTATTATGTTCAGTTGACATTTATGTGCCTATTTCTTTGCAGATACACCCCAGTCTTGATTTTGTGACTATATCATAAGTCTTGAAATTAGGAAATTGGGTATAGAAACTCTCTTGCCTTATTCTTTTTTTTTCTTCAAAATTATTTCAGCTTCTCTAGTTCTTCTGCCTTTCCCTGTAAATTCTAGAATAATCTTGTCTATATCTACAAAAGTTCTTGCTGGAATTTCGGTAAGAATTCTATTAAACTTGTGTATCAGTTTGAAAGGTACTGACATATTTGCTACCTTGCATCTTCCAACCCATGAACACAGTAAGTTTCTCCATTTATTTATGTGGGTTTTTTTTTTAAGTTTGGGGCCTACAAATCCTGCACTTGCTTTTGTTGAATTTACACCTAAATATTTCTCATTTTTTGACAATGTGAATGCTATTTTATTTTTAATTTTGATGTCCACATGTTCATTGCTATATATATACAATTGATTTTTGTATGTTTACCTTGTATCTTGCAACTTTGCAAAACTCACTTATTACTTCTAAGAGTTATTTTAGATCTTTGGAATTTTCTAAATAAACAATTATGAAACTTACAAATAGGGGCAGTTATCTTGATTTCTTTCTGATAAGAATGCCTTTTATCACCTCCATGGATAGAACTTCTAGCACCATGTGGAATAGCAGTAGTAAGAGTGGACATTCCCGACCTTTTCCCAGTTGTAGGGCAAAGCAGTAAATCTCTTAACATACGTGTAATGTTAGCTGTAGACATTTTGTAGATGTCTCTACCAAATTGGTGAAGATCTTCCTCTATTCCTATTTTTCTGAGAATTTTTAATCACAAATGGATGTGGAATTTTGTCTAAAGCTTTTTGTGCATCAATTAACATGATCAAATGATTTTACTTGTAAATTTGAGTAATGCACTCTTAGGTAATAGAAAAACAATATTTCTTTTAAAATACCAACAAATAGTATTTTACAGTCTTTTTAAGACATACAATATATTGGGATCATTTTCACAGGCCAGTCAAAAGTTCTCTACAAATGATTCTTTATGGCTACATAATCGTTCATCATAATTATAGTTTAAAACAAATTCCACTTAATTAGACTTTTAGGTGATTCAGAGTTTTTATTTGTCTTAAATAGAGTTTTTATTCACTATGTGTTTATGTATATATATATGTATATATATGTGGTATATATAATATATATATATATTTAATATCTCTGATTATGTCCTTAAGCTGAATTCCTAGAAGTGGAATTCTTCTGTAAAGGCACTCATATTTTTAAAATTTAAGATGTTCATTTACATATTTGTATATCTTTAGATAACAGTCACTATATTGTTAATGAACAAATCAGTGCATTATTTTCATGCATGGAATAGCAGATTATTTTATGCTCAGTGATCATGCAGATACGATGGTTACCATACCCTCTTTGTGTGTCTATTTATAAATTTATAAGTCTCATGTATCTCTTTATTTGCATCTGTGTTTTCTCTACTAGATAATGCAGTTGGTAAAACAGCTATCATGTCATATTAGTCTTTGTATCCTTAGCAGGCAATATAGTGCTTGAAACAAACTTTTTTGTTTCAAATATGTCAAGATACATTTGTTAAATGAGTGTTTTTCTTTAAACTAATATATTTGAATAATTATAAAACAAATAAAATTCAAACTATGAAACACAGTTACTTAAAAATTAACATTTAAATTACTTGAAATAACATTTAAGTGACTTGAAACTCACAATGAAGAAGTAGGCACTAAAAACTGCATGGTAGGGCTTCCCTGGTGGCGCAGTGGTTGAGAGTCCGCCTGCCGATGCTAGGGACACGGGTTCGTGCCCCGGTCTGGGAAGATTCCACGTGCCGTGGAGCGGCTGGGCCCATGAGCCACGGGCGCTGAGCCTGCGCGTCCGGAGCCCGTGCTCTGCAACGGGAGAAGCCACAGCAGTGAGAGGCCCACGTACCGCAACTGCATGGTATATTTTCTTTCATGATATCTTTTTGATATGTGTATTAATGATCAATAAAGATAGAGAAATAGAAAGAAAAGAGACCCAGTGTATCTATGTACGCTTTGGGAGTGTACTTGTCAAAGGGACCAAATTCTAAAAGAGCCCTGGTCAGGATCCCTTCTTATCTGAACAGTATGGGAAACAAACTCAAAAACTGTCCTTTGATAATCTCCTTTTCAGAAATAGTCCCTTCAGAGTAGTTTTATCAACTAATAAATATTTATTTCGAAATGAGTATGATAAAATTTTCAGAACACACACACACACACAATTGCAGTCATACTCTCCTCAAAATATCCCGAATCACCCTTTTTGAAATGTGGATGTTACAGAATCCCCCGCCACTCACCTCCAGCTCATTGCGTAAGCTGGACAATTTCTTCATGTGGCTTATGTACATATTTAGTTTGTTATGTGTTTTCAGGGGACATATTAGTGAATCAATTTGAAAAACTTTACAAGTCTTTCATAAGAACTGATAGGAGAGAACCCCATGCAAGAAGGCAAACAATATAGTGAAAGTATTGAATTTTTAAGGTCAATGGATTATCTTGCAATGATATGCAAAGTGGACATAGAGGTTAAAGGTGACTAGGTCTCTGAGAAGACTGACCTTAAAGTCAAGGGTCAAGTGGTAAGTCCTGAGTTAGGACCATAAAAAGGAAAATAGATACATATATAAAGTTTAATAAAGAACAGCTTGTACAGCAGTTTCTTGCAAGGAAATAGGCAATTAAGGCAAACAAGTCGGCATACTGAACAAGGCAGTAGGAGAAAACTAAGCACTTCCCAGGCTCTTCCCCTCAGAAGTTTTCAAGAATGAATTAAATCTACGTAACCCATTCTGAACATTTACAGCGTATTCTTTGGATTGGCTTTTGGCATCAGAAAGCGTCGTCACTGGCTGTTCTTCCTGTCCTTCTTGGTGCTTCTTAGGAAAGAAGGAGCAGACAGCGCATTGGGCTGCGTGATACGTATCAGGACAGAAGCTCTCCCGGTGACTTCTGCCCTGTTTCCAGTAGAGAAACAGTCTATAAACTTCTAGCTACTTAGACCTTATATTAATTCATTCCTGAGAGAAAACCATGGATCTTTGCCCATTAGAACACATTTCAAAAACCAGTACAGCAATGTCCAAGATCTGTAAGGGTCGATTCCCTAGGGTTCCCTGTGTGAACAGGGGAATTGATTTTTACTTTTTCAGGTGGATTTGCTCTTTAAATTAGCCTTCTTTGGGAGCAGCATTTGATTCTATAAAGTTGGAGGAATGAAGAATAGGGAAAATCAACAACCATGTTAACCAGATGGAACAAACAGACTTGCCTCACCTGCCATGACGCTCATCCCAGGCTTGCAAGGGAACTGGACAAAAGTGACTCTTCCTGGACGTGGCAGGAAGTGGAAAATTATCCCAACAACCTGGACAGTATTGAAATACTTCAGCTTCCAGCTGTGGGCCTCTCCAATCTTACTGTCCACTTGCTTGTTTCCGCAGCACTTTACGTCCTTGGCCAGCATTGCCTTACCATGCTAACTGCTCATTGCACTATGCCCGCCCATCCCCTGGAACACAAGCTCGGGCCAGGGTGTGAGCCGTCCTATAATGTGTCCCAAGACCATAGAATTGCTTTACACACAGGAGGTGCTCAATAACTACTACGTGAATAAATGAATGATGAAGAATCCTCGGCTTATTGCAATATTCGCTATTTTTGTCCACTTTCGCAATGAAACTCTTCCAGTCTCTCATAAGGAAAAGTCATTAACCCCTACGGATGCCCATGGGAGAGTGCGTAACAGGACAGAGCCATGGGCCAGGCTGAGGGCACAAAAAGCGCAACTGTGCACCGGGAGTGAACTTCCATTAGCAGCTGGCCGGCCTCCAAGAAAAGCAACTGTTGCTCAGCTTAAGGCACAGGAGAACTGCTATTCACATGTGTTTACAGAAACAGCGGTAAAGGTAGACGGGGGTTTGCAGCAGGTGTCAAGCGCACGCGTTGGCTGTCATGCTCAGCAGCGACTGTGTTGTCACCGACAGAAACAGGAACCCAAATAGGGGCTCAGTCGTTATGCACTTGGTTTTGTTGTTATTTTCATCCTGAGCGTGTGTGTGTGTGTGTGCGCACGCGTGTGTGTGCATTTTCATTTATCCCAACCGACCCCAAAGCGAGCATGAATGACGGGCAGCCTAGAAGGTACGGCCCCATCAAAATCAGGAGCCCACATTTTCTTTCTCTTTTTATTTTTATTTTGTTTTTTTTTGTTTGTTTGTTTAAATAGATGAACAAAAGGTTTTGGGTTTTAATTAAAACCACAGGGGGCTTCCCTGGTGGCGCAGTGGTTGGGAGTCCGCCTGCCGATGCAGGGGACGCGGGTTCGTGCCCCGGTCCGGGAAGATCCCACGTGCCGCGGAGCAGCTGGGCCCGTAAGCCATGGCCGCTGAGCCTGCGCGTCCGGAGCCTGTGCTCTGCAACGGGAGAGGCCACAGCATTGAGAGGCCCGAGTACCGCAAAAAAAAAAAAACTAAAACAAAATAACACAGGAAGTGGTGGAAAAACAATAAGCTTCTTTCTGGATGACATTTGAGAGCCTCCTTTCACCTCCCACCCGCCCACCAATGATGTAAGTAAAGGCACTGTTCCTGTATCTCATCCCAGCTTGGGGGCCCTGCCTCCCAGGCTCCATCACAGTGGCCCAAAGGCGGGGCGGGCTCTAACAGATCGAAAGGACCTTCGGACCAATTTAACACTTTCACATCTTAAATCTTTTCATTAAAATATAAATACCAAACCTGATATCAAGAGACCCTACAGATTATGCATAAGAAACAAATCACCACCATTAGTAAAATGTCAGGACTGCCTCTAGCAGTTGATGCTTTTAACCTTCAACCTTCCCTGCTAAATGTCAGTGCGGGACTGATGGCGGCTCATGGAATCAGTCTAGGGCTCAGGAAGAGAAGGAGGCTATAGACACGTCCAGAGCAGTGTCATCCTTTACTCCAAGCCAACTCACGTCGGGAGAGCACCGTTCAGATCTCACCTGCTGGAGACCCAGGAACCTCAGGTGCATATCTGCCTGATGGGAAGTGACAGGTCAGGTTTCTTAGCAGCAACACAGGGGAGCCCCTGTCCTGCCCAGGGCACCTGAAGAGATGAGGAAAACAAGGGGCGAGTGTCTAGGTGAGGGTGCAGGTCAGCACCCCAGTTCACCCCATGCTTCCCTGGTCACACAGGCCTTAGACTAAGAGGTATGAGGTGTGCGATGTTAAGGTGATAAGGGAATTGTTCTTTATTTGTAGAAGTCACAAGAACTTTGACTCTGAGCCTCTATTCAGCAAGACCCAGTAGAAGCCCAGCCATTCACCAGGAATCCAATTCCAGAGGCTCAGTCCTTGCAAGGAATGATGAAGGACCTCCAGGTTTTCTAGGATGAGTCACTGAATTCCAGGCCTCTCTGTGGTATATGGAAGACAGAAATCTCTGCTAATGGTGCCAATTTCCTCTGTGCAAAATTCAGCCCTAGCACGTCCTCTCAGGTACCAAAGTGGGAAGATCCAGGGTTCACATTTGTGGGAAGCAGCGACCTCTCTGTTCTCGGGGTATTATGGGGTTGATTCCGTGCCCTCTACAACAACCCTCCCACCCACCTGGTTCTTTAAAATAAAAAGTCTAGGAGGGGAGGTTTTCCCTGGTGGTGCAGTGGTTAAGAATCCGCCTGCCAATGCAGGGGACACAGGTTCGAAACCTCGTCCAGGAAGATCCCACATGCCACGGAACAACTAAGCCCGTGCGCCACAACTACTGAGCCTGTGCTCTACAGCCTGCAAACCACAACTACTGAGCCCACGTGCCGCAACTACTGAAGCCCCCGCGCCTAGAGCCCGTGCTCTGCAACAAGAGAAGCCACCGCAGTGAGAAGCCTGCGCACCGCAAAGAAGAGGAACCCCCGCTCGCAGCAAGTAGAGAAAAACCCGCGCACAGCAATGAAGACCCAACACAGCCAAAAAAAATAAAAAGTCTAGGAGGAGTAGGGGTGTCTGCAGGATGGACCACTTCACCTGACCAGAAACCCCCAGTTGCCTAATGCAAAGGCACCAGGACTCAGCAGAACACGGGCCCAACTGAGTTTCCCATAGGGATAAGAGCTTTGCTTTTTCACTGTCTTGTCGGTGAGTCTGAATAAGACCAAATAATGTATCAATAATCTTAGACACATACCATCAAGATGTTTTTTGTATTTTAGTTGTTGAAATGCCAAATCCTATCAAAGTCCAGGAGTATCTGAAATCCTACTAATTCATCGGCAAAAGGCAGAAATAGGTTTCCATTTCTAAGCTATGGGTTGATAGAAAGGATTTCGTCCCGTGCCAGATACCACCTCCAAGAGATTCTGATTTAATTTTCAGGGAGGGAGTGGGCTTGGCGTTGCTCAAACGACCTCTCGGGTGCCTCTCCTGTGTGACCCGTGCAGGAACCACAGACCAGGAAAAGCCACGAGAGGAAGGGAAATAAGGAGGACACTTCTCCAGGGCGCCGCCCCTCACCTTCAACTTTTAGCCACAATTGTCAGGGGAGCACACTTTACGAACCCACTATGTTATGCACACTTACAAAATGAATTTAATAGGGAATGACAGGCAAAGCTGGAAAAAGATTTGCTTCATTTGATATAGTAAAAAGAAATTTCCACTGGAGTTCCTTTAATAGCAGGCACCTGGGTAATTAGCACCCGCGCTCAGCAGCGGTAGGAACACTCCACGCTGGGAGAGAAGGTGGCTCAACTCCAGGGCCAGTGGAGCTGAAGCTGTAAGAAACCAGGGGCAGACAGATGAAGAGAGGTGAGCTGAGCATCCTTAACAGGGGTGAGACAGACACAGTCCGACTCCGATGCCCTGGACCAGGCAGGAGGGACAATACCCAGTATCTGCCCAAAACCCAGGCAGAAAAGAACCAAATAAGCAACCTGGCTTCCCAAGGGCATAATTGTAGCTGGGAGCAGGGGAGGGAGGCAGCAAGATAAAACACAGCGGGTTTCTGACATCATCAAACTTGCGGAGAAGCAGCCGGGATTGTTTTCAAATCTTCCAAGTTCTTGAGGCTGGACCTATTTCCGTCACGTGTAGCTATAGCTGGATATTTTTGGACCTGGTTGTAAGTGAGACTGAGTTTGCTATTAAAGAGTTTATCCTGGAAAGTTGGGATGAAGTAAGACAGGTAGGAACAGACAAGTACAATAGTTAAAATATGATCTAACTGTGTGCTGCTTCCTATGTCCCAGAATGGTTGGTGGACAAGTTGTCACCTGGAAATGCCACAAGTGTGCAAAAAATTTTTTTTAATTAAAAATAAGTAAATTAATATATCTCTGGCCAAAGCACCAGGAAAGAGGCAGCCTAGCTGAACCGAAACCATTTAGACAATAACTGTTCCATCGCAGCCAACCCCACAGGAAAACCGAAGCCTGACACAGCTCCTGCCAGCCAGGTTGAGGGGCAGCCCGGACTTCCACCTCCTGGGCTGCAACAAGGCACTCCAACTCCCTTGTGTGGTGTTCTCAGGGAAGGCCAAGGGCAGAGTGATAACCTACATCCCCGCCAGGTTGTGACAACTTAGATGACATGGACCAATTTCTCAAACAATACAAGCTACCACAACTCACCAAATATGAAATAAATCATTTGAATAACCCTACATTTATTAAGGAAAATGAATTCATAATCTACAAACTCCCAAAAAGAAGAAATCTCCAGACCAAGATGGTACCACAGGAGAATTTTAACACCAGTTCTACACAATGTCTTCCCAGAACTGGAAGAGGTAGGAGAGACCCAAATTCATTTTATGAGGCTGGTGTTACCTTGATACCAAAACAAAGATGGAAGGAAGGAAGGAAACTACAATACTCATAAAATGAAGCAACTCTTAACAAAACATTATCAAAAAGAATTCAGCAATACATTAAAAACAATTATATACCATGAGCACATATCAAAAGATGCAAGGAAGTCGTTTCAATGTATGAATATCAATCAATGTAATTCACCATATTAACAGGTTAAAGAAGAAAAATGACATGATAACATCAATTGACGAAGAAAAAGGATGTGACAAAGTTGAGCACCTACTCATGATAAAACTCTTCAAACAAAATGGAAGAGACACCTAGGAGGTGATGGAGAGAGATCTAAGCCTCTGTTTTTCACTGCTTCTGAATGTACGTGGAGTTCAGTTTTGACTTTTGGACACTTAGGACCATTCGATTTAACTGCCTTTCTGATTTCTCCCTATTTTCTGCATATTTGTAGTTACCCGAGAACCAATTTTCATCTACAACAGCTCACAGTAACTCGTTCAATCTCTCCTTTTTGGTGCGCTGGAAAGATTCAGGACCATGTTTACGACAGACGAAATTGCCCAATGCACGTGTGTTCTTTTCAGTTTGGCTGTGATCTTGGTGTGGTGAGCTGGCATACTCTTCCAGCTGGTAACACTTTAACTTGTCAAGTTCCACCCAAATTAATTTATAGACAGGGGAAATAAACAGAGTCCCAATTAGGTTGGAGCACTGGAGCAGTTCCGTGGCAGACACCTATTCGATTATCTAGGTGGGCTGAAGAACACTGACTTACCAGGCGCAATGCAGATTTTGAGACTGCTTTCCTTTTCTAGCTTTAAAGGTCCTCGTACTTTTGGAGAGGAAGTCGTGTGCTGTGTGAAGTCCAGATTTTCAGAAACCTTAGTTTTCTCAAAGCCACAGCCTCAAAAGAGAAACGTGGGATGTTGATGTTTATTGAACTGAAAGGTCCACGTAGACTGCATCACATAACTCTAAAGACCACTTGAAGTGGGAGTAAACAATTATTTTCAAACTTGAAGATAAAAGGTGAATATTGGTTTGCCAAATTTGAGACTAAAGACATTTTCATAAATATTGGATGACCCCTGCAACTTTGGGAAACCAAACACTGACTACAAGGAAAAAAGTCAGAATATGAAACGTATCTACATGCTTCCTTTCAGTTCAATAAAACTCATGAAGAAATAATTCCTAGAGAAACTCTGATCCACATGTTTATCGCTTAGTTTTCACTCTTTATTTTTATTTAGAGGGAACGTAAGTGCATTTTCCCCTTGCTATCTGCTGGCTGCGTATTCATCTGCTTGGAATAGCCCATGACATCCAGCAGCCTGGGTAGTTAATACGTTCTGCAGTAGCATGTCAATATGAAAAAGAAATCTTACTCATTTGGATTTGGGACTAAAATAGGTCAGCTAGCCTTTTCATTTCTTTTGAGTATCCGATAGTCATGACATTTTCCAATTCATAAATCTGGCAAACCAATATTTAATTTTGCATTAACTGCTCATAAATGTGGCTTCAGGGTTTCTGACCTTGGACTTTATTTTTCCTCCCCTTAGCCCTGCAGGTGAATAGGGTCTGGATGTCCTCTCTTCCTAACTTCGGGAATGACTTTTTTTTTAAGAAAGTCACTATACTTGGATAAGTTCTCGTAGATTTCAGGCCAAAAGCTACTGTTTTCTAACAATAAGGCCCTCGCACTGACCCCTATACTCAGTGCCATGTCTTGACCTAAGGAGAAGTTAATGAGGAAATTTAACCCTGCTGCCCTGGGCACCACTGCTCCCATCAATCAGGTACTCAGCAGCCCACAGGTCTTAGGGTGAGTTGTGCGGTCATAAAAATAAAATAAAAATAATGTGATGAAGCTTGCCAAGAAAAATTGTCTCAGAAAAATGAACTAGCAGTTGCTAGAGCTGTCAGACTACTTAAGGTAAGTGGTAAATGACGCCGTCATCTAAATATAGTTTATTGGCATCCTGACCAGTTAGGCTCACTGCAGAAGTATTGGCTTTATTTTAATCCCAATAACTCTGTCACTGATTAAGTTTTAGTCAGGGGTACATGTTGATTTTTGGCAGCCAGCCATGACAATTTCATGATGGTTTCAGTTTTATTACTTCATATCATTATTTTTTAATCTGTTGCCCCGGGGGCTCTGAAAAGCAGATACTTTTAGCTCACGTAATATGAAAAAATTGCTAAGTTTCCTACCAAAGAGAACTGCATGCCTATGTCAGAGGGGACATGCGAGCTCTGGTGGACTCCCCCAAGCCCCTTGCCTCTGCTCCGGGGTCTCTGTGCTACATCTCCGGCTTCTTCTCCAGTCAGCTTGAATGTGGACCAGCCAGTGGAGCTGGGCTTCTGTCCTTGCCTCGTTTTCACCCACCTTCCACGCTACAGCAGAGAACTGAGGACACGAGAATTCAGAACTCACTCTCCTCCCTGAAGTTGGGACCATTTACAAGGTGTTAAAAGCTTCTTGACTTCTGATACAAAAAACAAAACAGAACAGAACAGAACTTCAGGATGAAGGAAGAACGTTCTGAACTTAAAGGCGAAAAGCCTATGTGCTGAGACAAGATGGAACAGACTCGTCCTTCCCTGCCCTCCTCTAAACACTGTGAGTACCTCAGGAAGAAGTCCTCAGCAAATCAGGACTCTGAAAGGTAGGGAGAAGATGGACTGACAGAGGCCTCAAGATCTGAGGAAGGACAGAGCAGGGGCTTTACTGGATGCTGTTTTTAGGTTTTTGGGGGCTTTTATTTTTTTTCTGAAGTGGGTACTGGAGCGGCCTGCAACCCAGAATCGTGATCTGATAGAGAAAAACGAGCAAATAACAAAACCAGGAGAGCCTCTCTCTGTCCAAGAGTTGGGGAAGGGGCAGCACAGCAGGAATCTGATGCCCACCAGGGTGGTGGCATGAGCAAGGCCACCACCATCACACAGGGTCAGCGGCAGAGTTAGAAGAACCCAGCCAGGGAGCCCTAAGCAGCCCCCAAATCCCCAGGGCCAGGGTCAGCAGGGTCCAGTGGAGACCTATCCCCCATACCCAGGGCAACAGTGACCTCATCCGCTGGCCCCTGTGTCTCCAACTGGGCCCTCCACCCAGAGGGAGAAAGCAACCCAGGTCTGGTGTTCTTTGACGTCAGACCCAATGGCAGCATTGACAGGGTTTCTATAGCTTCAGTGTCACCAGGAGAATGAAGCTGACCACAATAACATTAAAGGGCTCTGAAAATAATACTAAATTGTCATTGGAACTACAGATCGTAAAAATAATCCAGGACCTACACCCTCAACCCAAATAGAGTACTGCAAAATAGAAGACTTAAATAGAATCAAAAATCTCCTAACGTAATATCTAAACTATTTAAGCTATTGAAAAATCACCAGTGATACGAAGAAACAGGAAAAATACAACTCCAATGAGATAAGAAAATCAGATGACCCCCAATATTGAGGTGATTCATATGCTGGAATCATCCAACAAAACTTTAAATAGTCATCATAAAATTGTTAAACACATAATTGTCTTCAATCATATTAAAAAGTAAAAAATTATAGCAAATAAATACAATTTAAAAAGAGGACCCATATGGAAATTATGGAATTGAAAAATATAGTAATCAAAATGAAAGCTCACTAGATGGTCTAAATAGTAAGTAAGTAATAGTAAGTAAGATAGTAAGTAAGTAATAATAGTAAGTAATAGTAAGTAAGTAATAATAATAAGAGATGACAAAGTACAGAATCACAGAGCATCACAGAATGTGATAAAGATAAAAATAGATATTAATAAAACTAAAAACAGAAGTAATAGAGAAACCATTGAAACAAAAAGCTGATTCTTTGATAAACATAAAATATCAATAAAATCAATTAATCTCTAGCAAGGCTGACAAAAATAAAAGGAGAAAAGACACAAACTACCGATATCAGGAGTGGAGTAAAAGATACTGCTACAGATCCTTCAACCAATAAAAGGATAACAAGGGATTACTATGAACAGCTTTATGTTCATAAATTCAGCAACAAATCTTCCTCAACCACAAATTGCCAAAACTCATTCCAAGAGAAACAGGCCAGAACAGACCTACAACCAAGAAAGAAATCTCCACGCCCATATGGTTACACTGGATATCTTTACCAAATAAAGAATTAACAGCAATTTTACACAATCTGCCAAAAACATTTCCCAACTCATTTTATAAGGCCATTATCTTCTTGCTAGAAAAAATTATACATATATAGGCAGTACAAAAAAAGAAAACTTTAGACAAATATATCTCATGAAGTTAGTTACAGAATTCCTCAACAAAATATTAGCTGATTGAATTCAGCAATGTGAATGAACTATAATGTACCATAAATAGATAGGACTCATTCTAAGGATGCAAGGAAGCCTGGTTCAATTGACAGTCATTAGTGTAATCTAACATAAAACTAATGAAGAAAAAGAGTATAATCATATTATGTGAAGCAGAAAATGTATTTAACAAAATTCAACAGTTCTTGATGATTTTTTTAAAATATCAGCTTACTAGGCATAGAAGGAACTTCTTCAACTTGATAAAGAGCATCTACAAAAAACCTATTGCAAATGTCCTACCTAATGGTGGAAGACTGAATACCTTCACTCTAAGATTGGGAACAAAACAAAAATGTCTGCTCTCACAATGGCTTTTCAACAGAGTTCTGGAAGTTTTAGCCAGTACAATAAGATAAGAAAAATAAATAAGAGATCTACAAATTGGAAAGGAAGATATACAACTATCCCTATTTACATAAAACATGATCTGTTATGCATAAAATTCCAGGGAATTTACAACTAATACAACAAACCTAATCATTTACAACAAACCATCCAGGACTAATAAGTGAGTTCAGCAAGGTTGGGAAACACAAATTCAATACAAAATATCAATTGCGTTTCTCTATACTAACAATTAACATGCAGAAACCAAAATTGAACTTGTGATACTATTTAAAAGCACTCCAAAGGAAATGAAGTACTTAAGTTTAAAACTATCAAAACATGGACCAGATCTGTATCCAAAAATTTACATAATACTGTTTTTTTTTAAAGGAAGCCCTAAATAAAGATATATTGTGTTCATACATTGGACATTTCCACAAACCAAAAATATCAATTGTCCCCAAACTGATCTATTAAGTTTAATGCAATTGCTAACAAAATCACAGAAATGTAATTTATATATATACACAAGCTTATTTAAACATTTATATGCAAAGAAAAAGCCCTAGAATAGCCAAAATAATTATTCAAAGGAACCATAAAGTGACAGGGATTCTTCTCTATATTAAGGCTCTCTTTATAGCTGAATTAATCAAGACAGTGTGGCCCAAAGATAGATGCATAGATCAATGGAATAAAATAGGTAGCCCAGAAGTAAAACCATGCAAATATGCCCAACTGATTTTTGACAAAGACAGAAAAGCAATTCAAAGGAGAAAAGGTAACCTCCAAATGAATGGTGTTGGAGAAATTTGATGGCTATGGGCAAAAATATGAACCTTGACCTAAATCTATTATACATTTAATACAAAAGCAACTCAAAACAGACTATAAAATCCAGAAAAGCTTGTTAATATTTATTTTCTCTTTGCTCCACCAGGATTACCTAAACGGTGCAGAAAGAATGATGCTTACCCCAGTATAGACCTGTGTCTCCTCTACATACAAACAGTTTCAGTTTCCAGAAAGCTTCATTGTTTCCCTTTTATCTACAACATTATTCCTCTCCTCTCTCTCCTCCTGCACCTTGCTAGCCCCCAAGGATGGAAGGTAAGGAAGACACCTCCAACCACACCAGGATGGGATGAGAGCTGTGCTCTTCTAGCCCTCAGCTCCCTCGAACCCCGCTGTAGTGGTCACTTCCCATCCCGTGTCCATCAGATGTCCTCCTCCCATCTGATCTCCTCAGGACTGGGCACCTCCACTCACTTCTCTTTCCCTTCTGCACCTAGGAGAGTACCTGAAATACAGTCAGTGTTCAATCCCTTTGGCTGCATTGATTTCTACAATCAATTTGCCCAAAGATTTAAATGAGCTCTCTGTGGTTTGCTTTGGTTTGAACTGTTTGATTTTGGGGTGAATTGAGATAAAGTCAGAGACTGAGACTGAGGGGAAACAGAGATTTGCCAAACCTAATAGCTTATAGACACTAGTTGTTAAGCAATAGACTTTTGAGTCTGAAACACAAGAATTTCAATTTTATCTCCACCACCAAGTACATGTGTGATCTTAAATTACTGAAATTCTCTTAGCCTCAGGGGTTTCTGTATTTTAAATTGGGGTAGTAATAGTGGCTACTTTATAGTGTGAAATTCAGTAAAATTATCCATTGATTTGATTGTGATTATTACCATATTATTCCATCATTTGAAAGATTAGATCTCTTCAAGTGCTGTGGCAATATAAAATGATACAATTGGATTTGTATCTATCTATGTTGGATCTATATAACATCTATGTCTGTACAAATGATAATTTTTGAGCATAAAATTTATCTCATTTTAGTCTCAACATTCTCAGGTATATTTTTTAGACATATATATTGCCTGTGGGGTTTTGTGGGTTTAAAAAATGATAAGCCAACATTCATTTATTTCTGAAGGTGACTATTTGTTGTTTAATTAGCACAGATATCTCTGAAAAAAGCTGATATGAAAAATTATGTCTTTTCTTCAGTGACTCATGTGAAACACATTCTTGAGTCAGTACATTACAGCACGTTTAGATTTCCTTGTTACTTGTTACAATGTTGGCACTTAGCTCATGGTTAACACACAGTACTTATCACCATCAAAAATAACAAGAACATTTGTTAAAATGGTGGAACTAATGACTGCCACCCATTAGCTCTCTGCAACAGTGCAACCTCACAGGTTGCTCTGGATTCAGGTACCCAATTTTGGTAAAAATCTCTTTTCCGTGTTCATTTCACTAAACAATAGCTACAAAGTTTTCCTCCCCTTTCTCTTCATTGCCTACAATGAGTCCACTTGCCAGAACGAATAGACTGACTTCAAGTAGAATTTTATATTAGTAATCATGTCTTATCACTTATACTCTAGTACATTAGACTCTAGAAGGAAGATGTTGTCCCTAGATTATACCAGGTCTCTCTACTGAGGAGAAGATTAGAAACTATGATTGTCTATTTTTTTATAGACTTCAAGAAATACCTTGGGACTTGACTGCAAGATTTTCCTCCAGGACAAAGGCTCTTTCTCATCCTCCTAGGACAAGCTATGTTCTATGCATTTCATTCACGAATTTGCCTCTCAAGCTGATGTTCACTGGCTTATGTTTATAGGAATTCCTGCTCATCTTAATAAAAGATATGTAATGATAACATAATTCTTAATAAGTTCTTGATACTTGAGATGACTCGCTCAACATAGATTAAAGCTCTAAGGTCCCATTCCATCCACGCCATAATTTGATACCTGTGTCAAGGTAAGTTAATGCTTTGTGATCCTGAAGTCCATGTGACTAACAGGGTTAATGCCCCATTTCTCCCTTGCTATGAACTTTACAGAATAAGACTAAGAACTTTCTTATCGCCGAAGACAGCTATGAAATCCCATACAATTTTCCTTTTTTTTTTTTTTTTGCACTTACCAACACCATGTTGCTACATTTTGATGGGAACAGTATTCTGTAGTTAGTCATGTATGCACTGATTGGAACCAAGCTGACTACCATTCTCTTAAGAAACCTGAGCCAGTGCTGGAACCAACTCCGTACCATGTGGGAGCATCTTGTTTGTAGGCTCAATCCTTCAGCACGTGAGTTGTTCAACGTGGAGCTGGGGCGACACTTCCTGGCACAGACTGTGCTGAGACATGACCTCCTCCCTGGGGGTCTGGAGACCGTGGCTGAGCAAACTGGCAGAGGTGAGGAGAACAAGGCTCTTCTGTGAGACACCTGCACGGGTGAGGCCTCTGCTGGGTCCTCAGGCAGGGAAAGGCAGCTCTCGGCTGGAGATGGGCTTTCCTGGAATTCTGCCATGGAGGCCTCTGGTTTTTGTAGTGTCTGAGTGGGATTGGGCTCCTTTGAGCCTCTTGTTTCCATTTGCCAAGACATCCAAAGGCTGTCCATTCCACAATCCTTAATCCGATAATTATCAGTGACCTATCCCACGCAAGAACCACAGCTACCACATAGCCAAGCATCTCACCGTCTTGTGTTTTATCCTGACTTGCCACAGAAGCATCCTTAGAAATGGTCAAGCGGCTCCATATGGAAGGTACCACCACCTACTTACCACCAGCAACAGGTTCTCCATCGCTGCTGGACACGGAATAGCTCAGACCCACAATTCTCCTTTGAGGTCTGCTTTCCAGGGTCACACGGTGTTTTAGCCTGTGTTCCCCAGAAACCAGAGCCAGAGCAAAGGCTTCCTCACTCCTGTGAGTCCTTTAGGGCCGCAGTCCCAGGGAACAGGAGTGAGGGAAGACAGCAGTGAGGTGGGGCAGGAGGAAAAGGTGACAGAAGCGTGCATTTCCCAGCGGCCCCTGCTTGGTGTGGTCACTACTTAGGTTTGCTGGACCATCTCCTGGAGAGATGGAGAAAGGACCTCCTCCAAGCTGTCTGTCTGGGGTAAGAAGAGAAGAGAATCTGACCAGCTCCGGTCAGCGGCTTGTCACTGTGACATGAACCCCTTGGTACTTCTGGGCTGCGTGTTGTCTGTCTGGGGTAAGAAGAGAAGAGAATCCGACCAGCTCCGGTCAGCGGCTTGTCACTGTGACATGAATCCCCTGGTACTTCTGGGCTGCGTGTGCTGGTGGCCCATCTCATGCCTCTGTGTCAACCAAGAGTCCTAGAGGCAAGAGGTGTGAGGGCCTCAGAGGCAACTCAGGGCCACCTGCTGCTGGACACCTGTGGGGGACAAGGAAGGCCGTGGAGCAAGGGCAGGTGGGCGGGGACCTGGGTGTGCGTGGAGGTGTTGATGGGGCCGGTGTGGATGTCCTCCGTGTCCCTCTTACATGTGCACTGCTGGGCACGGGGCCTAGGTCTGGAGCCCATGCCCATATGCTCTTCAGTAAACCAATTAATACATAGTTGATTATGGGAAGGAGGCCAGGAAGTAACAAATGCTTCATTTTAAGGCAACCCATCCCGCTTTTCTTTTTCTATCACAGACAGTCGTTGGGCTCGGGCCCCAAACTTTACTCAGACTCTTAGAGATGATGAGTGATACCAGGGATGCCAGGGGGGTGCTTCCCGCACATCCCGTTTACTCATCAATAAAGTGTGTAAGTTGTTTGTGTGTTTGGCACGAGGGAGAATGGCCACCTTTGTATTGCAGGGGCTGGTAATCTAATTTGCGCAGCCAAAGAATGGTCTCTGTGATCTAATTCTCAATCTACTACAGGATTGAGATGAAGACCAAATCATCTTAGAGGATCTAATAATCTCGTTTCGATCGATCAGTTTCTGAGGCAGTATCCTTTGGTTGAGACTTTTCAGATAAGTAAAGAAAATTAGGTTGAAAGCAAAATGCGTCTTTCTAAAGTGCGGCTCGCACGCAGCCCACTGCGGCCCGGGGCAGCTGGGCAACCTCTCCTGGGGGTGTTTGGGGCCCAGGGAGGGGCAGTTACTGTACTCCGCCATGGCCACCGCTCAGCGGCTCTATGGAGAAAACGCTGCGGTTTCTCCCACTGACTGCCTGAAATAAAATAATCTATGATGCATGAACAAGTCTAAATGAAATAATAATATCCTTAGCAGTGAAAAACGGATTGGTAATACAGTAATTGAGCAGATTTATTGCCATCTCCTTGAGCTAGCCTGCTGAAACAGCCGGCTATTTTATTTAATCTCATATCAGAGGAATTACTGGCTGGTAATCCATTGTTAAACATCATTTAGAATGATGGATGAAAATGTCAGCTTTTCCAACATAATCAATTCATATCTCATTAGCACATATTATTTATGATTCTCATAATGGGACCTGCAGGGGTCTCCAGGGGAAGATGGAGACCTCAGCTGTTGTCGAAATGAGATGAGATATACTGTAGCTTATGAGTTAATAACTGCATATAAAAAAATACCTCTCCACGGTATTGATTGTTCTTCCCATTTTACGAATGAATTGAGTTACTGGGCTGCCAGGTGCTGTGTATGGCCGCGGACCGTGTGTCCAGCAGTACCATCACCAATGCTTTGGAGGGCTAATAATGTAGCTCGAATATTTTCAAAAGAAAGATTTGCTCCAACTATTTTTAAAATGATAAAATGATTTAGGAGACGTTTCCCCTATGCTAGGAAAGCCAGCCCTTGAATGTCAAGTACAAGAACCCCTCTGTGGCTGCTGCTAAGGATGGGGCCCTTGCTTTCCCCTCACCACCTATGAAGATAAATCGACATATTCCTGCAGCTCCAGCCCAGTTGCTTTTTAAGGATACTCTCTACCCTGTGCTGCCTCCAAGACCAACGAAAAGCAAACCTTGATTCATGGACTCCATGCCTCTGACGGTGCACCGGTAATCACGGTTACCGTGTTAACTGCTGCCTCAATTAAAGTACATTTGAGAATAATTTTATGCTTCAGCTCATAAACATCAATAAAGGAAAATGAGTAATAAATGACTGTCTAGAGTACAAAGGACCAGCTCATATTTCAGATGAAAATGAAGACAAAATGTAGCTTTTATTTGCCTGTGGAATTCCCATTAACTGCATCACTGACAAGAAAGGGCTGGATCGATAGCTGGCCGGCCGCAGAAAACCGTTTCTGGCTGTTCAGCGGCCAGTGCAAAAGGAAAGCTGTCATATTGTGATCTTTATCAGGTAATCTTCATTACACTGGACCGATGATATATGTATATGCCGGTCAGCTAGGGGCACTTCTAATTCTTGGTCCTATTTGTGGTTTGAGTGCAGAGGGATCACAAATTATTTGTTTACGGTGATGAAAAATCTTCAATGTTCATTCCTTTTATTCTTTTTATAGGTAATCCATATCTGGGAACTTTCTCTCAAGGACTCCTTTATTCACTCAGGATTTTTAAGAAAGTATTATATCAAAGGTTACCTTCCTATCTCCTCCGAGGGAAGAAGAACCCGCCAGGACGGTGCGGGGCTTGATAGAGCGATTTGTAAGCTCCTTCCCCATGCTCTTGAAAAGAATTCTGCTTTCTTTGTGAGTTGCTGTTCTCTCTTCAATTGCACAGGGAGCGCTGCCAGCCATCCACAAGGAATAGAAACGAATGTGTCCTATGGCATGCAAATACAGCAAAACTTGTTCCTTTTGCATTCTGTGCGCCTGCAAGAAAAAAAGAAAAGAAGAAAAAAGAAGAGGGTGAGAAACTGGCTCAGCCATTTCAGGAAGAACCCTTCCGCCTGAAAGCCAAGCTAATGTGAAGGAATTCGATGTTGTTGATCAACAGTGGTTCAGTTAAATGGCGTCCAAGGAGGCACCCCGTAGAAGGAGAAGTTAAAGAGGAGAACAGGTGGGGAAAAAAGACACAACATTCCCTAGGAGACAGGATGGAAGGTGGGAACAGCGTTACTAACAGTTACATAGGGAGCAATTCTAACGTTTCCCCCTGATGGAAACCTTTGATCCTGATGGATCCTGATGTGCTTTCAAATGTCATTACATCCTTAGGAATCTTTTCAAGGAAAATTGAACTGGATGACCCTTTGTTTAGGTTTCTCACCAGTGTGGATTTCATGAATTCAGTGAAGTAACCTATCAGGTCCTATAGACCCATCTCAAGGACGTTTGCATGTCTGCCTTTTTTATTCCTCGAGATTACTTATTTTCAGTATTAAAATGCCTCTGCTACACACATACCTCCTCTCTTCTTTTTTTCTTTTTTTTTTTTAACCACCAATGGCTAAATTGCATCCTACTGGACTAATATAAATTTGACACCATTGTCACATTTCTCCTGCAACGTGAAATGTATTCACTTCCTCTTGAATGTGAAACTCTGAAAGTTAGGAACGTAGAGGAGAGAATAGCTTAAAATGTGATTTATATAAGAAATATAGTAGATGGTCTTTTAAATTATATATTTACTAAGTGATTTGCCAACAAAGGATCCTATCGTGGAAATCTCTAGAAGGTTTTCTTCTTTTCATACCTAGCAGTTTGGCTCAGCAGTCTTTCTTATTTTTCAGATGTCAGTGATGTAAGAACAGTGGTAGGTGTGAGGTTGGGGTACGTTGTCACTTCCTCTGTGTCCTCAGGGAAGTGATTCTCTAATTAACAAGGGCAGTTTAATCAGTTTTCAAACATAGTTTCTGGAACATCAAAAGACCCACAAGAATGACTCTCATGGCTTTTCTTGGATTTTTCTTTTAGGAAAAGGAATCATTACATAAAGCTTCTTGCAATCAGACCTGCATATCCCACCTGCCATATGAATTATTTCAGAACCCAAGAGAACTACATTGAGAACTAGAACAGAACAGCCAAATGGACATGTGGGTTTTAAAGGTTCTCTCACTCTTTGCCATTCATGCATTTACCCCACACTCGTGAGATAAATGAATGAATCTAATCACCACTATGAGATTCAAATGGGCGCTTGGAGAATTTACGTGGCTTATTTTCTCCATCACTATTTTTAGGAAAGACACTTCTCAGTCAGATTAACTCAACAGTTAAAACATTTGACTGCCAAAAGAAGTCAATGAAACCAAAGATAAAAGCAGTTGAGGACCGTCGCACATTGCTGGCGGAAATGAAGAATCGTAGAATACAGCGCCGCTACTTTGAAAAGCAGTTTGGAAGTTCCTCAAAATATTAAACACAGAGTTACCATGTGACCCAGCCATTCCGCTCCTACGTATCTACCCAAGAGAAATGAAAACATAAGTTCACACAAAACCTTGTACACCAATATTCATAGCAGCATTATTTATCATGGTCTCAAAGTAGAAACCCAAACGTCCATCCACCAATGAATGGATAAACAAAATGTGGTTTCTGTATACAACGGAATATCTTTTCAACAATAAAAAGGAATGAAGTACTGATACATGTTACAATGTGGGTGAACCTTGAAAACATTACGCTAAGTGAGAAGAATCAGACAAAACCACATACGGTATGGTTGCCTTTACATGTAATGTCCAGATTAGGCAAATCCCAAAGACAGAAAGTGGAATAGTGGTTGCCTGTGACAATGAGGAGGGGAGAATGGAGATTGATAATTAACAGATAAAGTGGTTTCTTGTTGGGGGTGGCGGGAGGTGATGACAATGTTTTGGAATTAGATAGTGGCAATGACTGCAAAACTCTGAATATACTGACAACCACCAAACGGCACACTTTAAATGGGTGAATTTTATGCTATATGAACTATATCTCAATAAAACAATAAATTAAAAAATCTAAGGACAAAATAAAACACTTTAGTGGCATAAATAGGTGTAACATCAATGAGCATCGTTACCATTTAGTGCTGGCACAGGTGACTCCCAGTTTCTTTTCTATCACAGCTCCACAGATCATAGGGAAAATGTCCCTGTGGCCCCAGAACTCAGGATTCACAGTTAGTCAGTCAGCTGGTCAGTCTGTCAGCCAACAGGTAATAGCCATTGGGCACCCCCTGAGCATGTGTTGTAAAGGTAGGAATTCACAAGACAGGATGTAGCAGTGACTGATTATGATGAAGCCATGCAGTTAATAGAGTGTGGAAAACAGGTCGAGAGAAGTCACACAACCTCAACCCCTTCCTTGTTGGGAATAACACAACTTCATGGAAATCCAAAGCAAACTCTTTTTAGGGAAGGTTGGGTGGGGTCCCCTGAGGAAGGAAAAAAATCGAGGTTCAGTCTGCACAGGCATGGGTAGAAAAGCCCGGGTCCTAGAGCCCACGTTGGGTAGATAAAAGCCCTCCACTGAGCTATCTGCGTCTAATTAAATTAACTTTCATTCACGTTATTTCAGTAAATGGACACCTAATCAGCATCTGCTCTGGGAAGAGCCCTGTGCCCGATACGATGAGAAGAAAGCTTGTTTAGACTGAGCCTTGTAGCAGTTCATGATCTGGATCAGACTCCAAAGTGTGTGCGAGAGCGCAGAAAGAAGCCTCCCGGTTCTGGACTGAAACTCTACCTGTGCCCCTCATTGGTTGCGTCAATAAGATTTAGTGACTCACCCTCTGTGAGCGCTAATCTTCTCATTATTTACAAAGTGGAGCTAATGTTATCTATGCCACTTATCCCTGTAGAATCGGTCTCATGGTCAAATGAGATAATGAATAAGGATTAATTTTACTGGAGAAACAAAATATGCAGTCAGAAGCGTTTTCTTTGGCTTCTGGTGGTAAAATGGCTTTCAGGAGCGTGATAAGAGGTGTGATCTGTACGTGAAAGATGGTCAGATTTTTCTAGCTAAAAACTATTCTATGTACAGAAGCGGTGTCAGTCTGTTTGGGCTGCTGTAACAAAATACTATAAACTGGGTAGCTCATCGTCAACTGCCTCATGGTTCTGGAGGCTGGAAAGTCCAAGATCAAGGTGCCTGAAGAGTCGGTGTTGGCGAGAGCCTGCTTCCTGGTTGGTGGACGACCCCCTTTTTTGCTCTGGGGTTGCTTTATAGGACCTGAGCACCCGCCAAAGTCACCAGCTCCAACACCATCACACTGGGGATGGATGAATATGAATTTTGGGGGACACAAACATTCAGACCAGAGCAGGAGGGTGGGGATGTCACAAGCAAAAGTAAAAATAAAGGAAGGTCCAGGAAGTGTTTTCAGTGGATCAGGCAGCTTTGCTATGAAACAACCAAATTTCAGCAACACGCACTTCTCAGCACTCGTTGCGTGCTCACCCATCCGACAGTCAGCTAGGGTGGCTCCCTGCACGAGTCTGACCCTGGACCCAGTGTTTAGACGGGGTGGCAGTGGCTGCACGAGACTTTACTTCTCATCGCTAAAGCAGAAGTTCACAGAAGGCAGCCCAACCGTGGAGACACATTCCAAAGCTCTGCTTGTGCATCTAAATCTGCCAGTGCCCGAGGGTCAGAGCAAGTCACATGACTCAGCCTGAACTGCATTCTGCCGCCACGGGACCAAGGCAATCATTTTGACCCACACAATATGTTAGAAAGGAGTAAAGAATTAGGAACAATTGTTCTACCTACTGCAGCTGGCTTGGCCAGGGGAATGGTAAGCATACTGTCTATAAGATATTGTAGCTTAAAAGCCAATATTGAAAATTCTTCAGTGACTGAATAATGAAGACAGGATTTGGTGAAAATTGAGTCAGTGAAGATTTTCAGATAGGAGCTGGCTTTAGGGGAGTGGACGAATTAAAACAGAACGACTACCTGGATTCCACTAAAACAAGTGTCCAGCCATCCTCGGATATCTAGTTTCTCCAACTTCCCAGGACACCGTATCTCTCTTTGCTACATAACCCAGACCACAGGCTGGGTATCCGTACCTCACTCAACTGCACTTTCAAGTTGTTTGAACCTGTCTATTCGTTGGACCCACCCAGAAAAACTCCAACACAAGATTAACGTAAGAGTCGCTAATTTCCACGAAAATATGTGTTAGTTTTCTAGCACCTGTGTAACGAATCAGCACAAACGGAGCCATGCAGAGCCACACCCACTGACCATCTTGCAGTTTCTTTGTGTCCGCAGTCCAGGGCGGAGAGGCAGATTCTCCGCTCAGGGTCTCCCTTGGCCTGGAGTCTGGAGTCTGGAGTCTCTGAGGGAGAATCTACTTCCAGGCTCAGCTTGTGGGCGGAGCTTGCTTCTGTGTGGATGTGGACTCTGGTCCACCGGGCTCGTCTTCAACTCCTAGAGCCTCCTGCATTCCTTGGTTTGTGGTCTCCTCTGCCTTGAAGGCAGTGCCAAATTTGCCTCCTACTTCAAGTCTCTGCGACTTTCTTCTCTGTCTCGACTTTATGGGCTTGTGTGGTTACACTCGGCTCACCCACGTAATCCAGGATAATCTCCTATTTTAAGGTTAACTGACAACCACCTCAATTGTGTCTGCAAAGTCCCTTTTTTCTCATAAGGTGACCTGCTCACGGGCATAGTACCTCATCACACAGGGATTAGGGCATGGCCTCTTCTAGAGGGACCCCAGTTCTGTCCCCACCATGGAGTACCCTCATGCAGCACATCATTCGGAACCGTATACAGTCTGTACCACCTATGAATTGGTTCACCCACATCAATGAGCTTTCAATTTTATCTTAATTCTTTCAGGGTCCGTGCTTGGCTAGCTAGCTCAGTCTCTCTCAGGATTAATCCAAAATTTCAAAACTCTCCAGAAGCCCCTACACAACCTCCCCATCCCTCATGTTCAGTAAACTATTCACCTCTTACTTAATTGAGGGAAATGATGCCATTAGGCAGTCATCCATTCAAGCTCCCACCCACAGAGGGACCTGTATCCAGAGTGGTCCTCCTTGCATTACTCTCGCTGCAAGGCTGACCCTTACCCTGTGCCCTTTATCCCCTCTCTTCCAAACACAGGTCCTGAAAGCAATCTCTCTAGAACTCTCATAGTTATCAAGAGATAACTCTCATAGTTATCATTGCCTTCCCCCGGTTTCTTAACTTCAGCCTATGTGCTGACAGCTCTCCTACCTCTTCCCAAAGAAAACCCTGCTGCACTGTGCACCGTACTGTGTCTACCAACCTCTCTCCTCCTTTTCCATCCAAACTTCTCCAAGGCTGACCTCTCACCAGCTCTCTACGCTGCTCATTTGCTTCTCAGGATCCAGTAACATACTTTCAATTCCACCACGTGACTGAAGTCGTTGCCACCATGGTGGTCAATTACCCCCAACCCTAACAGTTAACTCTGAAATATCATTTCCTGTGATGGTATTACATCACTGTCCGTGGTTTGATGATATTGGTCACCTTGTATTGTAACTCCACTTTCTTGACCTTGAGTCCACCATGGTCCATTGGTTCTCCACACATCAGCTCTCCTGTCCCTTGAACTCCTGCTGTTGTATGCTCTTCCTTGCGTGAGCTCATGGGCTCACCCTCTCTCATGGGCTCTGCCTCCTCCAGTTCGGTGATTGCCCACAGACTCAGCCCAGACCCTCCTCCAAGCATCAGACTCCTCCACCTGTTTCATGGGTTGTCACAGTCACCTGGATTTTACAACTACTTCAGACTCAACAAATTCAAGCTGAACCTGTTTTCCCTTTTATGAGCTGGTTATCCTCTCCATTGGTCTTCTCCCCAGCTCCACTCTACTTTGTTGGCCTCTGTGATCAACTTATTTTCTCAAACTTGAAAACTGCCATTTGTCATGAATATTTCATCCCCTGGAGGCAATTAATAGCTGAGTCCTCCAGGTTTTACTTCCTGAATTTTCAAACAGTCTGTCTTGTTTTTTCTCTCCCTAGAGCGCCATCCCAGTTTAAGCCATTATCAACTTGGGGATTCCCGAAACAGCCCACAGATAGCCAGGAGAATCCCCCCAGGTACGAATATGCCACCTCACTGCCCAGCTGTCCTGCGCGAGTCAAGCTCACACCCACAGTCAGGATCACATGTGATCCGTCCTGCTCCACTCCAGCCTCACAACTTTGCCCACTTTCACCTTCACTTCACATGGCAACAGCCTTAACCTCTTTGTAATTTCTGACACACCAGGAGTTCTTCACTCCCATGTGTATAATTTGGATACTGTGAGGGTACCTCTCTATCTCTACTATCTTCCCCACCATCTCCCATCTTCAAGTGACTAATTCACAGTTTTCCTTTCGGATGTGGCACCATCTCCACCCCTTTCATGCAGGTTTCAAGCTGGAAGCGTTGTCATCCCTTGGCTTCTCATGGACTAGATGGTATCCACATTCCATCTCACCTGCCCACTCCCTGAAGAGGCGGTGAGTTCTTTGAAAATAGAATCATGTGTGAGCATCCGTAGTATCAATCCTGCATCACTGGTGAGGTCATTAGTGAGGAAGGCGAAGCGAATTAAAATGCAGACTGAAGACAAACATGGAAGGAGTAGTGGAATGACCTGCTGGCACAGGGCATGCTGCAGTGTGAATAAAACCGTAGATGCGCCAGGTGGAGGGCACCTAACACTCCGTGAGCCACGGGTCGGCGATGGGGAGAGACGTGATGCACCCTGGGCACCAGCACACCGCCTGGACTGAGCAAGTGCTTGGAAAAGCCAGTTTGTTTCCTCCCTTTCCTGTGGCTATAGTTCACAAACTACCCAGGACAGTGGTAGAAATATTTCTCCCTTCCTGAAACAGAAGGCTTTTCTTCAGTTAGTTTTGGGGATCACGTTGTGGTTACCTAAGAATGGGGAACACAGACAGACCTGAGCTGATGAAAACTGAAATTGAGACCAAAAAACAAAACACCTATAACTCAAAAATGAAGACTTAAGCTGGATCTAAGCGGGAACTAATTTTACGAGAATATATAGTAAAATGATATTGCATCTCATGAAACAATGAATTTGTGGGCCTCCATGTGAATTTAATAAAAGAGTTCACAAAATTTATCAGATGTCCTGTGTCAACTTTAATTTCACGACTAAAGCCAGAATATGTTTAGAGATAGAGATAGAGATCTAGACCTAGATCTAGATACATAGATATACTGAGGTATGGATTCAGATAGAGATAGAGATACACAGATAGAACATATAGGAGTTGTCTTAGATTAAATCTGTATGTTTACAGAAGTATTCCTATCTAATTTCTGATGATTAAAATACTAGGAAATGACAAGGAAAAAAGATAAAATAGCTTAAAACAAGGATTTTACGAAGGTACAGCCAATAAGAACTTTAAATGGAAACAAATTTTGGTGAAGCAGAAAACAGATTTAGCTGGGGTCTTGTGTCCTTCATTATATTTAACAGACCCTATGAGGATCACCCTTAAGTTTGTTCCTCCTTTGCATGACCAAATGGAGAGTTCAGGTCATCATATTTTTTAAATGTACACCTCTACACAGAAGAAAGAAAACGCTCATTTTCTCTGCTAAAGGAGCCCCTGGTGAGAAGTTCCAGCCTAGGCAGGAACGTGATTGATTTCCTGATGCGCCCCCGGGAGACGTACCGGGGAGCCCAGCACGGCCTCCACTGTTGCGGAAGAAGGAGCCACGTTGCTTTACTTCTCTGGGTGCTATAAACCCAATGACTCTACCCGCCAAGGAAATCAGTTGTATGTGCTATTTTAATTCTGCAGAGTACTTAACTTAGAATAGTCAGTAATATTCTCACTTTTCGTTTAAGTAGAAGACCCAGGTCCTTAATGCTTACTCCCAGTTCTGAAACAGATTTCCAGTAGTGAACACCAAAATGGACTCAGCATGGGCTGGGTTCCCTGATGCTGACCACAAGACAGTCATCAACATGGAATCTCAAGGGCTCATTCGGAGCAAATGACACCGTGTTTAAGAAGCTAATTACAAGAAGAGCAAACAAATCTTGTCCAAGTTATTCTACTAAGTCAAATGTGAAGGAAGAACAAAACTTTCAGAAGCTCTGGAATTTGGATCTCAAGGGCAGACACACTAGTGACCAATGCCGATGTGCAGGGCCAAAGATTTCCAAGGGTGGGAAGACGGAGACCCAGTCAGAGATCAGCAGTAGTCCTGAAGATGGTAGGAAGCCAAACCACACATTTTAGCTGCTGAGAGATTAACATAACGTTATTCTTATCCACATCCAATTAGAGTAGTTGTCTATCCCTTCGTTGTTTTAAGAGATCAGCATAGTTTTCATGGCCAAAACTAACAAAGAAACCTCATTAACTAATGACATACATATATATTTCTATCTTTCAAAATCAGAAATAAATTTAAGAGAATTTCCTTTTCTTTTCTTTTCTTTTCTTTTCTTTTTTTGGCCGTGCCATGTGGCTTGCAGGATCTTAGTTCCCTGATTAGGGATTGAACCTCTGCCCCTTGCAGTGGAAGCATGGAATCTTAACCACTGGACTTCCAGAGAATTCCAGAGGATTTTCTTTATATAGAAATCTAAGACATAACCTAGTTCTGGAAACAAAAGAGGCACCCAATAACATAGCTCTTGAATGAATGATTGAAAAAATAAGAAAATGGGGACTTCTTAAGAAAACACACTCAAAAAATCTATATTCTCAGATTCAAATAAATATGGAGAATCGACCTGCTGGTCATGGTTTTCAATTCCGTGAATGGTGACTGCACGCTCATTACATGCAAGGCTCCACACCATCTTCTGGGACAATGCCTTCAGGGGGCCTAGGAAGAATTAATAGACAAGACAAAACTTATATACCGATTATTTACTTTGGAAAGTAGTACGAGACCCTAGGTAGCACTGGGAAGTGCAGAGGTAGAACATATTCCTTGTTGCAGAAAGTTCTGTGGGAGAGTGCTGAGATAGAGCTTCACCTTCTAAAGGATGGGCACAGGCGCAGTGTATGTTGACAATGTCAATTTCCCCAGAAAAGGTCAACAGCTGGATGATGAGCATTTCTGTAATAAAATAGAAAAGTTACCCTAATTCCTTAACCTATTAAGGGGGACTGGTTAATATATATACACATGCACTTACATATACATGTATAGATATATAGATACACACACACACACACACACACACACACACACACACACACACTGATTTAATCCTGTAAGCCTTTAGCAATTACAGTCATGTAGAACCCAGCCTTTCACTCAAGCACAGAGGTCCAAGGGGCTGAGAATTGATCCTGTAAGCTCTTCGAAGTGGAGGAAGTAGGAAGTGCTGGCAAGTGCTGGCAGGCAAGTGGCAAATGAACTAAGGCCACCGATAACACAGCAACCCCAGAGCAGAGGGAAGAAGAAAATAAATATGTCAAGTAGAGCGTTCTCGGCGTCCCTTCTTCCCATCTCTTCAGCATAGAAGCTTCAGGCCCAGGAAGAAAGAGCTGTGAACAGCATCTGCTGTGGAGGCCTGTAGGTAGCTCAGCAGGGTCTGTGCTGGACAGTGGGCCTCAGGCCTCAGAGGATCACCTGCCCCTGGCCTTTCCCATCACAAGTGGCCCAGCTGCCCCAATGGCCACAGGTCTTAGAGTCCATCGACCGGCTCCTGGACTCTGGGCAGTTCCCGTGGCCTTTTCCCCACCCTCTGCCCGCTTACACCCTGGTCTTCTTCCTGTCGCAGCTCAGACGCAGCTCTCTCACAGAACCCTTCCCTCCTTTTCCATGCCTACGCCTCCCTCTACCCTCGGAGGGACAGACCACCGCTGGCGCCAGCACAGTGAGGAACGGGCTTGCGTGCTCAGGTCTGCAGCCCTGCACAGACTGTCGGCTTCCCAGGGCAGGAGCCTCGATGCCCATCTGTGCGCATGGCACGTAGTAGGTGCCCACTAAACACTGTTGTCAATACACTAAGTACATTATTATAGGGAAAGGCTTGGAGAGAAAAAGTGGTAAGCATTTTGTATTTCTCGTTGATGCCAGTTGTCAGGTTTCTTTCTCTGTGCTCCAAATCCACTTTCACTGGCTGCTCTGTGTAAATGGCGCTGGGCCCCTTGACTGGCGGCCCTTCGGCAGCTGGCACAAGGCTCAGCCTCGTCCGTGGAGGCTGGTGGCGAGACACTGCAGGCACCGCCTTCCTGGTCCCGGCCTGTTCCTCCCTGTGGGCAGCAGCGCGGAGCGCCGGCAGCTTCCCCTGGCACTGCACAGAGTGAGCCTGGTAGTGGAGCGCCTCTGCGGAGACCCTTCCCCTGGACGGGCCCCTGCCCGGCCCTCGAGAGGGTGGGTTTCCCGCACCTTCTGGAGGGCGGATTTCCATCCATGTCTGGAAGGTAAATTTCTGGAAGGTTCCACCAGCACAGCACCACAATGCCTCCTTCCAATGTCTGGACGCAGCTGCCTCGGCCCCGGGATGATGGCTGCTCCTGTGTCTGCCCTCTGCACACTCTCACAGTCCTTCCTTCTGTGTACTAGCTCACCCCTCCCCCCTAACCGCCCGCTATAGTTCATCATTCTTTGCGGTAAACTTTCCCATGAATCGCTGCGGGGATTCTGTCTCCTGATCAGACTCAGACGGACGCACTGTTTCTGAGGAAGAGGCGGTTTTGTTGATGCTGATGGAATAAAAGGGTGGATGCCTTGTCGTAAAGAAACAGTGTCATGAATTTTGCCCCAAAACATTTTTGACTAACATTAATAAAGTGATGAGATGTGTTCCTGTTGGGATTAAAGTGCTGGTGGCCTCAGTGTGGGGTGAGTGTACAGTAACCCACAGATGCACTTCCTTGAAGGTAACGCTACTTCCTTTTGCATCTGGACACACGGGCTGTCGGTGACGCAGGTAGGGGTCATGGGTTACACACCTCATCCCAGGTATTCTGGAACTGGAGGCCAGGTGTATGCCAACCCTAGATGTAAACTACTTATTTCTAAAAGGATATTGCACTCTAAAATTTGTACTGCAAAAATGCATACATTTATTTTCATTTTTTAATTGATATTAGTCAAAACACTGCTGCTTTCTAAGCTCCTTAATGTACCGTAGTGAACGTGAACTGTATCTTATAGGTATTCGATCTTTTATACGGAGAGCAATGAAGAGAATTTTTTTTTTTCTTTGCGGTACGCGGGCCTCTCACTGTTGTGGCCTCTCCCGTTGCGGAGCACAGGCCCCAGACGCGCAGGCTCAGTGGCCATGGCTCACGGGCCCAGCCGCTCCGTGGCATGTGGGATCTTCCCGGACCGGGACACGAACCCGCATCCTCTGCATCGGCAGGCGGACTCTCAACCACTGCGCCACCAGGGAAGCCCATGAAGATAATTTTTTAAGCGACGTGGAAGCCATACATTTAAGTGTACTTATATAAGCAACAGAGACTGACCACGAGGGGGCGACTTTTGCTCCCTTTTCCCTACAAGCCAGGTTGCTAGGTGTGGCTGGCTGTAGGATGCAAAGCACAAGAGGCAGCGCTAAATGCGATCTACACGCACAGAAAAGTGACCCAAGCCCTTATCAAAGCTCAGAATGTCTAATTCTTGGTTGAGTATTTGCAGTCAGGAATTCTGGCCTGCCTAGGGCATCTGGTTTACTCCCAGAGTTTTCAGGGGCTCTGATGATTTTAGGTTTACATTACATTACCGAAAAGTGGGGCCGTGGAGGGTGGGCGCTTATGGACCAGGTGGGTCTGAGAACCTTGGGGCACCAGGATGGGTGTCAGAGAAATGCTACCCACACACCCGCTCATCTCACGGTGCCAGACACACCCTCAGTCACAACAGCATCCAAATCGCCTCTCCCCAAAAAATGGGAATTGAGGTTAAACAACCAGAGCTAACCCATAATAATTTCAGTCTCGGGGTGTTACCTGAATCAGTGGAATCAGAAGCGAAATGCAGGGAAAGCTGTTGAATTGGCACCTAGCAGTTAGCTGGACGAGGTATTATTTAGCTCATAATGTAAACACACACGCCCTGAGAAATGCCGCTGAGTGCTGGAGGTCCTGGTCCCTCATAAAAGCATGTGATGGCCCATCAGTGATTAATTGTATCAGTTATTCTACAGGGGTTCCAGGAAAACTGAGGGAGGGGACTGTTAGTATCGATTGAGCTCTGAAATCTCCTGTCCATTGTTTACTGAAGCTGTCAATTATCATTGAACTTTTCGTTTTGAGTTGAAATGGAAAATTCACAGAAATGAAGAAATTTTGTAGAACATGTTACTAAGTAAAGATGACGGAGGTTTTAATGCCACTAGCCTCCTGCACACTCATTGCTTATTTTATATGAACATACTTTTTAAAGAATCAATGTTGCCAAAGCAATTATACTCCAATAAAGATGTTAAAAAAAAAAGAATCAATGTTGCCATTACCATTTCAGTTAATCAAAATTATCTCCCTTTGCCCCTTTTTATCAAATGAATAGAATAGGAACAATATGAATTTACCTGTTTTCTTCAACTTCTAATTGCCTCCTTCACAGTTAAAATATTAATTACCATTAAATGTGAATATCCTGTTTTATCTCTCTGATTTCATAAGCCGGATTTTAAAATACCTATTGACAAAAACTACATGGAATTGTTTCAAATCTTTTAAAATGAAGTAAGCTTTTTAAGACAAAATGCATTTATTGGTCTCAAAATAGAAAATCCACAAAATGGGTTTTTTTCGGATAGGTAACATGAAGCAAAATCTCCTGTAGGATATATACTAATGATGGAAATAAATTTTAAACATGTATAGCCCAGAAATCCCAAGATATAATAGAGAAAAAATGTAAGCAACCCAGAAACAGCAGATAATACCTAAGTGTCAAGGCTGAGATTGGCATGTATTTTAGGATCTGGGGGCGACCACGCTGCTTGCCTTGTACACGAGAAATTCTTCTGTTAGTTTTCAGTCTAGCAGAACACACTGTGAATGGAGATCAGAGGATGATTAAATAGTTTGTACATAATCTACAAAGTTATGGGTCCACATGTGGGCAATTATCAGTTTCGGGTCCTGAATTTGTGTTGATCACGACTGGTCCCTGTAAGGCGTTCATGGAAAAGAATGCAACACTGGGATAGAAAAAATAAATATGCCAGGGTTTTCCAGTGGCCGTAAAATTTGCTTTTGAGACCTAATATTTGAAAAAACAAATCAAGGCTCTATGATCGATAAATAGTGGTCTGGATGGGAGGGGGAGTTGGGGATGGATGTTAGGCAGTGAAAGGGCAGTGCCCACCCCATCAGAGCCACCAGGGACAGAGGGAGATTGCTAAACTCTTTAGGAAATACAAATACCATGTATAGTAAGTGCTTCACTTTTGCTCCGTCCTACTCAGAAGAGGTAAGAGGTCAAGAGGACAATTTGTAGTTGAAATCTCAGTTAAGAGCCTTCTTATTTCCTATGTAAATTCACCAAAATCAAAGGAAGATGCCTGTGTCTCTGAATCCTGGAACTTCTTTTATTTCATCTTTGCTTGTTTTTTGTCAACGCATTTTTTTTTTCATTGCCTACTGTGGCCAAAAGGAGTCAACAAAAAGAGCGATCTTATTCGCTGTAGAGGACTCCAGTGGAGTGTAATTTGCCTTATAAACCACGTCACTGTGCCCCAGATTTACAACAACTTGTGATCTTTAAATATACTGTATATCATTCTCCTGGTGGTCATGCAATTAAGGATCTGGACACAAGGAACAACACACTACCAAAAAAATAGTTCTCAAAAGGGAATTCGGTGTGTCAGGAGAGAGAACGATAATTTAGAATTCGGGTCAGCATGATTTTAATGCTAAGTACTTGTGAAGATTAAGTCCCTAAATGTCCTATCTCTGCATAAGATCTTTATTCTGGTCAACACAGGTAGGAAGGAAGGAAATAAAAAAGAAAACAGGAAAAGATTTTAGTAAGGGAAAGAGAAGGAACATAGCGGGTTTAATAAAATATGATTGTTTAAACTATTTTATATATAATCGATGTTAACAATGCAATGTCAAAATACCCAGTGTGACACTACTTAAACTCTAGTCCACCTAATATCTTTCTAATCTGACTGAAACTTTAGAATTTTATCCAGATGCTGCATCAGATAAACAGAAAAATTAAAATTGCAATTGTTTACTTTTGTTACAAATGTTGCCTTTTTTTTTTAACTGAGCTAATCCAGGTGCTTCTTCGTAAAAATGTAATAAATGCAAAGTATTTAACAAAGAAAGGAAATTGCCTATAACTATTTAGGTTTCCAATATGTTACAAACCTGAAAAAATTCTCATCCACATATTGGATATATTGTAGTACTTATCAAAAATATAATTCAAGGATTTTTTGTGAACTTATTTGATCATTATTTGTTTCTTTCAGTTTTCAATTCCATGAGTTCAGAGACCATGTCTGTTCATTATTTTACCTCCAGCCTCTAACACAAGGACCACAAAAGGGTAGGCACTCGATATAGACTCTTGTTGAATAAACAAATGGATAAGTGAATCTTTATATCCTCTCTCCAAATATTACAAACTTCATGTTACTGTACTCCTCTTCCTTAATGCAATTGCATTATTAAAATGTATTATATTATACAACATATTCTGTGTTATGTACACATATATATAATGTGTTATATACTGTGTGTATATAAATGTATGCACATGGATTTGTATGGATATATTTACGTCAAGGTATATACACTATACACAGAGTATATTCTATAAAAGTGTGTACATGCATGTCATGATAGACATATATATGCATATAGGTGTATATAACCTATTATATATTGTACATACCTGGATACATAATATATTATT
Source organism: Orcinus orca (assembly GCF_937001465.1). Lineage (NCBI taxonomy): Eukaryota > Metazoa > Chordata > Mammalia > Artiodactyla > Delphinidae > Orcinus > Orcinus orca. The sequence continues at coordinate 1,987,883 of NC_064573.1, forward strand.
CTCATTATGTAAACACGACTGATTTTTATTTATACATCTTTTACTTACTTTTTACAAAGGCTAACAAATACGCATTTGCACATCTCACAGGTATAAGAGTTGTCACGTAGCCAAAAGAGTATGAAAAACTCTCAAGCACGGGGCTTCCCTGGTGGCGCAGTGGTTGAGAGTCCGCCTGCTGATGCAGGGGACACGGGTTCATGCCCCGGTCCGGGAAGATCCCACATGCCGCGGAGCGGCTGGGCCCGTGAGCCATGGCCGCTGAGCCTGCGCGTCCGGAGCCTGTGCTCCGCAACGGGAGAGGCCACAGCAGTGAGAGGCCCGCATACCGCAAAAAAAAAAAAAAAAAGTGTCAAGCATGGTTGTTATTATATTATTAAAACCAATAATTATTATAACCAGTAATTATTATAATAATTATTATAACCAATAATTTTGTTCTTCAGGCCACTCAAGATGGAAGTCATTCACATGGCAGGTGACACACGCGACCAATCCAAATGCATCGGAGAATTCGGCAGCCCGGTGGTGACTCCACAGCCAAAAGCACAACGCAAAGTTCACATGAAATTGAGAACATTTCAGAGCCACCTGCTTTTTCTCCAAAATGCCGCATCAGTTAACTCTGCAGTTAAAGCGACTGCCTGTACTAATGGCTTAGCTCACCTAATTCCGCCATACAGGGAGAGAACCTCCATGGTGGAAACAGCCAGCTGGAGTCAAGGGCCACCTGAGCAAGGATCGCACAGCGTGGTGATGCCCCACGCAGCTATGGAGGCCATCACCCTAGTGGCCCAGGTGAGAGCCTGACCGCGTGCGGCATCCCGCACCTCCACTCTTCCTCTGTGTGTATTGCCCCTTCCTGTCTGTCAACCACTGTGTCTAACAACAGAGACTAAAACAACAAGAACAAAAACGTTTCTGCACTTGATCTGATTTTCTGCACACCTAACCAGCACTTTGTCCCTATGGCTTGCTTTTTTATACAGTTCAATCCCATAAGAAATCACTTTAAGTTACTCTCAAAATTATTTTGCTTAGTTATAAACCCCAGTAAGGTCATCAAGGACTTAGAATTTGTAAGAGTATTTTTTATAACAGAAGCTGACTCAAGATTCTTCTATGTTTTCTTCAAATTATTTTATACTTTATATCATTTTAATGCTCAAAACATTATAATATCCCATTGAAGCACAAATTACTGTTACTTTTCAAAGGAGGCAAACCTTATTCCCTTTTGACTGGAATTATATCTGGTTAACATATGGTACCCAATATGTATTTTTGAAAGAAACAGTGAATCCATGAATAAATGTCCCTTTCAGATGAAACCATTGAGACAGAGTAAAAATGCAAGATATTCTAGAGATCAAAAGGCTGGAATGATTTCGGAACTCTGGATCACTTTACTGCCGTACAATGCCTTTCACTGTCATCAGGACAAGACATTGTTTGAAGACTTTTGCTTTGAAGAATTTTCTGTTTCTCCATTCCCTTTTACCAAGAAACTGGAAAAGCAGATAACTGCATAGGAGAGGGAAGGAGGACGAAGGTGAGGGGTGCATGGGAGCTGCTGCAGGAAGACGCTGTGGCTCTGGTCCCACCAGCATCTCAGTACCTGCCTCTCAGGTGGTCTAGAGATGTGTTCTGAAAAGGAACTGAAATAGACTGGGATAATCTGCCCTTATTATTACACCCAGGCCACTTACGTGTCTTGTATGGATGTCATCATTGGACCAGTGAGTTTGCTTTAGGTGAAAAATAATTTCCATTTGGCTTTAATTATTTATAATGGGCAATTGGAACTGACACTGAGAAAAATTTTTGTGAAAATAAATATGTACAGTCCAAATATCCTCATAATATTGTACTATTTTCGTAATAACTATCTTGCCTTCAATTACATCTAAAGAACATAAATCATACATTGAAGAAAACTCTCAGAGGCATTTATTGTCAACTTATGTCATGAAGCATAGAACATCTTTAACCAAAGTCCTCTATTTCAACAGGCAACTTAAGCATTACAGTTTACATAATAAAACTTCACTTTTACTTGTAGGATGTGCACCTTTAAATTTTTATGAACATTTGTTTTATTCTTTAATATAGAACTAATTCCCAGACAATATATACTATTCCCATAAGGCAGCAAAATTGAGGTCGGGGATTTTCAAAATGCACATTCAATATTATTTCAATATTATTGAAACTCTATGTTGGTTATGTGACTTTAGCCCTCAGAATTACTAAATGATAAAGATGGGAGGGCTCATATATTTCTATCCTGTTTGCACACCAATGAGGTGTTCAAAATACAAAAAAATAATCCATGAGTAAAAAGAGATGGATATGAATAAAATTGTGATTTTTTTGTTAATAGCATAACTCATATGCTACAAATTTACTTTAGTTATTAGGAATAAGACTCCTGAGTTAAATCATATTTTAATGACTACATTTATGTTATAAAAAATACTGTGTATTTAGTTCTGCACCATTTTTATAGCATTGCCCTGTACGTACAAATGATGCTGTCTGAGAAATCCAAACTGACTTGCATTTCTGCCATTTCAAAAGAAAGTCACAGCCCAGCCTTCTACATCGGTGCAACGCTGCCACCACGTGGTAGAAATCACTACACAGAGTCAATAATGTGTTTTCAGAAAGACGAATTTCTCATATAAAAGGAATATTTAAAGTCCAAAGACACGGATGCACACACCCACACACGTTCACGTGTGCACTTGCTTTGCCTTCAACTGAGAGAAGACCAACAGGGTGACGAGGACACCTTCCCTTGTATGTATTAGCTGCTAAGAAAGGCAACATTTGAATGGGTTAAACTATTTCTTGTCTATGCACATAGAATAGTAACATTTTCTTGAATGAAAACTGTATAAGCCAAAACAGAGAAAACATCGGTTGCTACTAAAATTGCAGCAGAAGAGATTTCTAGGGGAATTCAGTACTCAAGAGTTCTACCCTCCACTGCTTCAGGCAGAAACTTAGAACAGAAGCTGTGAGTAAAGATAATAATTTATTTCTGTCCTTAATTAGGACAGAAATAAATTATTGCTTTAATGTAGAATATGCTTAGAAAATCATTTTAGCGATTTTCTTCGTCATCCACCGCCAAGTTAGTTAAAAAGTGTTTTGGGCTTGAAAAACAGTTAAGCGTAGGTATTTGAATTTTATCAGTAGTGCTGGAATCTTTTGTTTTTCAAAAGCTGGTTACATTGTTCAAGACTCATCTGTGACTACAGATCAAATGACCTTGATTATTTGTTTATAGTCACAAAAGTAAAGCTTTTAAAATAATATTTAACAAAGAGGGACAATAATTTATGTTATTATGTAGAAAAGATCCCCTAAACCTACTTTTAAAAAACAGTGATACATTTTATTACTGAGCTGCTGTTTCCTCACGTTTTAGAATTTATTTCGGTAAAGAACTTTCCACTGTCTGTAGTCAAGAACCTCATTCATTAACTTTTTAAGTAGTGTGCAGTTAGTGACAAAGTTCAAAAACATATCAATTATTGATAACTTAGATTTGGGGGTCTTAAGAAATAGAATGGATGTAAATGGTATTAGGATAGAAAATATATCTTTCAGTGGCCATATAGATTTATGTAGAAATACATATATTTGTGCTAAACTATACCTTCTTACATAAATATTTTAATTTTCCAGTCAAAAATACAATATGTAAGGCATCAAAATCAGTAGTAATATGTCTATAAAATATCTTATATTTATGTTTCAACACTATTCTTAAAATTTACGAAATAATAATGTTCACCGTATATTTGCACAATTATATGTCTATTTATTCTTACCTAAGAATTACTGAATTGTTTTCATAAATGGTATGTCTTTCAGTCTATTGTTAGCGACCAGATATTATAATTGTTCTATTGAAGCATCCGTTACTAAGAAAGCGTGCTCTTTCTCCAGAGTGGCAGCGTCAATCAGGATGGGCAACAGAGTAAGTATTTTTCTGCAACAAAAAGGCACTACAAATCAAATTATTCTTAGCCTGAGATTTGATCTGTCCTTCATTCTAAATTTCCTTTTTCATGTGGATTTGAGTCAGCCCATAATGTTATTTTAATTTAGTTTTTTGTATGTAATACATGCTGCCGTCAGGTAAATGTACTTGTCATGATTGAATTCAATAGATTGTAATGACCTTTTATCTTCATTGCAAAGCTTTAGATCATAGTAGGCAGAGCTGGCTTGAGCGGCTCCAGATTGGGAATGGGGTCTAATTGAAAGTTCTCATCAATCTTTAATGACAGCGTTATTATCATTGTTGAATGCGCTCTTCCAATTGCCTTTCCCCTTTTAGAGCAATTTTTAGCCACTTCACTGATGCCAGTGGGTGTGAAGGTTAAGGAAATGGCAAGATCTGAGTTTCCGATTGTAAAACAGGTACAAGGTAACGGAGCAGCCACCCTGAACCCGTTTCCCCTGATGGTGCCACTGTGGGACAGACTCACAGCCAGTCCCCAAGAAGGACTCAGTGGTGATGCTGGGGGAAGAGCTCAAGAGAAAACAAGTGATACTTTACAAAATGGTGACCAAAAGCAGCCAACAGGTTTGAGAACAAATACAAATATAACAATGTGACTTCGATTCCAAAAGAGCAACTGGTTTGTTTTGACATTTCTGATTCTAATTTTTAGTGGAGGATGCAGACTTCAGAATTCATAAATGGGCAGTCACTGATATCATCATATTCCTGTGTATTTGTATATGTGTATGTCAATATTTGCATGTTTGTGGCTGGACTAGATGGCTTTTTAATTTAGGTAATATTTCTTAGATGTTTTTAAAGTAAAGTCTAAAAGAAACTGATCAAAATTTGTTATAAGTCTATCAGGGATCAGAAATATCTGTATAGCGTACACCTATCGTGGATTGCTAAATGTATATTCCAATAATTAGGCTAAAATGGCTACTTTCATTGTATTTACAAGTTAAAACACATTCTTTATCTTTCTCAGGTTGAATTTCACTATTTCTGCATTTGGCTGCAATAAATATTTCTAAAAGCCCTGAGATGGTGTGCACTATTGTGAATAATTCATGCACCAACAAGGCAGAGGTTTTAATTGATAGCGATTAGTGAACTTTCTAAATCTGTAGAACTGCAACAGGCGTAAGCTTCCAATCAATGCCAGTGTCTATTTTTACACTCCAGCCTCTGTTTAACAGAAAGCCAAATGCATCAGCCTGCAGCTGCTGATGCTACAAATGCCAGAAAGGGGCTTTTGTTCCACCTACAGTGTCGTAGGAGGGCCATTTTGTACCATCATTTCCAGAATGTTGTTTACATTTTCTGTTTGATATTCTTACAATAGGGAGGAAGAGTTGGTGTTTGACAGAAGGATATTCTGATGGCTGTCAGGTCCTTCTTGCTGGAGTTGGTATCTAGATGGAGTGGAGGGGGTCAGGGAGTCAAGGAGGGAACAATATCGTGTTGATGTAACATACTTGCCTAAACAACATGCTTGAAATTTAATAATGAACAGCAGGTTATCAAGGAAAATTTCCATACAGTGAGCTGTACGCTGGGAAAGCGGAGTGGGTGAGCCATGCTGCAGCCCACAGAGCTTTCTCGGGCAATAATTTGCCCTACATTTTAAAACTGTATTTCATAGTTCACGGGTGCATACTTTTGAGTTTAGAATCCCTTTAGTGGAAATTGGCAATACCCTTTTACAGGATGAAATTAATCTGATAAAGTTATTAATCTTGTAAAAATTATTAGAAAAATGACAGAGCCCCGTAACATTTGAGGAAGTCATTTTCATATTTTAAATCCATGTTCTTAAATTTTCATTAAAAATAAAAAATAATCTGGAATGAGTAAACTTTAATTTAAATATATATATTATATATATAATATATATATATATTATTAAAAAAAAAAAAAAAGCCCAGAATGAGATTCCTAATGAGAAAAGAAAGTTTCGTTCTTTTGTCCTTAAACAGGAATCGCGGATTATATTTTTATGATTCTTAATCTGAATAAAAACATTTATGGGTTTGGAAAATCACAATGACCTTCAGTTGGAAGACTTTTCTGAAGGACGTAAGGAAGTCTCCTGCCAACCCCAGGCCACACTCCTTTTAGAAATGGAGGTGGAGCCTTCCAGAGAAGGTTTTCTGTTTTCCACATCACTCACCATTTCTTTTGTGCTCCTACAACATGATCATTATTTAAAAGGATTCAAAGAAGTAAACCATAGCACATCTCCGTTCAGACCACAAATGTGAACAAGAGTGACGGAAAACAAGACTGACGTACACATTTTCGCCAGTTTCAAACTGCAGTTCCTCTAGGTTTAGTGTTGTGTGTAAATGAGTTCGCTGTCTGAGTAAAGTCCCTGCCGCCTCTTCCACTGCCTCAGGGTCCCTCGGGGGGCCCAGCACCTGCCCCATTTCTCATCCCCCCATCACTCCCTCTAGGGGTCACTGCGGGGACTTCCCTCAGCTAGTGCCCGGCCCCCTGCGCTCAGGGCACTCCCTGAGGGTGATACACACCCCAGCGGGTGCTCATAGGGTCATAGGCCGGGCAGCTCCCTCCTGGTTCTGGGTCTGGCCCCGGGACTGCTCAAGTGTCCCTCAGATGTGCCCAGGCTGGGGGGTGTTAGTGATGGACTCTCTCCACCTCCACCCCGATGCCCCTTCCCGTCTGCCCCCCTGGATTCTTCCCTCAAGGCTTTCTTCACACTCACACCCACCCTCATAGTCAAGGTCTGATGAGGCCCGCGTTGGGCCTTACGCAGGTTCAGGCGTCTCCCTGCTCACACTTCAGAAGGCATTTGCCCGCAGCAAGCTGGGTTAACCCTTCCCAGCTGCAGGCAGACTCCCCGCAACAGGACCCCTAAGACCCCAGCCTTGGCCTGTCCACCTGCTGGGTCCTAAACTGGATTGATCAGCGTGCCGGCCCTCTCAAGCTCAATGCTTCCCATCTCCGACCACAGCCTTAATTGATTCCTCTTACGAACTGTTTCGCTGGGATCTCAAATTACCTAACCCGCTCACTTCACCCAGCCTATTAGCCTCTTTATAGGTACATTTGACTTTCTGAGATAAAGGATATATAAGTGCTTTATACTCTAAAGCACTCCTGAAAAGTAATAGATTCTTCACCAATCAGATGCTGTAACCAACTACTTAAATGATGTCCCAGAGAACGTCCTGACTCTGGGGCCCACTTGACTTTTGTCCTGTTTATTCAATCAATGCCCTAACAGTCGGCCAGCGCTTAGCCTCTCACTTCTCCACTCTGACCAGGACCACATGGCACTAAAAACCAGCTGCCCCATGCACTGTGCACAGCGGTCCTCCGATGCGCCTCTGCAGAGCTCTCCAGCCCCAGGAAGACTTCCTAGCTCCCCAGCTGCGAGGCCCCTTCCCGGTGCACGGTAGGTCTTTGCTGAACGGCGATCAGGGATTGATGTCCCCCCAAGCCCACTTCCTCGCTGGGAATCCGTCCACCACCCAGTTGGCCAGGAAGCCAGGCTGAGCCCCCAGATTATCCCAACTCCTGTCAAAGTAAATCCAGGCACCGCCCAGGTTGTTTCATCCTTCTCTCAGCCTCACTGAAGAACGATTGTCTTTATTAGGCTAAGAAACTCACAAACGTACCGTCTCCTTGGCTTGCTTTTGCTCTTTCCTTAACTGCACGATGGTGAGTGTCTCCATCTCCAATCATTCCTCACCTTTCTCACTTCGTGTTTGACTTCAAATCTCTACATCTTCCAGACTGGACTGGTGGGGGAGAGGGCAGGAGAGAGAAAATGCATTTCCTGTTGCCACTGATCCTTGCTGCTACTGGATACTCTCTCCTTTGACAGACAGTTGTCTTACGCAAAAGGGCCATGGCCACCAGCCAACGATCCTTAACTTCAAGCCAGCTGGCTCTTGGTCTTCTCTTAAAGTTTCCTCCCCGAGGTCACCAGAGATCATGCAGTGAGCACAGCAACAGTCCTTCTGGATCCTGTGATCTGGTGACTCCTTTGAGCCCTTGACACACCCGGGGGCATCCCCCCGCCACAGGCCTCTCCACCCCGAGATGCTCTTGTGCTTGAGGTCTCTGCGCCCAACTCCTCCCAAGCTTTCTTCCCTTCCTGCTTTAAGTCTTCAGCAATTACATTCCTCAAAAATCATGTTCTTCTCTCTCACTTTGTAGGAGGGAAATAGTTTATTCTGAAGGTTTAAACCATCACCTCAGTGCAGTTGAGCCCCAGATCAAGGTTCCCATTCTAACAACTTTCTAGACCTGGAAGAGAGAAGCTTCAGCAACAGGACCTCCCATGAGGCTCACAAACTCTACATGTCAAGCTGACGTCTCCATCCCAACCTTGACCTCAGGTCTCACCTCCCCATTGGTCATACGGGCCCCGATCCCCCGACAGCTTTGATTCCTTTCTTTGCCACACCCTTCTTCCCCAACTTATCACCAGGTGGACTGTTTCTTCCCAAGGTTTCCACGGACACTTCCTTTCCAGAGTACTGGGGGCAGCCAACCAGCCCGTTGTAAATCCCACCTCTGCTGCTGGGACAGCATCTTCACTGTCTTCCTAGTTCATTCTGAAGATCACCGGAAATGAATCTCCCTTTGTGTACAATAACGGTTTAATAATTATTAAATGGTATAATAATGGTTTAATAATCTGGCTCAGAAAAACCCTGCAGGGCTAAGTTCTTGCAGGTAAAAACGTATGCATCTCTCAGCTTAGTACTCACGACCCTCGGCAAACATTTCCAGCTTCTTCCTGACAAAGCCGTTTACTTCCCAGAATCTACCTGGTGCAGGCCTGTCTCCTTATTTTGCTCCATGAAATCTTCGTCGCCTGCTGGATGCTTCCCCCAGCCTCAGGCTTCTCCATGCAACAGGTCCTGTCCATTTCAGCCCACAGAGGTTTCTCCTGATAATCTATTAAAGCAATTATCTAAACTGCCCTTTTGTCATCTAGTTGTGTATTATTGCCTTTATAGCTACTCTATTATTATATTTAATAAAAGAGTGTAGGATTATGAAATCAGGGCAAGCTGCGTTCAAATTCTGGCTTTGTTATTTATCATCTGTATGAAGTTGAGTAAATGATTTAACCCAGAGTGTTCTCTTTCCAAGTCTACAGTCATCTGATTATCGCTCATAGAGTTGTGAAGAGTTGAATCAATGTTACAAGCAGGAACTTTAATATATATTATGTGTTTTCCCTTTGCTCAGGAGTAAGAACTTGTGTTAACTTACTTTTGTCTGCATCCTTATCGCCTAAACCTGGCCCAGAGCTTGCACGTTGAGTAAATGTCTGCTATAAATAATTACGAGTAGAATCCAAAGGAATTACATTTTAGTAAGTATGTCAACCCAGGTGCCTTTGTCCAAATGATGAACTTAGGAAGTGTTTGGGGGAAAAAATTCACACACACACACAAAAGATTAATTCATATATAATGAATAATATTATATTGCCTAATATAATATTGTCCAACTTTCTTTTATTCAAATGAATCTTCAGGACACCATGAGATTTATAGATAAATGCTGATATTAATACAGTAAGTCCCCTTCATACTAACCTTCAAGTTGTGAACTTTCAAAGATGTGAACGTGCGTTCCATCAACATCAGGCGTGAGTGAAATTGCAGCTCACCCTCCATCCCCTGTTGCTAAGGATCCTTCAGCTCTACCATCTCCCACCTCCTCTCCCTCCTCCAGTCAGTAACCTCTTGCCTGTTCACTCAATGCCAACCCCTGTATGCCAGCTGTTGTGCTGTACTACTGTACTTTTCAAGGGGCTGTATTTTTTTGTGTTTGTTTTTTATGTATTATTTGTGTGAAAAGTATTATAAACCTATTACAGTACAGTACTGTATAGCCTATTGTGTTAGTTGGGTACCTAGGCTAACTTTGTTGGACTTACAAACAAATTGGACTTACGAATGCACTCTCGGAACAGGACTCATTCATATGTAGGGGACTTTCTGTAGTAAAAACATAAATAATAAACATTTTAGAAAAATGTTTTTCAAACAGGCAAAAATAAAATATATTTAGAGGATGGAGAATTTAATCTTAGGGTAAAGTTTGCTGCTGACTTTTAAGACATCAAACCTAATTTAGTAATGGCATAAGTTGAATCCATTTTCCTGAGGAAGTTTAATAAATGTATTCCTCCAAATTAATAGTGTTACTCAAATAGCTATTAATTATATGTAAGGGTTAATATTGTCATTTTAATCTAATTTGGCTGCTGGTCTTTTTCATCTTTTTTATGGAAGCCTCAAAGGTCACTTAATGTGCTAGTAGCCCCACCCAAGTATCTTCGAAAGCAGTTCCTCGGCCGTTCACTTGCTAGTGAGGAATCTTGTTGTCAGCAAAGTAACCTGGACCACATCTTATCCAGATAATAATTTTGCATTTACATTGTATTTTTAAATAACTGACTGCTGGGCTAGTACACACAGGCTTTCTACCCACAATGTAACAGAGCTGGGTACAAATAGTGTTTAAGGCTCCAGTGGGAACTCAGACCATCAGAAACCTGCTCACCCAGTGGCCACCCTCCCAGCTTCTCTCCGAAGACGACTTGCATCACTTCTTCACCATAAATTATTTCTACTCATGTACCCTAATCGCGACTTTTTTTTTTTTTTTGCTTTTGCACATTCATATAATTTTATCAGCATTGGAAGGGGCATTTTAAATAACTGTTCATCCTCTCACTTTACAGATGAGAAGACAGAAGTCTAACATCTTGCCTAAGAAAATTGGTCACTATTTTCCTGCAGACATTTCCCCTTTCTCTCCCGATGTAGTTACCTGAACGCAGAGAGCCCCACCCCAGGACCTCGGGAAAGACTTTGCCATTCCACGGAAATGTTTTAAGTCTAGGTGGAAGAATTTAGAAGGGCAAATCAAATACCGTTACATCATACCTTGGCGATGACAGACAGGATTTTTAAAAATCATATCTATTCAGCTCATGTTATTAGCCAAAGTATCTAGATATAATTAACATGGTAATTTTAGCTAAAGGTCTTCAACCGTGTTTCTTTGATCCCTAAAACTTTATGGATTAATTCTAAGATTTCTATAAATCCTCTGAAATTAAATTTTAATTTTCTGTGTAAGTATGTATTCTCTGAGGGAAGGTTGGTTGCTAACATCAGATGTTTGAAAGGGTGTGTGAACCAAAGATAACTCAGGATCCATTGATTATTAACATGTCTCATAAGGAAGAGAGGGCCCTTTAAGACAAATGGGGTCGTTCCCTCTCCCGGACTCCCTCTGGCACAGCCTCGTGGATCCTTACCCGCCTCTGAGACTGCAAAGCCACAGAGGAGGACTGTTTGGGGTGGCCAAGGCAGGGTGATACGAAAAACAATCGAAATCGTAAGATAAAGAAAGTGTGACAAATTCCAGAGGAAGAAATCTGATAAAATTAAAGTGTAATAGACACCTCAAACTGTGTGATCTGACCTAATAAGTTATTAATAGGGAACCATTACTTCTCATGCATTTTTTATCAGGAAGGCATTGCCTTTTTGTCAAGATTAGTGGATTATAAAATATTTGTGCTACACAATATAAATGACCCTACCTATTAATAAGTCTCTAGAAAGATATGCTTAAATTGAATTACATTAGGAAGAGAAGTGCTAACAGAAAATTAGGCATAATTAATGGGAGCACATAAATAAACCAGATATGGGGGAAAGGACATTCTTCCCATTGATCATTCTGAGAATTAATTGGCGGTATGCTCTAATGACACACCGACTATTACTGTTTGCATAAGGGCTGCTCCAGAGAAGGTGAAATTCATGTGGCTACGAATATGGATTATAATTTATAGCCAGAAGATAACTTACGGATCACATGCCTCTAATTAGGGGATGTAATTTTGAAGAGCTAAAAGCTAGCTCTTCAAACACAGTATTGTAACTGGGGGTCATTATATTTTGTTTCACTAAAGCAGGATGGTGGTTTCCCTTGAATCACACGGTAGCAGCTCTCCACCAAGCTTGGAGGAGGTACCTCTGCCTGGGGCGGTCCTGTGGGCACTATCACTTTGTTATTTTCCATGGGCCAGAGCCAGCAATCCACTTAGAGCTGCGATACTCCGATATACAGGAAATTATTTTTCACATCTCATTCACATAATGGGTGATGTGAATTGAGTTACACGGAGGATGAGTGCCCTGGACCATCTCCATTTGCAAACATATATGAGGTTTCCCGATGTCACAGACCACGTCCAGTGTCCTGTGAAGTAAACAGTTCCACGACCCTGATTCGGACATGAAGTAGCCACTGTCTGGGATCATTTGAGATATGAATCTTTGGGGCTGTAACAAGCCGATTTTATCATTGTCTGTATTATTATTATTAGTTTAAAGTAGTTGGCATCACACGGTACATCTTTCTTTTTGCTCACAGTAAGCAAGTCTAATTTAAAAATGCCCAACATGCAATCTGAAGTAATGGCCAACGCAAAACGAAGGAAGGTAACCAACCTCTTCCTCGCTCGTCCATATTATCAATGCAGAACAAGTGCATTAAAGCAAGGATCAGGGCCAGAGTAGGAGGTAAGGCAAGGGGCTCCCAGGCCCTGACGCCCAGTGAGATGGTCACCAGGGAGGTGGGTGCTACAGGTGGCCAAGTATCTCGGGCGCACGATCCACCAAACGTGCAGAGATGGGAGCCTCGCCTCGGGGAATGTCCACGCGCACGTTTGCATTCGGGTGGTACAGGGATGAGCCCGCCGCCGTCTTTGTGGTTTGGGAGGAGGTATGTTGTCATAGAGGGTTCCTTAACCACGTGTTTACCGTCGTTCCTGGGCTGTGAGATGAAGTCCTTTTATTGTGGAGAAAGAGATCCTCCTAACGTATAGACTGTGCTCCTTCCATCAGCCTTCTCAGAAATACTAGCACCTCTGCCCCCGCCGGGGATGCCACCGAGGAGGTTACAGATTGGGAAAGGTCACTCCGAAATTTTTTTTAAATGTGCTGTTTCTGAAGTTGACGGAAAAAAAAGAGCATTTTGAGGTAAAGATTGATTATAAAGATGGTTAGGGCTTCCCTGGTGGTGCTGTGGTTAAGAATCCGCCTGCCAATGCAGGGGACACGGGTTCGAGCCCTGGTCCAGGAAGATCCCACAGGCCGTGGAGCAACTAAGCCCGTGCACCACAACTACTGAGCCTGGGCTCTAGAGTCTGTGAGCCACAACTACTGAGCCTGTGTGCCACAACTACTGAAGCCCACGTGCCTAGAGTATGTGCTCCGCAACAAGAGAAGCCACCACAATGAGAAGGCCGTGCACCGCAACGAGGAGTTGGCCCCACTCTCCGCAACCAGAGAAAAGCCCACGTGCAGCAGCAAAGCCCCAACATGGCCAAAAATAAAATAAATTAAATAAAATAAATTAATTTTTTTAAAAAAGATGGTTAGATATGTTTTGGAGAAAAACTGCAATTTTGCTTCTAATGCGATTTCGTTGCATTTCTTGGCCATAGCAGCTTTACCTTTTTCCATTTTAAATGTATATATTTATTTTACTTTGAAGCTTCCGATATTTTTGCTCAGTGGTCCTGGAAAGGGCCCTGACGTCGGGTTTATGAACAGGAAAGCCAGGATGGAAATGCAGTCAGTCACTTCCTTCACTCGTCTTTCCTGGGAGGGAGGGCACATTACCTGATCAGAGCTACGGCCCAGCTTCGTGATCAGTCCTGCCAAGAAAACTCTCTGCCCCTCTGGACCTCACTTTCCCTCCTGGGCGAAGTGAGGAGTCGGGGCTGTTATCCTACTCAGTTGTCAAATGGACCTACTTAATTATAGCCACAGCCTCCAGTGTTCTTGGAGGAGTGAATGGAGAGAGTACAGGCTTGTGAGCCCCTCCAGGAGAAGAAAAAATGAACGCGTAGAGAAGTGCACCCTGCCGCGTGAAGATGCTGTGAAAGGTGAGCACGGTCTCAGTGAGTGGGATGCGCTCAGGTGTACCTGGTCACCTGAGCCTCCACAGCCTGAGGGCCTCCAGGCGCACAGAGACCCTTCTAGAAGGAGCAGTTTCAGGCTAACCTGGGGCGGGAGGGAGGTGCAGCAGCTGTTTGCCTGATGCCCTTTCTAGCCCGTTAACCACGTGTGTACAAACACTCAGACAGCTAAGTGCACTGTCCGTGCACACGTGCCAGCATATGTGTGTTGGTCACCTGCAGGCAATTCAGTGGGCTGGTTGGAGGCGGCTGGGCGCCAGGGCACCCAGTGTCCACCGGGGATCCTGCTGGGCTGTGCTCCTTTACTGTTGAACAAAACACAGGTGAGGTTAACAGCCTGAGAGCAAAGAAGACAGGCATGAATTGTGGGTCTAACAAAACAAGCCACACGAATCCGTTGAAATCTGTCCTTGGTCATCTCATAAGAAGCTTTGCTATGAATTGGTGCTAATATTAGCTTCGTGCTTGAGGAATTTTGATTAGAACTTGGAAGAAGTGGGGACACTTGGTGAAGTCGCATTGTGGATGACCACCATGAAATGTCTGTCTCTGTCTGTCTGTCCACAGGCTGGAAGAAGGCCCCGCCCAGCACCTCCCCAGGGGCTCTGCAGGGGACGGAAGTCCTTCTGGCTGAAAGCTGGAAGGGCGTTCCCAGCTTCAGCAAGACAGGGGAAGAAATGACACGGTACCCAAAACTCAAGTTGAGAGATCAAACGACCTGTGGGATCGCAAAGCCTCAAACAAAGGTCCTGAAAGCTCATCCTAGGAAAATGTATCCGCTACTGTCCCGAAGAAGCTAAAAATGCACGCTAGTTGTTAACAGCAAAACAATCCAAACCATCTAAAATGCATACTTCAATTATGACTGAACCGTTTCCTCCAGCGTTTCCCAAATATTCCCACAGAGCACTTATCAGTATTTCTCTCTATTATCTTAGGTATCAGGTGGCCAAGAATTAAATATCGTTTATTTTTATTCTTTACTTGCTACTGCTGTTTCTCCACTTATTCTTTTACATACCTCTCATAAATAAAATGTCCTATTTTTTCCCTTAAAAAATAGAGAGTTTTATTAATGCAACCTCACCTACTAATTTTACAGAGGAATTTCTGCATCTATAGGCTGCCAGACATGCTCTCATCTTTCCATGACCCCAAAACCAAAGAACTCACTCTCATTTTCTTAATTTTTGTAGAATGCAGGGATTCAATTAGCTACTTACCTTCGATGCTCATATTAACACGAGTTTTAAGACACAGGTAGCTACTAGCTACACAGGTGTTTTTGTCTATCCTTCCTAATTATAAGAAAGCACACGCTGCTGCATTTCAGAAGGGTTGTGTTTTATTCTCCACTCACAGGTAAGAAAACTCAAGTAACAGCAGTTACGTGAGTGAGGATGTGCGGAGGAGGATACAGAACGAGGACGGAGGGGACGTCTCTCCACCCTGACCTCTGCTCCCCTCCCCTCCACATCCACCCATGGTCTCCTCTGAGCCCAACTTTCTGAGCACTGCTCTTTCAACTCTCATCTGAATACGGGGGGAAAAGACTTCCTTTTTCTTAGTATAGCAGGGATGGGAGGTCATTTTCAAAATAACTTTATTACAAAGAATAAAAGAGCAAAAATGAATTAATTACAGGATACGCTGTCATATCATAAACACCATCATCCCTCAGTCAAAGTCAAGGGGGCTCCACTCCACGTGCACCAGGAGAACATGGCAGCATTTTACAAGACACAAAGTCTAGCAATTCCAAGTGACTCTATTTTGCCCACAAAGAAATACTGACCCCACCGGCTTCCTTCCTCCCAGTTTCCTGGCTGCTTCTCCACCCAAGCACGTTTCTGCTCCTGGAATTCCCAGGATCCGTCCACGTTGACTTCTCCAAAGACTCATAGCAACCAATTTGTTGGGTGTTTCTAAGAGCCCATTGGTTATGGAGGATCCTCTTCAAACAGCATTCAACTGCAGACAATTGCTGAAACATCTTCTATGTGGAAGACACTGAATTCATGTTCTCCGGTTCCCGGGGCTGATGAGTGGCCTCCTACCCGCAGGTGTAGACAGATGTGCTTCCACTCCCTCTCGGGTGAGTAGCGGTGGCGTTTGCCCTGGATTCCGGCCGCCCTGTAGCAAACCCCACCAACCGAGGGGCTTAGAACAGCAGAAATCTATCCTCCACAGCTCAGGAGGCCAGAAGACCCCCTTCAAGGAGTCCGAGGGCTGGTTCCCTTTGGAGGCTCTGAGGAAACGTCTGTTCCATTTCTCTTCTAGCTGCAGGTGGCTCTAGGTGTCCTCCGCTTGTGGATGCATCCCTGCAAGTTCCTGCCCCGTCGTTCCCTGGCCTGCACCCTGCTCAGTGTGTGTGTGTGTGTCCTCTCCTATTACGGGGACACGAGCCGCTGCATTAGAGCCCACTGCAATCCACGGTGACCTCACCTTAACTGCCTCGCATCTGCGAAGACCCTGTTTCCACATAAGTTCCCGTTCCAGGGTTCCGGGTGAACGTGAACTTAGGGTGACATTGCTCACCCCGGGGCAGGGGTCCTAAACCTTCCTGAGTTACAGCTCTCACAGCCTCAGCTCTCTTTTTTTCCCAGTGTTTACGCTGAGATTCTTGCCTTTTTCTTCCACTTGTGTGGGTTTGTAAAGTTCTCTTCGCATGTGGTTTTAAGGTCTCGTCCGGTGGAATGAAGGAAGCATAAAATCAAGAGGGTATCCCTGCCAGCACCCCACAAAGTTCACATTTCCATAGGGTGACCTTGCTTGAAATTCTGTAACAGGAGCTACGTGAACTGTTACCTATTGCAGATAAAATGTCCCCCGAGAGCCCATTAAAACAAGTAACGAATAAGGTAACTATCACTGCAGAGGCTACTCTCTTCTCTATTCTTGTGCTATATTGGCAGGTTTTAACCTCAAGTTTGTCAGGAAACTTCTTCCCCTATATGTCCACTGTGAAAGAGATATTTATGACATAGCTTTAATTTATTAGAAAGACATTTGTTTTTGTTTTTTAGGTTAGGTCTGAAATTTACCCTGTATGTCCCATAGGAAGAACCAGAGCATCTGAATTTAGTGACAAAAACCATGTGATAATAATGTGTTGTAACCATGCTGTTGCCGCGCTTCATATCAGCTGTGTCTCAATCCACTTAAAAGTGCTGCTGGGAATTCTCTGGCGGTCCAGTGGTTAGGACTCAGCACGTTCACTGCCGAGGGAGAGGGTTGGGGAACTAAGACCCCGAAGGCTGCGCGCTCAGTCAAGAAGGAAGGAAGGAAGGGAGGAAGGAGGGAGGGAGGGAGGGAGGGAAGGAAGGAGGGAAGGAAGGAAGGAAGGAGGGAAGGAGGGAAGGAAAGAAGGAGGGAGGGAAAGAAGGAAGGAAGGAAGGAAGCGAGGAAGGAAGGAAGGAAAGAAGGAAGGAAGGAAGGAAGGAAGGAAGCGAGGAAGGAAGGAAGCGAGGAAAGAAGGAAGGAAGCGAGGAAGGAAAGGGAAAGAAAACAGAAAAGCCCTGTGATACGGAAATAACTCATCTCCCATGTGCAGAGGAAGAGCATTAGAAAGCTCGCCCCGAATGAGGGGCAGGAGCCGGGAACAGAGAGGCCAGGCTGCAGACCCTTGTCTTTGAGGCGAGGGCTGAAGCTCCCTCCTCCACATCAGACGTCTGCCTTCCATCTCCAGCATTTGTGTGGAGAGTGGGGATTTCTTTATTGGCGCCTGTCTGCCATGAAAATATCATCCATGTTGTTAGATAAATGAAGTCCACTTAAAAGAAAAATCTGACTAATAGACGAACTTTGAACGCATTTCAGGACGGTTACCTCTGAGGGCTGAAACCCTCTGTGGCTTCTATTTTCTTCCTTTGGCTCGTCTCTGTGTCCAGGTCTTTCACAGTGAGTAAGCATTGCTTTGAATAAGAAAAAAAACGTCAAGTTGAAAATCCCTCTTGCAAGTGCCCTACCTGATTCGGCATCCACGGGGCACAGGGGGTTTCTGCCCGTCTAGTCTCACCTCCCCTCTGAATCGGTGCTGCTGTTTGGTCCGTTTTCCAGGTTTTGGGTCAGCCTCACCCAGGGAAGATGCTTTGGAAATGGACTCCTCACGTGCACAGGAATCAGCCCAGCAGCCTGAGAGCTGCAGCGGGCGGATCCACCTCCCCGGGGTCTGCATTACGGCCAGGGCTGCACAGCTGGGCTCAGGAGGGTCAGCGCACATTGGGCTCTTTCTGCAGGGTTTGACAATTACAGGAACACCAGCGATAAATATTAAATAATAACTTTGTGCCAGACCACTGGGAAAATGAAGTGAGCATTCATCAGCTTTCCTAATTCCCCCTCCTTCCCCACTGTGAGCGGTCTAGCAGCCCAGCCCCAAACAGCGGAATGAAGTATCGGGGACAAAGGTGCCAGGGCCCTTGCCGAGCTATTTGTGGGCTGATTGCAAGGTGCCCCTGGGCCGCTTTATGAGGCCTGTGCATTCCTTTGTTTCCTTCTGCATTTCCATTTAGGTGACTCAGGAGTGGGAAAACAACATTTATAAGCCTGCATCAACACACGTATACAACCGTTCCTGGGAAGATACAGTTTGTGTTTCTTTTCCTCTTTATAGGAATCCGTGCATACCAAAATAAGTTTATATCTCAAAATGCAAATATAGCTTTCCCCCCAAATGCAATCATCTAAAACAATCGAAGCTGGTATTTAGTGGCCCCTCTTAAAGCATCTTAAAAAAAAAGAATAAAGAGGGGCTTCCCTGGTGGCGCAGTGGTTGAGAGTCCGCCTGCCAATGCAGGGGACTCGGGTTCGTGCCCCGGTCCGGGAGGATCCCACATGCCGCAGAGCGGCTGGGCCCGTGAGCCATGGCCGCTGAGCCTGCGCGTCCGGAGCCTGTGCTCCGCAACGGGAGAGGCCACAATGGTGACAGGCCCGCGTACAAAAAAATAAAAAAATAAAAACAAATAAAGAAATTATCTGTGGTAAATCTGCTCCCTGGTAAAGATAAGTATGAACGATGCTCAGTATTCACCTGTGCTCTGGTTTAGAATGTTGTCTTCTCTGCTCTTGGGCCCAGTGCCCTCTGGTGGATGTTCCTAGAAGTGCAGCCCAGGGTCCCCGACACACAGGTGACAGAGCTGGTCCTCCCGTTGGCTCTAAGCTTTGTTTTCTCTGCACAGATTTTCCTCTGAGTTCTTTGTTCTCTCTGTATATAGAGGTTGCACTCGTCTTCTTTTCTCTTACATGTACTAAGTGCTTTGAACACCTACACAGAGACTATTGTCTTTCAGTCTTATCACAATTGTATTGAGATAATGCTTTCAGCAAAGGAATTATTCTTGTATGTTATATAAACTAAGGTTAATTCAATAAACGGTGCCGGGGCAAATATTTAAAATGTGATTCATGTTGACCCATGAAACACAAACAAACTTTTGAAAAACGACAAAAGAAAGAAATTACTACTGACTAGGGATATCGCACATTACAAATGGATTTATGTTTCAAAAATCTTACTGATTATCACATTTCTGTAAAAACCTTGCCTTTTTCTCTGCAATCCATACAAAATGATATACAAAGACAACTGCTTCAGGGTGAGAACTGAGGGTTTCTCAGGCCACCAGAATTCTGGGCGCCTTATTGCTAAGAGGAGATGAGATGGGTGACTTTTAGGATCCAGCTCAGAGAATGAGAAGAAAACACTAGAAAAGAACCATATTTAAAGAGACTTGTGTTCAGATTTGCACGGGGGGAGTTTAGGGAATTTCTTGCCCAGAATCTCTCTCAGTATATATTAGCTAAATGAAAAAATGAGCCCAGAACTTCAATCTTCTGAAGTTCTGCTAAAACATGTGGAGTTTCTTTATTCAGCTCTGAAAATTCTGAGGTTGTCCAGGCATCTCCAGTGAAGGGAGGCACCCCTGTCCGTGATTTGGATCCAGACGTACTACCATTGTCGATGGGCCCAAGATGGATTTGATACATGAAACAAGACTGACCAGGGCTGCACGTCACTTCCCAGCGCCCGAGGCATGTTCACATCCCTGGCTTCTGAGACTGACGCCCTCACTAACCCTGGGTGGCAGCTACCGTGAGCGCCCTTGCCCGGAAGAGGGGTGACCCTTCATGCCTGGTACGTGAGGTCTGATGCAGCAGCCACTGTCCATGTGCGGCAATGATAGACGTTCCCACGATGAGTCCATTATGATTTGCAACCAGAGAGCAAAGTCCAGGAAACACAGAAAGTTCTCAGTAAGTCCCAGCTCCTTTCCTTTTTCCCAAATCTGATTCCAGACTCCACGTTCTTTCCTTACCCAGCTCTCCTGCGGTGTCTCTGCTCAGCCCCTGCTTTCCGTCCCAGTCCACGGGGGACCCCACCGGCTTCAACTTGCCCCCCCATTCCTCTCCTGGGGAGCCCGCCGGCCCCTCCCCGCTGCCAGAGCTCTCCTCCTGGGCCCGCTGGCCCCTGGGCTTCCCTAGAGGCAGTTTCACACTCTCCTAGAATTTCTCACCTCTCTCACCAGCATGTAGTTCTTTAAGGACAGTGCGTGTATTCCTGCTGGTTTTAAACACCTTGATTCTCCACCAACGCCTTCCCATGTACGAAGCACATTTAAAACACGCGTTAAGTGTGTGATCAGTAGGTGAGTTGATGTCATCCTGCTAATAGCTTAAGAAAGCATGAACGAAAAGTATAACTACGTAATAATCTCCCCCACGATGTATAATTGCCCAATGAGATAGGTGCTCGGAAGCAAAGGACAGAGTTCTGGGGGTTGGGGGAGCAGCCCGGCCCTCCATGCAGGGTCAGGACGGGGCAGTGAGGGGCTCCGGGGGGCAGCAGTCCAGTCCTGGTGCTGACCGGCATGTATGCTCACGTTCTGTCTTCCTGGGGACCCAACACTGTCCTCTCTTGTCTCTGAGAATATTCCTTGTTCCCAAATCTACGCTGACATTAACATCCCCACTCCCACCTTTACTGGTGTTCACACAGCCCGTTTTTCCTCACCCCCTTACTCTTAACCTATTTTTGTCCTTGTATCTCAAGTGAGTTTCCTGTGGAAGCCAGTAGCCAGGTTTTGCCTTTTAGAACACGCTGATGATCTCAGCCTGTTAACAGTTATGATGAGATGTTCCCTCCGCTGTGATTAATGATACAGTGTGATTAAAATCTATCATCTTGCTGTTGCTTCTCTGTTTCATCCGTCATTTTATTCTTTTCCCCTTTTTCTGCCTTTGCTTGGGTTAACTAATCGTTTGTTATGATTCCATTTTATCTCCAACACTGACATTACTTATACTTCTTTCTTTAAAGATTTAAAAGTTGACTAGATTTTACAATACGCATCTTTAGTTAACCAGAGTCAAGCAGTATTGCTCTACGTGTGACACGAGGATCTCAGGGCAGCAGTCCTTGCTGATCTCCTCCAAATGCAGCCCTTTGTCCTGGGAGGGATTCTCTGTCTGGAACGCTCTCTCTCTCTTACTAGAAACACGTTCCCAACATAGTTTCGCTGTGCACTGAGGACCTCCCTCTCCAGTGGGCTCTCTGATCTTTCTCCTTCTCTCCAGCTCCTCCCTGTATGCTAACGTTCCTTCTCTGGACTCCACTGTCTGTGCTTTGTGTTTCTTGCCCAGAGCGGCCATTCCCACACTCCTGTAAGGTCAGGCAGCCCTCCTCCCGTGCTGCCATCCTCGTGGACACCACACCCTTTCTAGCTGCCGGCTCTCCTCTGCAGCCTTCAAACCAGTGGAGCAGAAGAGCATCTCCACGTCTACACCACTGCTCTGCCACCATCCAGTCCAGTTTCCATTCTCACCCGGAAACTGTGACCTTTAGAGCAGAGGGGGGCAGGATCCTGTGTGTTATGCATCCTCGCTGACACCTGAAAGTTATTTAGTAAGAATAGGTTGCACAAATATTTTCTGAGTACTGTGAAAATCCTCAAACTAACTCTTCCATGCAACACAAGAACCGTCGATTTGGGTTTTTTTAATAAATTTATTTTTTTAATTTATTTTGGCTGCGCTGGGTCTTTGTTGCTGCGTGCGGGCTTCCTCTAGTTGCGGTGAGCGGGGGCTACTCTGTTGTGGTGTGCGGGCTTCTCATTGCGCTGGCTTCTCTTGTTGCGGCACGCAGGCGGGCTTCAGTAGTTGTGGCACGCAGGCTCAGTAGTTGTGGTGCACGGGTTTAGTTGCTCCAAGGCAAGTGGGATCTTCCCGGACAAAGGCTCAAACCCGTGTCCCCTGCATTGGCAGGCGGATTCTTAACCACTGTGCCACCGGGGAAATCCCAGTCAATCTGATGTAATATACTTGGCCTGTGCACCTGCGTGTTCTCTGTATGTGACTTTTTCTTGTCTTACAGACTAGAGTCTAACTTCCTTTAAGTACCGCTAAACAATACACACTTAAGGTTCTGTGAGGACCTTGTATAATAGTGCAGTTACAGCTTTTAGCTCTTGTTTATTAGAGACTCTATCTGTATGAGGACCTTGGGGTAAATATCACAGATAAAAATATCACAGTTTCTATTCATATCTAAATTCTACTTCTATGATACTATACATTACAGTAGTTCCCGCTTATCCGTGGAGGACACATTCCAAGACCCCCGGCAGATGCTCGAAACCACAGACAGTACCAAATCCTATATATGCTATGTTTTCTCCCATACTAACAGGAGGGTAGCATATACAGGGTGGGTAAAGGATGGATTCCTGACCCAAGTGGGACAGAGAAGGACTGTGAGATTTCATCACGCTACTCATAACATCATACCATTTAAAATGGATGAACTGTTTATTTCTGGAATTTTCCATTTCATATTTTTGGACTGAGGTTGACCTCAGGTAACTGAAACCGCAGAGAGCACAACCGTGGGTAAGGGGGACCACTGTACGCTTATTTTCAAAAATTTCCACTACCCTTGTTAGTGTAGCAAAGTGTTTGTTTATGTGTTTTAAGAGAACAGTATGATTCCTTTAGATACATTTATCTTGCCCACATACATCCAACTTCACCTTTGACATCAAATCCAGACGCAAGGTCACAACTCACGAATTCTCTCCTTCCCACATCAAAAGCTCACACATGCACTTAGACATCAATGAGATTCTGGTAAATACCTCTTTACCCTTCAGAATCACTGAATCTTATCTTGTGTGGAGTAATTTTTGTAATAAGGTACGCTTATTGAGGGATTCTGTTTTCTTCCAAAGCTGCACTCAGGAATTAAATTTCTAACCAGCCCCTTGCTGAGAGGCAGCCCTTCGTTTTCCAGCTCTCTCCTGCACTTACGGTCGCACGGACCTTGATGACGTCTGTTCAGCCTGCAGGGTGACACAGTGCTGAAGGAATTCTGTGTTTTCTTCTACCAACACTAGGTCTTCCCCCTCAAAGTCAGATCCCAAGTGCAAACGTTGGCTGGGAATGTGTAGATCCAGACTGGAAGGTTCAGATCAGATTGAACTGATCTGATGGAATAATTTTTGTCAAGAAATCAATTTTTTCACCTGCAAGATCTCAGCGATAAGGTCAAGAAACCATATTTATCAGAGTTTCTATGACCTTAATGACCTTTTTCCCTGAAATGTATGTATCAGTGGACATCTGCTTACAAGAGCGTGTGATGAGCAGGTGCCTCTGTGAATCTCAATGTCATTTTCCTTCCCAGATGTGTGATCCCTTCTCGCATGAGAAGCAAAGGCAAAATTAACTCCTCAAACAAAGTAGTTTCTGGGTTGTGTGCAATTTAAAGTGACTTTACTCTTTGACAGTTAAATACCAGTTTTAAAATGTTTCTCTCTCAGGACCTGTCCTCCTGCCTACACGCATCATTTATGGTCAGTTTGTTAATTTGGGGCCCGGTCATCTATTCTCAGCTCTTCCCACTTCTGCGCTTTGTTTATGCTGCTTTCCTTGTTCACTTCAACGGCACTTGCTAAAATTCCAGAGCCACTCATGGAATAAAACTTGTTACAATCTCATCATTTTCAACATTTACTGCTTCCGTTGCATATGCAATGCCTTTTCCATGCTCACCATTTTTATAAGTTTCCACTGATTATTTTTCTGCCAGCTCTTTAGTTGTACTTCTGTGTTTAATGCCACAGCAGAATTGTATGGCCTTGTTAGTTAAATTAATTATGACTTTAAGGCTTTACGGTGAGTCAATTTTACTAGTTTTATTTTAGAATGACCTGTGAGGCCATTTATCTTAGAATGTCCCCAGCTCAACCATTTAATAATTTGTAAAATTACACCAGACTTCATGTGACTCGTCACACAATGAGAAAAGTCGTTTGCAGATCCCAAAATTGGAACTCACAGCACCAATTTCCATATCACCGTTACGTTGTTCATCCCACAAACGCTCCTTCTAGCATACGTCATTTATAAGTGTCTTTTGCTACTATTTTTGCTTTTTTTCTCAGATTCTTGATGAGCAGATGAGATGAAACGCAACAGCTGACTCTCTACCATGTAGTTCCCTCAGGAACCTCCATACACTTGGAATGGTAACATCATAGCACAGCAATAAAAACTATTTTATTCTAGCCCTTTGCTTTGACAGAGTCATAGCTAAACCCTCACAGCTCAATGTAATGTCATTGTTTAAAAACTCTAAACAAGGAGTTTCCAGAACAGGTTTCATCAAACCAGCCCAACGTCTAACTCTCAGTGTCTAGTCCATATTCCAACCTAAAACCCTTGCCCTGTTATCCAGAGACATCCCTCTTAACCCCTTCCTGAGGTCTAATTTAGTTCAAAGATTTTTTTTCTTTAATTCGTCATTTTAACCACCAAACTCCCCTTTCCATGGCAGGAAGACTACTCACTACCCTGGATTGTATTGTCTGGTTTCTTATTGTGTAGATGTTTTCACAAATGCTTGGAGGAAATGCATTCGTTGTTCTCTCCAGCGCTCAGGATGAGTGCCTGTCAATGTGGAATCTTTTCCAGTTGTATCGGGATTGCTACGAGAGTCTCAGCGAGCCTCGCAGGCTTCCACGTGCAGACTCGAGTGTGCCTACAGGTGGCAGGGTCTCTTTTTCTCATCTTTACTGGGAGACTCTGTGTCGAGGTACAGGATCTGGATTTTACACGTTTACACAGGCATAATCACTACCTTCACGCCGTTAATAAGGCAGGAAGAGGGCATGCTAGAGGGAGTTTTCTTTGTTTCCGTTTTCCAAATTTCACTTACGTTAACGAGGATTTCAACTAAGTGTAAGTTATTATCGTTATTTTAGTTTTCCTCAATTTGGTTTAGGTCCGTATTATTCAATGACTTTCTTCCCCAAACGACATCAAAGATCAGCTTCAAAACTGATGTCCCTTTAAAGATACTGTGACTCTATTCTCTAGGTTTCTCCCTAAATTTAGTTAACCCTATTTCCTCTGAGAAAAAGTATTCTCATACATTGCTTTTAATAATTTGGATGAAAGCAATTCAGTTCATGTTTACGGAAAATATGGTAAAGGACTAAAGACACAGTGGAAAACTCCCACATCATAAGGATACAGATTTAAGGTTTGAGCTGGTATCTCAATGAATTAAGAAGTATAGAGCATTCCTACAGTTTCACCAACTTCTCAACTGATTTTAAGAAAGTTGAGAGTCAGCTATGTAATAACGATAACATTTATGAAAAGATAAAACCTTTCTTCAAGGCAGCAGGATGCCCCCAGAAACTATTTTTACTTCAGTTTTTTTATTGGTAAAATCATTGCATTTTTACTGCTCAAAATGGAAGTCACTCATGATGAGCCCTTTTAGCTATCTTGGGGACACACAATTCTTTTATTATTAACTTTTTTCAACTTGTTGATGGAAAAAAAAAAAGTGTCACAATACAATATTCACAAGTCCAAGGCAAAAATACAATTTTACGTAAAACACTGCCTAACTGTGAAAACAGCGTTTTCCTACTCGCTAAAGAAAAACTACTTTAAGTAGTATATTGGACAAGTCAGGCTCTTCACCGCGATCTGAGCAGCTCCGGCCTGATTAGCTTAATGGGGTCTGATGTGTCCTTAGACCCATCAATCACATTAAATCCGTGTCAAGATCTATGTTCCAGATTAAGGAAATGGTGCAGGCATATGAGTGGTCAGTTATCCTATAAACGATTCATTTCTCACACTGAAATGCATGTCCTAAGTTTGTTATATTGAAATTGTGACTTTAAAATTCCGTTGACAATGTCTTCCTTGGGACAGGGGCCTGCTTTACTTTCCTCATGAAGTATTAATACAGTGAGTTCTGACAACAAGAGGATGAAATAACAGTAATGCATATTTCATGTATATTGTTAGATAATACTAATATTTAGAGGTTGATGTCTTTGTGTTTCTGTTCATCATCTGGGGAGTGACTTGAAAGTTTCCATTTAACTAAATGTACATTTTAATCATTTCACCTCCCTTCATAGGCTATTTGTTTTCCAGTTAAATGAAACTTCTCCCTGGCGATTCCTATAACTGCCTTGATGGACCTTCTCTGGGGCTTTCAATCTTAGCTGTGTTTTGGGGACATGGCCCTATTAATGTGTACTTTATGCAAGAGTTAGATGATTCTGTCCTTAATTACACTATGTCAGTTTCCTGGCTCTGGGATCTGTAATTACAGAGGTCTTTCCTTATGACTGGGTACTATGTTGCTCTCTTTCCATTCTTGAGAAACAGTTTCTATTCTTGGAAATGCAGATCCATTTCCTTCAATTTCTGTTCCTTCAGGACACTTGGATGACTTTTCTTAAACCCAGTAATTTAATGCCCTTAATTTATACCAAAATATATGCTTTAGAACTCTTCATTTTTTAGGTCAACCCACAATACACTAATTGACAGGTGAGAGCTAACTCTGGAAGTTATTTGTTGGTGTGTTTATGTCATTTGCCAAGTCATCAACAATTCACTCAATGAAAGCCATCGCCTTTCCTTGAGGCATTCCTTTTCATTTTGTTTTATTTTATCTTATTTCAATAAGAATCAGGGGCCTAATGTCTTTCCCAGAACATGCAGTGTAATATAGGAAGTTCTTAATCCAAATAGCATTGTTTTATTTTTCCCCTTTCAGTTAACACTACACTTTTTAAATTGGTTTATATGTAGAAATGGAAAAAAAAGTTAACTATCATTTGTTTCTTACACCTTCCCAAAAATGTCGCTATGTGATAGTCATTTCCCATTACTCAATGCATAATGGTATTTAAATAAATTAATTTCCCAAAATACCTTAGAATTCCATTTTCACTTTTGAGGCTGGTCTGACAAGTGTCCTCATTTCTGTCTAACTTCAAGCAAGGAAAGGTTTTTAAATCCCTTTAATGTACACAACAAAAGCCACAGCTAATCAATTTTACAAATATTTTAAGGAGATATATTTTGACTACTTCACACAATATACCTTTTTATTATTAAGTGATGAAGTTCTAAACATATTTTATCACGTAAGGAAAAGCACATGATGAAAGATTTCAGGGCACTTTTTAACCTTTTAATTTATTTTTAAATAAAAATGCCTTTTATTTATTATTTTATTCATTGTTTTGCTTTCTTTCTTTACCAATAATGTTTTTCTTAGGAGACTATGCCAATGCTTAAATAAAATAGGAAAATGTTCTGAAGTTAACTGGAGAGCTCTTAATCTTCTTTCCTCTTATTGATAGGTTTATTACTGATCTCGATTTCCACATATTTTTTCAAAGATGAAATCATATAATTTGCCACTTTTAAAAGTCAATATTTATCTTTAAAATCCACTTTGATTGTAATCAGTTAATTAAATGGAGGTTAGTCTGGGGGAACATAATAAATTTACTCAATATGCTACATTAAATACACAGTTTTCTCTAACATGTCAAATTCATTTTTTTTCCAATTTTATTTTTTTCAAGGTGTTTTATTTTGGCTCTATTGAGATGGAAATGTTCATAACACACAGACATTTTTTAAGAATCCTGAACTACTCACACACGTGTGTGGTGATCCCAGTGGCTATAAAAGCTTGACAACGTTTTAATTTTTCCTGTACATCAATTTCTGTGGAAATAACATTGACTTTTTTTATATAAAGTTGCTTTCTAGAATATTCAGGTGTTTCCTGGACACTGATGTTACCTCTATTTTAGTTTGTTCATGACACAAGCTCTGCATGGAACATGCACGAATATGCCTTCCTCTTTGCTTTAAAAATTATTCTGCATGGGATCATGAATGGTACTACGCCCCACACTAAATATCTTGAGTTAATACTTCTCTTCCGAGGAGCTCCAGCTGTGAAGCACAACTGACCATCTGTATTCCCAGCAGGGCTCTGAGACGGTTTGCAAGTGGGAAGCTAGAGGTTGAGTGACTTGGTCAGTTTTCCATAGCATTCGTAGAATTAAGCTTTCCACGGGAATATTTTAAGAGTGAATCTGCAGTTGTGTGAGAATTCACGCCGTGCACACATTTGCACACACATGTAAACGTGGACACACAGAGGAAAGAATGCCGTTTCTGTTTATATTACATCGGATGAAAGAGCTGTAGCAGAGAAGGGGGAACTATCGAACACATTTCCTTAGCAAAATGGAGAGTCGTTCATTTGGAGTCTACTCATCCCTTAACTAAGCAAAGCTGATATTCATATTTAATGCCCTTTAGTATTTTAAACTGTGTATGTTATGACATATAACACATACAAAAGTACTTTGTTTTCAGGTACTCCAAAGTGCTTAGAAGCAGAGTGAATAAAAATGTGTAAACTAACTAATTTTTTTTTTTTTTTTTTTTTTGTGGTACGCGAGCCTCTCACTGCTGTGGCCTCTCCCATTGCGGAGCACAGGTTTCACACGTGCAGGCTCAGCGGCCATGGCTCAC
This sequence comes from Orcinus orca, assembly GCF_937001465.1. NCBI lineage: Eukaryota > Metazoa > Chordata > Mammalia > Artiodactyla > Delphinidae > Orcinus > Orcinus orca. The sequence continues at coordinate 2,016,778 of NC_064573.1, forward strand.
AGGCTTAGCCGCTCTGCGGCATGCGGGATCTTCCCGGACCGGGGCACGAACCCGTGTCCCCTACATCGGCAGGCGGACTCTCAACCGCTGCGCCACCAGGGAAGCCCACTAACTAATTTTTGAATATTTACTAACGTTGACTAACTACCAAATAACATGTGGTTGCATGATTTCCGTTTATGCTGGAAAATAATCAAACAGCTATTTTTGAAACTATCCTGCCATTTAGACCTCTTAATTCAGATACTATTTTCCTTGACGTTTTGTTATTAAGATGAATTTATTTAATTCACCATTTTTTCTTCATCCTCAAGTTAATATTCATCCTTACCAGGGACAGTAGGGACAGTAACAGTGTTTGAGTGTCACCTGATGTCACAGCAGTTTTCTGGATCTTGGTTATTCTTTTAAGCATTCCGGGTCTTTTCTCATCAACTATAACATACGGGACATTATCTAGGTGGTTTACAAAGTTTCTCTGAATTCCAAAATTCCATATAATCATATTTCACACCATCCTTGCGTATCCCAGCCATACTCTCTGGTTTCATTGATTCTTTTATGTGACAAGAAGGAAGGTTACAGGGACCCTCAGTCAGAGAAAAGAGAAAAGACTCGTGTTGACATTGAGTTTTTTTTTTTTTTAAAGAAGCAGAAGGTAAAGAGAAAAGGATACAGAGAGGGAACGGAGGAGCCCAGAAACAGAGGCACCAGCAGCCTGCCTTCCAGGCCCATGGGCCACCGTGCTTCCTCTTTCAGGGCCCTAGAGGCTGCCCCGCGTCTACCAACACACTGCTGTGTTCATTCTTGCTTTAAATGCCAGCTGGGGTGACTGGTTTCTGCACCTTGCAACCAACAGGCTGTGATAAGAGCAAATAATAATAACTGTGTTCCATCACAATCAGGAACGCAAAATGCTTTCAATGCTTCGTACCTCTATAATACTCTCTTAATCAAAGACAAGCTAACAGTCCCAAATACCAGCAGCTGTCTATTCTTTTCATTCTTCCTGGAATCTAAGTAACCATTGAGTATAAGATGCATCATAAATGAATAATAGGATTTGTGATGGGAGGAAATATGACAATAATTGTGTCCTTGATTCTAAGGCAAATCCAGATCTCAGGTATCTGAAATGTGTAGAATTGTGTCTTAGGATGGAGAGAAGGTCGATTTGTTGCTTTGCTGTAACAGAAGGGATGACAATTTTGAGAGCCCCTCTTTCGTTTCCTTATTCCTTGAAGTGACTTTTTAAAAGTGAAGTAAACATGTTTACATTGATTCATACGATTGATAAAACTGCATTGTCATCTGAGAGTCTAAACCCTCTGGTTTTGTGTTTTTCATATTATTTTCTCATTTCCTCCAAACAACACTAAATTGAATGTGCTGAGTTTTACAGCGGCTATTAAACCAACCAAGAACTGCTATCGATAAACCTTCCTCTTTGGAGAAGAGTTTCTTTCCTTCCTGACCTATTGCTTCTTTTCCTGACCTTGACCTCTGCACAGCCTTTGGCATCTCAGGACACCTGTGGTCTGCGGTTTTGCTCACCAGGGAATCTGGGAACCTGATCCCTTGAGGGGTTTAGGCCAAGCGTTTCTCCAGAGCTAATGGCTTGCTTGGAATCATAACAGATATGCATCACACAGCCATTCACTCTGCATTTTGGTTATTGTGAATAAGAAAAAGTGAGTAGACAAAAATCGAACTGTGATGTAAAAGGAGCTTCATCACAGCACTCAGTTGCCGTGTTATCGCATATCTGTGATATGTGGGAAGGTTCATCTTAAAACATGGTGAAAATGCCATTAAGGAATAACTCAATGAAAGACTGTTGCTTTAGGATGATTTGATCTCTTGTTTTCCAAGTATTCAAAGTTGACCATCTGAAATAAAGTCTCTTTATATTTTAACAACAGAGGAATATACACACATCGGTGACTTTTGAAGCAATGTTCAGAGAGACATTGCTGAGGCACATTTTTAAGAAATGGTTCAAGACTAGCCTTCATGGTGAATGTCAAATAGAAAACATGGAACTAGTCAGAAGGGGAAGAATCATTACAGACATGCTAATTGACTTCACTTACATTTTCCAATATATGTATACCTGAGTGTGATATATTAGTATAAAAACCTATCCAAATAAGTAAGTCTAAGTGGCCTCTTTCAATAAATAAATAAGAAAATAAACAATTTCAATCAAAAATCTAATACAAAAAGATTTTCTTTTAATTATTAGCATTTTCTATTCATAACGATGAACTTTTCCCCTCCTGTTGTATTTTGTCCTTGAAACTTGAAACAGTAGCATCTAATTCTGTTGCTGTCATTGCTGTGTATTTGTTGTCAAGGGCTTTGTTATCAATTGGAGTGTACCTAAAGCAGATGCTGGGCGAATGTGTGGGTGACGGAGGAATGAAGATACTAGGGTCAGCTGCGGTAGTAGGATGATCTAGATTTAAACTATGTAAGCACAACTGTCGGTGGGAATGTCAACTGGTGCAGCCACTGTGGAAATAAATGAAAAATAGAACTACCATCTGATCCAGCAATTCCCCTTCTGGTCATTTACCCAAATGAAACAAAATCACTATCTCAAAGAGACATGTGTACCTCCGTGATCATGGCAACATTATTTACAATAGCCAAGACATAGAGACAACCTAGAATCTGTCATACAGAGTGAAGTAAGTCAGAAAGAGAAAAACAAATACCGTATGCTAACGCATATACATGGAATTTAAAAAGTGGGACTGAAGAACCTAGGGGCAGGACAGGAAGACGCAGACGTAGAGAACGGACTTGAGGACACGGGGAGGGGGAAGGGTAAGCTGGGACGAAGTGAGAGAGTAGCATGGACATATTTCCTCTACCAAATGTAAAATAGATAGTTAGTGGGAAGCTGCTGCATAGCACAAGGAGATCAAATCGATGTGTTGTGATGACCTAGAGGGATGGGATAGGGAGGGTGGGAGGGAGATGCAAGAGGGAGGAGACATGGGGATATATGTATACGTATAGCTGATTCACTCTGTTGTACAGAAGCAACTGACACAACATTGTAAAGCATGTATACTCCAATAAAGATGTGAGGGAAAAAAAAAAGAGTCCATCTCTTTGTGGATGAATGGATACCAAAAAGAATGTGGTGTAGATATATCTAGATATATAGATGGTATTATTAGATCTATCTAGTAGATCTATATATTAGCATAGTTTAGATATAGATATAAATACTGGAATATCATTCAGCCATGATAAAGAAGGAAATTCTGCAATTTGCAAAAAACGTAGATGGAAATTGAGGGCATTATACTAAGTGAAATAAGTCAAACTGAGAAATACAAATACTGTATGTTCTCACTTATATGTGGAATCTAAAATAAAAAACAAAACCAAAACAAAATGAACACCGAAATCCTAGAAACAGAGGACAAATAGCTGGCTGCCAGAGGTGGGTAGGGGATGGTGGGAGGAACGGGTGAAGGGGGTCAAAAGGCACAATCTCCCAGTTATAAGAAGAATCAGTCCTGGCGATTGTAATGCACAGCATGGCTACTAGCGTTCACAAAAATCTATTGTGTATTTAGAAGTTGGGAAGAGAGCACATCTTAGAAGTTCTCATCAAAAGAAAAAAATTTTGTAACTATGAGAGTTGATGGATTTTAACTAAACTTATCGTGGTGATCATTTTACAATATATACATGTATCAAATCATTGTGTTGTACACAAATGAATAAATTGTTATATGCCACTTATATACCAATAAAACTGGGGAAAATGAAAAAAAGCCTGCATAAACACAGTCAAATCAAACAGATGCCCTCGTGATGTACACACTAGCCTATTTTTTTGTTTAGTTAATTCACGAGTAAGAAAAATCTCTAAATATGGTCTTCAGCACCAGGTTATGAGTTAATTGTGCTAACTGCTACTTCCTTATTAAAGTCATATTTTTCCAAAGGGGAAGCTTTGCTGATGATTCTTTCTCCTAAAATCATGTACTGTCTTTTCATCATAAGATATTTTTAACTAGGAGCTGTTGGAATTAAAAAAAAAAACTAATTCCTTCTCTTTCAAAAAAAATCTCTTCTGCATAAATTTTGAATAATATTCCCCCAAATAAAGAACTCATAGTTTGATATCGATTTTCAGAACGAAACACTTTCAACCTAGTAGTTGTAATAAACAAGGAAGGTAAAAGTTTTGCCAGGTGAAAAGGAATTGAAGTGAAGAAATGTAGGAATGAAATCCATACCAAACATAGGAAACAGGCTTGAAAGTGGCCATCCTTTAAAGGCGTATGTAAATAATTGATGATGAACTAATTAATAGTGAATTTTGTGTCTCTTGTAATTACTAACATTGGTTAAACTGAATCCTAATAAATATCGCATTAGCTATTGAAAAGTTCATTTCAGTCAGTATCACTACTCCTGCCCTCAAACATCCCTAGATAAAATATTTCTCTGAAGCTGAAATATTCTTGTTCTCTTTTCTTCTTTAAAAAGGGAGGATTGGTTGATTCCTAGAGCCAATAGTTTTTACATGTTTATGTAAATAACACAAAATTACTCTCAATATTTGGGGTTACATAGTTTAGTTATAATTATATGAATCAAATTATACTGATAATAAATTTTTTAAATGACACTTCAAATTTTAAAGTAAATTTATACTTTAATGTAATACCCTCACTTTATAAAAACAACTAGGAAACCTCTTTCCTTTGAGCTGAAGTTTAAATTAACTTATAGATAACATTATAACATCAATCATCTATTTGCTGCCTAATTTTGTCAGGCGATTTATTATTGATAACAGAAACAGATATTTCTAGGTTCTGATAAATTGCGTTTAGGAAAGCTAATTCCAATACCATTTAGTTAAAAACCTCACATCTGTGACGTGTTTCTGCTCCAGTAAGTTGTTTAGATTCAATACATTTTCAGGATGAAGGAGAATAACATGGGTGTGGTTAAAATATACCTTAACCCAGATTATTCTTTAGAAATTAATGTTAGGATTGTACAAAATAATAAGTACTCTCTTTACTATTTTTCCTCCGGTGATTTCTATATAGATCACCTCTTTCAAATATTTCAGGACCATAATCAGTATAGTTTGGTTCATATTATCTAATGGTGGTAACTGTAGTTTTACCCTTGTAATATTTTAAATAAATATCTGTGTTTTAAATGAATTATATAAGCTCATAGCAAAAGGGATATTGATAAAATATTTTGAAGACTCTTCAGATGCTACCAAAGTTGTTCTTGGGCTATTTCTTTATCCATTATGCAAATATTTCAACCTATTAATAATTAAAATAGCAACACATTAATAATTAGGATCGCCATTACAGATCTGACCTTTAATTGAATTCTATAGACTGAAAAATGAGCCTCTTGATTTAGGCTACGAATAAAGGTTAGAAACCATTTTCCCAGTGAACCCGATTTTTCTCATTCTTGCTAAGCCAGAAACCTTGAAGGAAGGTGCTCCTCTGGGCATGTCTTCTCCCGGTTCTGCTCCGTTTTCACCCATGAGCTAAGAGTTCAGAATTTAGGACCCTGTTCCCTGTGTGTTCCAGGCTCTCAGTTTTCTAGAGCAGTTAGGGAAGCTCAACCTCTCCAAAGGTTAAAAAACAAAACTGGACACAGGTGGTGTCTACACAGAGCTCTCAATGCAGCGTTTTAAATGAATTCAGTCAATTCACACGTAGTCCTGAGGAAGCCAGTCAATCAATTTGACTGCTTTTTTCTTCTCATTTAATTCGTCACTGAGATACAGTGACCGACTCCACGCCTTGTGTAGACACAGCTTTTATTACACACACAAATCCATGCGGCACACCCTGCTGTGGAATGGGGTTATCATCCGAATGTTCCCGTGCTCCCAATCTGGGGGTGGCATGGGGACCTCACATCTACAGGACACGGAGGGGCCTCGAATTCCTTCGTCCTCCACGTTGTGAAGCACGTGGGAGCCCCTCTCGCCAGCATCCTTCTGTGGGTCTGCGCACATGGGCACCACCTGCAGACACTTTGCTGACAGTCAGAGCTGAAGACAAGAATAAGGGGCTTTTTTAAGTGAGCAAAAGGCAATGTCTTTATCAAAGACACAGACAGAAAGTGTATTTGCCCAAAAAACAGTGTCTACAGATGAAGATGGGCAGAAGAAACAAAGCAAGAGCCCCGGCAGCGCCCGGCCGGTCACTGTCCCTTTTGATCCCTCCGCGTGGGTCCACGGTCAGACAAGCCAGCAGCTGTCGCAGAAAGAGCACAGCTTTTCCCAGGACTCCTGCACTACATCTCCCATGACATTCGACTGCTTCCTTTTCTTTCCTCTCCGTGTATCACCAGCAAAATTATTCATTATATACTCAAGTGTGCTCAGAATGCAGATTCCCATAACTCACGAAATATTTCTTTGTGGAAAAAAATTAAAACGGACTGAGATTACGTTAACGAGTTCAGATTTATGGTGTAAAAGAGCTAAAAAAATAAAAAAGTTTAAAAACTGTCAGCTCACAAGAGTATTTTGTTTGGCCTGCATAGTTCTGACTATTTTTTTAAAAATCAATTGCCCATAGTTTGGTGTCAAGAAATTACACAGTTATGGTTATTTTTAATACTTTTGCTTTTAATGTAGAGTCGTAAGTAAATTACACGACATCACTACAATTAGCAAAGTTGACTTTGACTATGTATTTACCATCACCTGCGAGTTTTACACATTCCTACGTTCTTGTGATGTAAATTATCATCTTTTAATTTCTGCTTTAAGGATGTCCTTTGGTCCAACAATCCCATTTATGGGTATATATCTGAATGAAATAAAATCACCATCTTAAAAGAGATATCTGCACCCCCCATGTCAGTAGACAAGACATGAAAACAATGTAAGTGTCCTTTGACAAATGAATGGAAAGAAAACATGATGTATGCATACACAGGACAGAATATTATTCAGCTGTGAGAAAGAAAGAAATCTTGTCGTTTGGGACACAGAGATGGACCTTGAGGGCATTATGCTAAGTGAAGTAAGTCAGACAGAGAAAGACAAACAACATATGATCCCACTTCTATGTGGAGTTGAAAAAAAAGGTGAATTCATCGAAACAGAGAACAGGTTGGTGGTTGCCAGAAGCTGGAGATGAGGAAAATGGGTAAAAGTGGTAAAAAGTACAAACTTCCAGTTATAAGATAAATAAGTCCTGAGGATCTAATTTATAGCATGATTAAATTAGCATCTAATTTATAGCATTTATAACAACACTGTAAATATATTTGAAAGTTGCTGAGAGTAGACCTTAAACATTCTCCCCATAAGAAAAAAAAAAAAAACTTGCAACCATGTGAGGTGATGGATGGGTTGACTAACCTCACTGTGGGGATCAATCACTGTACAAGATCACCGCATGCACGTCTTACACCTACACTATGTTCTATGTCAATTATATCCCAATACAGGTGGGAACAATATTTTCAAAAGGGAGAGATTATGCAAGACAATTTGGATTTCTGTATCCTTTGAAAAAAAGTCAGGTAATTTAGCAACGTTAGACCTTATTTCTGCAAGTCACAGTTGATTTGTAGAGTCAGATATCATACGATATCACTTATGTGTGGAATCTAAAAAAATGATACAAATGAGCTCATTTCCAAAACAGAAATAGACTCACAGACATAGAAAACAAACTTATGATTACCAAAAGGGAAAGGAGGGGGGGATAAATTAGGAGTCTGGGATTAACATATACACACTACTATACATAAAATAGATAAACAAGGACCTACTGTATAGCACAGGGAACTTTACCCAATATCTTATAATAACATATAAGGGAAAAGAATCTGAAAAAGAATAGATATATATGTAACTGAATCACTGTGCTGTACACCTGAAACTAACACAACATTATAAATGAAGTATAATTCAATAAAAATTTAAAAATCTTGAGTGGTGGTACCTCCCCTCTAGAAGTTTCTTGTCTCATTTCATTTTCTGCCTGCCTTCTGTAGACATTTAGACCTAAAAGAACCTGCTCTCAAGACCCCCTGTCTGCCCACGGGGACCTGCCCAAACTGGATAGCACAGCCGTTTGACATCTTCTCTTGCCTGGGAGGAGGTCATCCTTACATCTCGTTTCACAGATCATCTAGTGGCCTGGATACCTAGTCGCGAGGCAGCCTTGAATTTGCATTTCCTCCCTGAAACTATTACACAAAATTAAACTCTAGGAAATGCAATAGATGAGGAGTTTTCTACATGCTAGGATGCAGAGTTGGAAAGAAAACGCTACGGAGCATGATGACTAAGGACAGGACCCTCACCTCAGTCTGGAGACAATTCCAGCGTCACCTCCATAGATGGTTCCCTGCTGTCGCTCTCATAGGTTGATAAGTAGATCTGCATCCTGAACGTCATTTCCTCTTGCTTCTTCTCCACATAATTACAACTGGGATCAGGCTTGCTCCCCGGGTCCTTCCCATCCTTGTCAAAGATCATTTACAAATGAGCATTTTCCCAGCTTCTCACACATTCTGTGAATACTGCATTATTATGAAGTTATTAATATTAACGTGGCATTTACTGCACACAATCAACTTTGGACAAGACCACTTACCTGTTGTCTCAAACGAATAATAATTTGTGTTGAACAAGTAGATAAGACTGGTGATTTATTTAAATGAATGGTTTCATTAATGTTATTCCCATGAGGAAGGGAAGGCTGGGTCACAGAAAAACAGAAGGTGCTGCTCTGGTATTTCTTCCTACCTTTCCATACAGTTCTGTGATGTTCTGGGTACCAAGCGGGGGCAGAGGACATTATCTCGCACAGCGCTCAAAATTGACAAGTCTGGTGATAGTCAGAGCATCTCTTCCTTTATCCCTGCACCTGGGTGCTCTGCTCTTGTTGAAAACTTGTGTCTAGATGCTGCTGGCATGTGGCTTCTGCACAGGTGGACCAACAGGGCATCGGATGCCCAGGCTTCTGAGCCCAAGTTGCCCTGCAGTGGCCACAGGACACTAGTGAGGGGGAGGGAGGAAGGAGTACCACGTGACCCTGCTGCTTTGCAGTTTTGCATCTGTGAAAAGGAACGATAATAGATGCTCCAGCCCGGAGGTTGCTTTGAAGCTGACATGAGCCGATGTCTGTGAAAATACTTGAAAATTATTAACAAGATGCTATGGGAGTGCATGAGCTGATATCCTGAAGGAGAGTCAGGTCTGGCCAGGCCACTCAGCACCGTGACTGAGTTTCATAACTAGCTCATGCACCACCGTATCTCATATAAATTGCAGATGACAGTCCAGTGTGAGTGTGAGTGTATGTGTGTGTGCGTGCGCGTGCGGGCCCACAGAGGGAGAGAAAAAGAACTATGGGAGGACAACTAATTCTACCAAATAAACAAAAACAGCCACATGCCACCAAGCTTTCTTTAAAATATGTTGTAAGACACTGGGAAAATACATTAAAACTTATTTCTGAAGTCTTTCTCTTATAGAAACTGAGCAGCTTACAAGCATGATCTAGTTTTCTGAGGAGTAAAGTCAGCCTCCTGTCGCCTCATCCACAATATAGACAAGAGGTCATGATTCATGAGTTTGTTATGAAAATAAATCATGACTTACTGACATAAGCGTTCATTCTCTATTTCCAGATTTAAAGTGACATAAGGTCTTAACACTTCTGTTTACTCCGACTTTAATTAACTTAAAGGCCCTGTCTTCACCCTCCAAATATTTCTCAAAAGACAATGTGGTATACCTGTACAATGGAATATTACTCAGACAGCCATAAAAAAAGAATGAAGTGATGCCATTTGTAGCAACATGGATGGACCTAGAGATTATTATACTAAGTGAAGTAAGTCAGACAGAGAAAGACAAATACCATATGGTATGACTTATATGTGGAATCTAAAACATGATACAAAAGAACTTATCTACAAAACAGAAATAGACCCACAGACATAGAAAACAAACTTATGGTTACCAAAGGGGATGGGGGGGATAAATTAGGAGTTTGGGATTAGCATATGCACACTACTATATAGAAAATAGATAACCGACAAGGACCTACTGGGAACTATACTCAGTATTCTGTAATAACCTAAATGGTAAGAGAATCTGAAAAAGAATAGATACATGTACATGTATAACTGAATCAGTTTGCTGCACACTTGAAACTAACACAACATTGTAAATCAACTACACTCCAATATAAAATAAAATTTTTTAAAAAAAGAATTAAACCTTTGGACAGGTGGAGAGACTGCTCGTATCTGTCCGTTACTTTGCTGTGTAGACATGTGGGAGTTTTGTACAAGGTGCCCAGTGTGAACTGATGTTCCCCCAACACCAGCACCCGTAACTGGTCCCCTCTGGGTTTAGCTTATACGTGCTTTTATTACTTGATTGAGAACTAGCTGCTGTGATGACTGGCTTTTCTGGTTTTAAAGGAAATCTCCCTTTTGTCTCCATCAAGACTGTGGACGAGGTAACCAATGCCAAAAAACTCACCCGGACAGCCAGCATTGGTTAAAATCATATAGACTAGTTCAATGTGGAAAATTAGAGAATATGTTCACAGCACATTTTTTAAGATTCTGATTTTTTTTGAATTTTATTTAATTTATTTTTTTATACGGCAGGTTCTTATTAGTTAGCCATTTTATACATATTAGTGTATATATGTCGATCCCAATCTCCCAATTAAGATTCTGATTCTTCACCAATACCATTCATAATTTTTACTTACTAAGGGGATACTTGATTGTTCACAATACAGTTCTTAGGAGACATTTTAAGGGACAGTCTTGCTTCAATGTTATCATATACTTTGGTCATAAATTTCCATATTCTTCAAAATCGATGAGAGGGCAATTTAAAGAAAAACCCATTATTCCTCCCGTATTATAAACTTCCAACTTGCTAAGAGATCCGATCTCAATTGTTTCTACTACAAAAAAGAAATGGTAATTACATGATGTGATAGACGTGTCAGCTAATGCTAAAGTGTGATCATATTTCTATATATTAATGCATCAGATCTGCACATTGTACAACTTAAACTTACACCATGGTAAATGTCAATTATCTTGAAAGAAAGAAAGACGCTTTTCAAAGATAAGCTGATTTTTGTTATTTTTCCCTTTCAAAGAAGGTTCTAACCATACAGTATATTAGGAAATACTTGCAGACAAATAAAAGTTTACCTTTAAAATATGATGTTTATATTTGATAACAAAACATCTTGAAAATATAAGGTAGGTTTAAAAATGAGATCTCTCTAGTAATTTCTTTTTTTTTTAAGTATTTTATTTATTTGGCTGGGTCAGGTCTTATTTGCGGCAGGTGGGCTTCTTAGTTGCGGCAGGTGGGCTCTTTAATTGCGGCATGCAAACTCTTAGGTGCGGCATGCATGTGGGATCTAGTTCCCTGACCAGGGATGGAACTCGAGCCCCCTGCATTGGGAACGTGGAGTCTTAGCCCCTGGACCACCAGGGAAGTCCCTCTCTAGTGATTTCTAACTTAACGCTGTCCATGAATCAACTGACAGCGGCTTTAAGATTAATACAGGCATTGTTTTCTTTCTTAAAAAGGCGTTCTTCTCTGCTTTTATTTTTTAAATATAGGAGATTGTTCTCCTGTCCATCAGAAGCTGAGCTATGAAGACTGTTCCTTAAATGAGGGACATTTGTTAGTCACCTAAAGTGTCAAGTCATCAGTTTAGGAAGCCCCAAAGATTAGTTTTGTCTCTTTTTTAGAGCAGTTTCTTTTTTTAGTGTTATTTTTAAAGTTTAGCTGTTGAGTGAGTGGAACCTGAGCTTGGATGAAAAGATGTGGCCACTGGAGAAGCAGGTGACCGAGGAGAAGTACAACTTCGCCAAGACTCATGCAGCCCCGGGAGCCCCGGCACCAGCTCAGCCACAGGGCGTGTGGGGTCACTTCCCTGTGACCCCAAGAGACCCAGCAAAGCTTACAGAAGAAAGCAGATGTCGATTCCAGAAAAACATGTTTATCTGCTGCAGGAACTTGGGGCTGTGCTGATGATCGCAGCCCTGTGCTTCTGCGCTTGCGATAAGGCAGGGTGAGAGGAAGGGGAAAAAGCACTTCCCGCACTTGCCACACGCTTAACGATTTTCACAGTGTTTGGGACGGACATTCAGCTTTATTTGTGTTTTTAGCAAAAATGGATGATGTTCTTTGAAGGAGTGAAAGAGGAGAAAGAGCAAATATATTTTAATGAACCCTATTTATAAATTGCTATTGTGTTTTTGTTTGTGAAATGGTAAATGAACAAAGGAGTCCCGGTGTCCGGTAATATATTTGTTTTAAAAAGGAGCTATTGAGGGTATCCCTGGTGGCGCAGTGGTTAAGAATCCACCTGCCAATGCAGGGGACAGGGGCCCAAGCCCTGGTCCAGGAAGATCCCACATGCCGCGGAGCAATGAAGCCCATGCACCACAACTACTGAGCCTGTGCTCTAGAGCCTGCGAGCCACAACTGCTGAGCCCGTGTGCCACAACTACTGAAGCCCATGCGCCTAGAGCCCGTGCTCCGCAACAAGAGAAGCCACCGCGATAAGAAGCCTGCACACTGCAAGGAAGAGTAACCCCCGCTCGCCACAACTAGAGAAAGCCCGTGTGCAGCAACGAAGACCCAATGCAGCCAAAAATAAAATAAACAAAATAAATAATTTTTTTTTAATTTTTATAAAGGAGACTTTGAAAAATATGTCATTTCTCCACTGCTTGGACTAACATTATACACACATGACTGTCAAGATTTTCAAAGTTGCAAAAATGGCACACGTATTCCAGGACTTAGAGACCTCTGTCAGCTAACTCTTGACGCATTAATGAACAGCCCATGGTGTACTCAGTACCACATTGGGTAATAAATCATCTGCCATAACATATAACAAATACGAAAACATAATGGGAGTTTGGGATTAACATATATGCACTACTATATATAAAATAGATAATCAACAAGGACCTACTGTATAAGTGCAGGGAATATTCTGTAATAACCTAAATGGGAAAAGAATCTGAAAAAAGATATATGTATATGTATAACTGAATCACTTTGCTGTACACCTGAAACTAACATGACATTGTAAATCAACTATACCTCAATATAAAATAAAAATTAAATTTTAAAAAAAGGAAATATGTTAAAAAAAAACATTAGGGGTTGTGATATCCCAGTGGTCTTATATTTTGACGATTATTCTTCAATGATTTCCCAACATAAGCCTTCCTATGTATGAATTATTTCCTCAAATACAAATTTAATGCATTAAACAGCTCTTAATCAGGTAGGTCTCATGGGGGTTGTTTAAAGGCTAAGAAATTCAGTGGACCCTGAATGGCAGCTGGGTTTCCTGTATCAAGGGCCAATGGCATCAATTGTTCTTTGAAATTTGAGTTTCCTGAATCAGTTATTAGAGATTTTAAGGGTGGCTTGTTCACAACAAATAATACACAATTTGAGTGAATGATAACTAGATTCAACACTCATATGTCAATTACCTTTACCACACTCATTAATGAGAAATTGGTGAATTAAAATAATAAATAACTGAAGTAAAAAACGTCGGGCTGTTGGCGTCTTTCTCTTTTCTCATATTGTTCCTCTCTCGATACCAAATGACCCCTGTGGGAAGAGGTGACACCTGCATGTTACACTCTACTGATCAAGATGCCCCTTTTGCCCGGGCCACCTGACACCCTGCTGGCCGATGCCTTTGGGCTCCAGGTCCCGGGTTTACCTCAGTGAAGATTTCAAATTGTAGCTCCAGCATCTGTGCCTCCCAGGTCCCCATGACAACCATGGACCAGAGCAACCAAGGAAGGCCAGCAGGCGGCGGGTCCTATCCATCCTCACCTTCCCTCGCCTGGTAACTTCCTAACTTTGGAGACTTCGTGATTCGGTGACTTCTCAGACCAACGGAAAGGTCTTCCAAGTACAAAATAATTAACTAGCATACCATTTGTGTCTTTGTAAATCTCTGCTATCTGTAATTATTTCCAAATCAAACATTCACTAGATGTGTATTGGGGCTTACATGACGAAGGTGAACTTGACAGAGCAGGGAGTAGGCAGCCACCCAAGTGTCATCCTTGAAGATGACCTTGTCTCAGAATCCTCCCCACTTTATTTTATTGAAGATCGAAATCCTTTAAGATATTTTCAGTATGAATAGGAGAAAACATGAAATCAGCAAGGAACCTGGGTAAGGGGGAGAAGAAGGGAAAATAACCACAAAAACAGAATTCAGCCGTGATCGGGACACCCCGGCTGTCGCCATCAGGACGTTGCAGCCCTGCTGGGAAACAGTAGGCTTTGCTATGAGGCACGTATGTGAGGGCTGCAGGATCAATTCCAGGAAGTCTTCCTGGGGCCTAGGACGTTCAGAATGGTCCAGGTAAGGAGAGCTGAGAAGTTATTGCTGGCGGAATTGATGCTGAACGAAGCAGAAAGGCACACAGAGATACTTACATCAAAACACACTTATAAATATGTGTATTTACTTAGAAGGGCTGGGTTTTTTACCAAAGATGAAACTCATTTCTTTCTATCAATCACGGTAAGAATGCTTTTAAGGATCCTAAGAATTACTTTATTTTATCTTTATTATGAACAAAGTTATTTTTCTTAACTGGCGATGGCCGTTGCATAAGAATACACCAGCTTCATCCACATTTGTCTTGTTATCTTGTGGCTTCATTGCACCACGGCATTAATGTCAATCAATGTGAATTTCAATTATTTAAAGTTGCTAGGAGTAAAGTCTTATTAACAAAAGATTACATGATGCAATTCCAATCTATTTACTTATAATTTCTCTTTCCTTTTTATTATATTAGTTGAAATGTTGAACATGCTGAAAAATAGATAATAATTAGTATGTCGTTATGGTGAATTCACACATCCCTGAGTGCTCGGACACTCTTCCCGGGAGAAGGTGAAGTATAACTTTCTGTCCTGAGCAGAGGAGGGCCGGGAGGTCTGCTTCTCACCAGGAGGAGGTGGCAGAAGTGATTCTTCTGGTTTCCCAGCCGGCTTGGAGAAGCACTGCCTTTTCTCTATGGCTGTCCTGGGCTGTCCTCCCTGGAGCTCAGGCCCTGAGGTGTGAGGAAGCCAGCAGCCCCGTAGAAAACTCCAGAGGACTCAGCCCACCGCAGGCTGGCCCGGCCCCAGACGGTGGCCAGCATCCTCCGCATCCCGATGGGGAAAGGGGAGCCCTGGGCACCGTCCAGCCTGACCCCTGAGTCCCTGGCTGACCCTGCGAGGGGCCAGTGTCCACACCAGCCAGGCCCAGGTTCCAGATGCAGGAGCCAGTGGGCATTGCCATGGTCTGAAGAGAGTTCAGCCTTAGAGGCAAGAAGGTAGAGAGTGAGCCAGGAGGCTTCCAGCTTCGCACATCCTCACAGTGGGGGGTGTTTTGTACGGCTGGTGATTTTATCAAAGGAATAAGCCACTGACTGGGTGTGGAATTTAGGACGTGCCAGGACCCTATCAGGACACAGCAATTTCCCAGCATTCAATATCAGGTGACCTACAGTCCTCCTCCAAAAAGCTGATGCTGTCGACCAAAACCTTCATGCAATATTCTACAAAATATATTAAAACCGTATTGAAGGATTTTTTTGTCATTATCATGTACAGAATTTGACTTTTTAATCTTTTATCCAATTTGAACTATTTTTTACTTAAATTTATAATTAAAAATACAAGCTGTATCTTTAAATGGAACTAGTCATCTACTGTTATAAATGAATAAATAGTCTTTTAATTGTATAAGAGTTAATATTCGAAACTTTATTATTAAAGATACCAAATATAATTCTGAGCTATTTTCCTCTAAGTTGCCCAATTGAAGTTTGTTTTTGTAGCTAAAAATAATACCTAGATTTAAGGAACACATTTTGATTACAAATATTTATTCAGTCTAAAGAAAAAAAATTTAATCTTGATACCAATACAAAAACAGAAGAGAGGGCTTCCCCGGTGGCGCAGTGGTTGAGAGTCTGCCTGCCAATGCAGGGGACGCGGGTTCGTGCCCCAGTCCGGGAAGATCCCACACGCCACGGAGCGGCTGGGCCCGTGAGCCATGGCCGCTGAGCCTGCGCGTCCGGAGCCTGTGCTCTGCAACGGGAGAGGCCACAGCGGTGAGAGGCCCGCATACCATAAAAAAAAAAAAAAAAAAAAACAGAAGAGAAAATATACTCCTGCCATAAAATTAATCCTACTGACAATGTTTAAACATCAACTTATGAAAATGTCAATCAGTGTTTATCTCCTAAGTGCAATGCCTTTTTCTTTCCACACTTAGGAAATTATTTACTTATTATTTCGATAAAAAGAAAGGTTGTTATGGTTACCATTCAATGAATGCTAGTGTTATTTTTAACATGAACAAGCTAAGTGCTTTTCTCTAGAGTTTCGGTTATAGTTTCAAAATACCTGATACATAATTAAAAGCCATTGTATTTGATAGGTTACTAACCCATCATGTTAATAAAACAATTTCAAATTATATGCTGTCATTTTCCCGGAAGATTATCTTAGTGTGCTAATTATACCTTTCTACCTTTAAAATGATTATGGGCTTCTGCAGCAATGGATTATTCTAGAATAAATTTTAGGTAAGTGTATTTCCTTCAGTAGGAATGATGCAAGTTAATATTTTGATGAAGCTTCATACGGTGATGAGTATTGACTCAGAACATCACGGAAGGTGGGAGTGTTTCTAGGAGAGCAAAAGGCACCTCAAGACAAGATCCGTTTGCCCAGCTGGATTCTCTCCCATCCTTCTCTGGATGAGGACAGCCTTCTCACAAGAGTCTGCCCGAGGGCCTTGCGCACAAAACTTAGGAGCGCACCATTTCCACGCGGCCTCAGTCAGGACTGAGCCCCCTGGTGAGAATGAGAAACAAAAGCTCCACTAGGAAAACGTTTTCAAACTTCAGTTAAACTCTCGACCTTTGATTTCCGGATCCATCGGGCAAGCCAGGGGCCAGGGAGAAAGGGGCTTGTTGCAAAAGTAAGTCCTTGGCCTGACGGCCCGACGGGGGCAGGAAGGGGCTCCGGGTGGCTGTGCCTCCCCTGGGCCTCTGGGCCTCCGGGACTCAGGCGGCAGCTTCTGAGTCGGAAGCCAGCCAGTCTGAATGAAGGGAACTCAGTTTTCAGAAGATAAACTTGCAGAGTTTTCTAAAATGTAATGAAAATCATGGAAAAGAGCTAAATGGGGCTGATAATCATGGCTTGCTGTGCAACTGGACTTTTCCCTCACTTTCTAAGCGACCTAATTCTGAGATACAAATGTTTAGGACACAACTTATAAACCATTGTTGCAAACGCCTGTGTAGTTAGCGCCCTCTCTTCTGAGGAAACGGTGTGGTCAGTTTTCTTGGAGGTTGGCCCTCTGATGTTCTGAGGCCCGTGGAACTCGCACAGAGGGGAATTTTATGCGTATGTCGGTGAGCTCCTAGGAACACAGATAAAAGGCTGTTGTGATTACGATGCTAATGAGAGAATGTAGACAGCATTATTCTGTGCACATTAACTCACTTATCTTTCACGACAACCCTGTGAAACTGTACCCTTGCTGTCACCACCACTTTTCAAATAAGGCAACTGAGGCACCAGCTATCTAGGTAGTTTCCTAAAGTCTTACAATCTTAGGTCAAAGGTCAAAAACTGCAAAGCTGAACTTGAACCCAAAGGGTCCGGCTCCAGGGCCCAGATGTGTGACTATGACACACTGCACCTCTGAGTAGCAGGTTCGAGGCTGGGATGGGTCTCCATGGGGGTGGTGCTGCATGATCACCATGACCCCTCCCTCCTCTGTTTTCTCATCAGTTTGTTTTCACCACAATGAATACAGCGCTCACATCCATCGAGACCCTTCTTATCTCACGTCCAATGTATCTGAGTGTTTTGTGTGACCCAAGCTGCTCTCCACATAGTTTGGCTTCAAGCAGGTCGATCTGGGAAGGTCTCTCACGGAGTTGGGAGGGCCAGCCTGGGGAGGCGACGTGTATTACCGTATTTACTTCCTGGTAATGCCAGGCACTGTGTGTGTATCTCACCATGGCAACCCTGTGCAGGGTGTCATTTCACAGGAAATCAGCCAGACTCAAAGAGGAGCGTCCCTGGTTTCTTAGAGCTGTTGGATGCCGAATTGGCATGAAATGCCATCCAGTCTGATTCCAAAAGCTGAATTATTCATTTCTTTCTCGTGTTGCATCTCTTGGTATCACGGAGCACGTGGCTATTCACTCACATGTAAGCCCTGCATCTCTTTTCAAGATCCTTTGTATAGGGCTTCCCTGGTGGCGCAGTGGTTGAGAGTCCGCCTGCCGATGCAGGGGACGCGGGTTCGTGCCCCGGTCCGGGAGGATCCCACGTGCCGCGGAGCGGCTGGGCCCGTGAGCCATGGCCGCTGAGCCTGCGCGTCCGGAGCCTGTGCTCCGCAACGGGAGAGGCCACAACAGTGAGAGGCCTGCGTACCGCAAAAATAAAAAAATTATAAAAAAGGCTCCTTTATATAAAGTGTGTTTATATGGCACTTTCTGCTCCGAAGTATGCTCTAAACTAACGTAAAACTGTCAGTAGGACAGTCGTTGGAAAGCTGCCTCACAATTTCCCTCAGCAGCCCCTTGTCCATATAGAAACTATTTTTACATAAGCGCTACACAAACAGTTTCAAGGCAAGCTGTCCAGCCATCTAGTTGAACAACTACACGGAAATCCTGGAACTGCCACACTCGTGAATTGGTCCAACAACTGTTATTATTATATGTTCACACTCACATCCCAGGACCGTATTAGGTGGTAGGTGTGGGGAAAAATGGAGAATCTTGGCCTCTTCCCTTTGATAGTTTTAGGTAAACCTCAGAACACTTAAACATGCAGAAAAGTCATTGGAAGGAGGAGATATTCACCAAGACATCATAAAAGGAATGGATTATTTTAGATCGCCAGAGAATGAGAGTGAAAAGAAATGACAAAGCACAGTGCTGGGCACGATGGTGGCACACAGGGGGCCACAGAGGGTGAAACAGGGGTGAAAGGGCACATCCACCGGCTGCGGAGGGGCAGTTACTCCCCACAGATGAAAACAATAAATGTGAGAAACGGCCAGGGAAAGTTAAACCTAGATAGTTTTCTTAGCTTTGACCAATTCAGGGCTCTGATTTTAGTTTGAATAAATGGCCACTATAGCCAGAATGTAAAGGGGAAACTAAAACTATGGAGGGAAATCGATCGAGTCCCTGAGGTCCCGGGAAGGAGATTACTCTCGGCCAAAGGAGTTGAAGGATGTTCTGTCCATGTGACCTGATGGATGAACGGACCAGTGAATTTAAGGGACAAGAGCTTACAAATCAACAGAGATTCTGGATTGCATTAAATGGTTTATTTTAACGTAGGCTTACCATGGATTTGAAGACCTGATTACAGCATCTATTTCTCGGCTGGAGGGAGCCCACACCTCTTCTCACTCCCATTCCCGTGGGGGAACTTAACTTCCATCACTCAGCTCCAGGACGGACCCAAACCTCCTTGTCCGAGGTCAAATACAGCCTCGTGTGGAAGACCAGGCTGAACGGCTTGCCCTCAGAGGGTCAAGTTTAGTGTCACCAGGAGAACAGAGGAAAAGAGACCGTTCATGATCCCCAAAAGGAAGCAAACACATTCTGAATGTGATGTTGGACCCTTTGAAAATGGAAGAATTGTGTGTGTGTGTGTGTGTGTGTGTGTGTGTGTGTGTGTGTGTGTGTGTTTCGTGTCATTCAATAGTTTGAGGACAGCTAGCCTGGTAAAGAAACCCGAGGTTTTGTGGTCTTAGGGAGTGACTGTACCTGTCTCAGTTCTCATCTCTGGGTGGGGTTGGTAGCGTAGCTAATTCCCATGGTCTGGGTGGGACTAAATGAGTTAATACGTGGACAGCCTTGGAATAGCTGCCTGCACATGGCAAACGCCCAACTTCAGTTAGTTTTTAAGGTTAAGTGTTGAGAGAAACTTGAACTTGAGTTCCTTTAGATCAAACAAACTCTCATAGTACAACTGGACTTGTCTAGGGAATTATATAAAATATAGTATTATGTATACACACACACACACACAATCCAGTGAAGTGAGAATTATTATCCCACCTCTAAACACAGCATCCCCCACAGCTAACGAACGGCAGCTGCGATATGAACCTGTACTGTTGGACTTCCAAAGCTTCTGCTCTTTAATATCTTCTTTAAATAAGAACACATAATTATTAATGATACCAGCACTTATTTTTAACCAATAAATTAAGTTTGTAAGAGACAATGCTTTTAATTTTCTTTAGTATGGCCTTACCATTGTTATCTTATTTGATATGACTGAGAAATAATATAGATATGAAATAATTTGAGATTCAGATGGTCTAAGGTTAATTCTACATTGAAAACCATAGGATCAAAAAGTCTGAATTACACATTGTTATTTCTGTCCTTTTTTTTTTTTTTTTTGTGGTACGCGGGCCTCTCACTGTTGTGGCCTCTCCTGTTGCGGAGCACAGGCTCCGGACGCGCAGGCTCATCGGCCATGGCTCACGGGCCCAGCCGCTCCGCGGCATGTGGGATCCTCCCGGACCGGGGCACGAACCTGTGTCCCCTGCATCGCCAGGCGGACTCTCAACCACTGCGCCACCAGGGAAGCCCTGTCCTTTCTTTTCTCTGCTATTTATCCTGAGACAGTTCACTTGACAGAGGAAAGATAAAGTAATGGAACAGAGGGAAAACATTAGATTTTGCCTGGCATTGGTAGTGGTTCATCCGACAAGCAAACTTGGTTTCTTGATTCAGTAATTATTATTTGCAAAACTACTGTTCATGCCTCTTTACTGAGTGCGTGTCTACATGTCCTGGCTAAGAAGCTCGCCAGTTATGAGGTCTCTCCTTATCATCGCTACCCTATTTGTTTGTAAGAGTTATTTTTTATTTCTCTTAGTTTTTTCTTTCTTTTTTGAAAAATGCATCACTTTCTGTGCACGGCCTTAGGAGCACCTGAGGAAACATTTTTGAAAACTGTCCATTGATAGTAGGGCTCCTCACAAGAGGACCAAAGCTTTCATTTTGTATCAACAGTTCTCTGCTCCTTTACTGATGAAAAAGTAGTTCAGTTTTGAGAATGGCAGCCACCTTGAGGACGAAGACTCTGGTTCCTTGCTCGTTGCGTCCTCAGCAGGCAGCAGAGTGGCCGGTGGGCATAGTGGCTTTGGATGTGAGTATTTACTGGATCCACAGCCCAGCCGAGAAGGAGTGGCCAAGTGAACGCGGTCCTTCCCCTCCTCTGCTTAGACGTGGTCTTCCCTGGATGTGAACTCACTGCTCCAGGTCACACCTCTTCACCTACTGTCTGCCCTCAGACCAACTTCCCCCTCCAGGCACGGATGGCTGCTCTGCCGCTTCAAGGTGTGGCACCTGTTCTGTAAACATCATGTCGCCCTCCAGCATTTGCAGAGACAGATATGTCCTTCTCTGCGTTTCACTAATTTTGGTTCGTTTTTCATTCCTCTGAGCAACTATTTCTTAAGATTCTGCTTTGGGATTTTGACAATTTTCTAGTCTCATTAAAAGATAGGACTATATGGGCTTCCCCAGTGGTGCAGTGGTTAAGAATCCTCCCACCAATGCAGGGGACACGGGTTCGAGCCCTGGTGGGGGAAGATCCCACATGCTGTGGAGCAACTAAGCCCGCGAGCCACAACTACTGAGCCCGTGTGCCACAGCTACTGAAGCTTGCATGCCTAGAGCCCATGCTCCACAACAAGAGAAGCCACCGCAATGAGAAGCCCGCACACCACAACGAAGAGTAGCCCCCCCTCACCACAACTAGAGAAAGCCTGCGCACAGCAACAAAGACCCAACGCAGACAAAAATAAATAAATTAAATAAATTTTTTAAAAAAAGATATGATTGTATTATCTTTACAAAGTTGGAGTAGTCATTATGAACTGTTGGAAGGGAGAAGGGGAAAGTAACCAATTCTCTTTAAGCAAAATTTACATATCACATGGTATTTAATATTAGGGAAAAAATAATAAACTTTTGTAATTTAAAAAATAATGCAAACCTTTAAATATTTTAAATAGTGCAAAAATAGAATATTATAAAAATAAGAATGTGGAAACTATTTCCATATTCTACGTTTTGATAGAAGTAGATATTGAGAAACGAGATAAGATGTCAAACCAACACCAGAAAACCATAGACAGTTAGTGCATGTCCCAATCTCCTGAGATTAATAAAGAGCAGAGGATGCTTCAAATAGACATTTATACCAACAGACGGACATTTAACGTATATTAATATCCCATGTATCCTCCCCCTAAACCCAAAACATAATCAAATATTTAATTTCAACAGTAACTGAAGTGGTCATAAATGAAGTTTGAAGAGGTTTTTTTTCCTTTTAAAGCTGTTAGTTTCTTTTATATAAAGCTGTTTTTTATATGTTGTCCGCTCTAGAATTAAAATTACATATCCTCTAAGTGGAATCAGGCATCTGGAAATTGGTAAATGCCTATTCTTTTCCTTTCTATACGTTGATTTTTTTCAAAAAGTAGGAAAATGCCGAATACTTTCTTGTGAATGTATTATGTGAAGTATTTACCAGTCTTCAATAACTTTGCATAATGGTATTTGTCACGGAAAAGTATTACATGTGCAGAGAGAGAACCCTGTGCTCCTATAGTGACAAGGCCAGATCCGGCGCCTCAGAAACAACACCGCAATCAGCCGAAGGTGGATGAGGAAGGTGGCCGAGCACTAGATACACTTGCAGATTGATGACACGCTCGCAACAGCAAATGCAGCACATGTGTCTTGAGTTAGTGGATGTGATAGGGGAAGAATTGCTATTGGGAGAGTGATAAATATTTCCTGTATGAAACTGAGTAAATAGGAAGCCTTTGATTTAGTTGTTTTATATATTCTTCTTTATTTTTTAAAATCCTAAATATGGACGGTGGTAGCTATAGCCACAGATCATTGTAGAAAGAAATAAGAATTTAAATTGCTTATTTAAATGTTTGAGCATTCTTTCTACCCTCTCTGGGGAGATGTCCACTTAAAAACAAATGATGGGTAGTGTTTTATTTATGGTTGATGAAAATAATAGAGACTGAGGCAAGATTTGTCATATATCAGGGGATGGGATGTAGACAGTAGAAGATTTGCTACCCCTCATAAGTGAGATCAAACAAATATTTTTTCTTCTACTTTTCCTATTAAAATTATAAGAATTATTTAATTTGAGGAAATATTACTTTATAAGTGTCATTCCTATACAAAATGCATAGTGTTGTGAGCCACTTACAATGGCTAGTGATGTGAGCCACATACAATGTGTGTTAAATTATAACTTGGAGAAGCAAATTTAGTCATTCCTCCTGATCTATCAATTTCACTAAGCTTTGTAGCAGAGCGAATACAAAATAATATTTTAAGGAAATTTGATTCTTGAGGCTGTTGTCCTTCCTTATACATAAATTACCCTTAAACCACAGTGGTTATTGAAATAAAGAATCCATTTCTCTTACATTGACAGTTCTTTGGGGGGCAGGGACCTTTCCTTCACCGAGTTGGAGAAGCAAAATTGCCTGTGACACCAATGTGATTATTACAGTCACTCTTTTTATTTTTAATATTTTCCCCTTGACAGATTTATTTCTTCTCAAATCAGAAATATTTCTCCTCAGAAAAAAATATATAGCCCCTTTATATTTTCTGATACTGAAAATTACCAGATGCCAGGCTGTGAACATAAGGAAATTGAAGACCTTTGAGGGTGACCTTAAGAACCACAAAGGTGGAGAATTGTGATATAGTGGTTTAGGCAATTTCATCATAGCTGCTTGGCTCGTGAAAAATGAGAAATGGGTTTTCTATTACTAAATATAATGAATTTCCTTTCTATCCTGTCACAAATTGTCAAACTTCATTAAATGGAAGAAGATCTGGACCAAACATTTGTAGAGGGTGGTGTGAATACCCATGCCATACCGTGGGCAAGAGCTGTATGATCTTAGATAACTATCTTATTTTGGCCTGAAATTTTCAAGTAATGCAGTTAGTCCATGAAGTCCTATTGGACAAACTTTGACCTACAAATAGAATGTTTTTAAATGTCATGTATTAAAGTTATACATTATGTCACATATATTAAATATTACATTCAAGTGGTTCCACGAAGAGGTTAATCATCTTCTAGGCAACCAAAGGGGTTTTATTGAGTACCTGTCATAAAAGAACACCGGCAATTTCATGGGTAATTACATGAGATCCAGTGATCTATAATACCTACTGCAAGGAACAAAGAAATGACAATGTTAAGTATCTGGTCACCAGATGATATGCACCATCTTACTTAGAGGGCAATAATGTCCGGTGAGTTAAAATATTTGTATCATCTTTGAGTTCCACATGCGCTAAAGGATTGCATATGACCTTCGTGAAAATAAGCCTTTATATTTACTTTCGGTCACTTTTTACTGTCAGAAATATTACATTTTCCTGCTAACTTTCCACCTCCTGTGTGACCACGTCCTAAGAGGGAAAAGAGTGGTCCTGGAATTAGATAACCAGATTCCTGTCCTTGGTCTGTCCGTGACCACCCCCAGGAAACTCGCCAAGATTCTCAGAGCCCCAGCTTCCTCCTCTGAATCATATGGGAGCGACAGCAACTGTTTTTCACTTGAGGGGAAAATGAAATACTGGCAGAATTTCCCCACAAAGCTCCTGGCGCATCAGAAGTATTCAAATGTTTGTTGGATATATGCATTTTTTGACGGAAATCAGAAGGAATGGAGGAATAATACTCGGACAGTATTGAAAAGCAGATTAATGGAGCAGTTAAGATAACCAGGAATTCTCAGAAAACAATAACACAGAAGACTGTTGTTACTCTTGAACAAATAATAACTAAGAAGTGTTTGGTTACTTGATAGCCACAAGAGGATTGGAAGAAACTGACTATGTCTCCCGATCATTAGTTATGCAAGGGATGCAGCATGTAACACTATACATGGACATTAGACTTTTCCGAAGGCAGATGATAAAAAGATGATATTTTCTGGAGAAAATATTTAGTTGGCTCCACGTCCAAAGGCTCTGAAAGAGAAGACAACCTATAAGAGACAGAGAAAGAAAGCCTGAAAGAGAAAGAAAGTGAAAGTTATAAAAATTGAAATGTCAGCACGCAAGCACAAATGATGAAAAGTGGGAGAAGTTTGTCTGAAGAAATCAACATGGCAATAGAAGGACATTTCTATTTACTCTATACCCAGACTTAAAAACAAATATCATAAACATCGTTTCATCTGATCCACAAGTGAGACATAAATATTTTCAGCATCTTGCTGACAAGATCCCAGAGATTTGGAGAACCTGAAATCATTCAAATGCACACAGATGAGCCATAGGTAGAACAGTCTATAATGCATTCATCTGACACCAGACTCAATTTGCATCTTTTTATATTGGGTATCCAATAACAAAGTTATTGTAGCTATAGTTTTTTTGTTGTTTGTTTGTTTGTTTTTTTGCGGTACACAGGCCTCTTACTGTTGTGGCCTCTCCCGTTGTGGAGCACAGGCTCCGGACGCGCAGGCTCAGCGGCCATGGCTCACGGGCCCAGCCGCTCCGCGGCATGTGGGATCTTCCCGGACCGGGGCACGAACCCGTGTCCCCTGCATCGGCAGGCGGACCCTCAACCACTGCGCCACCAGGGAAGCCCAGCTATAGTTATTTTTAATACTTTTACTGTTTAACCTTTACACTAGAGATAAATGATTAACACACCCCTGTATTACAGTTTTGGAGTATTCTAAATTTGAATATGTACTATTTTTACCAGCATGTTTTGTGTTTAATATGCTTCCACGTTACTATGCAGCTCCTTTTCATTTCAGCTTGAAGAACCCCTTTACAAGTATTTCTTGTAAGGCAGGTCTAGTGGCGAGAAGCTCCCTCAGATCTGGTTGTTGGGAAAAGTCTTCAACTTTCCTTCATTTCCAAAGGATTAACTCTGCCAGCTCAAGTATTCTTAGTTGACAGCTTTTTTTCTTTATTTCTTTCAGCAATTTGGACATAGAATCCCACTCTCTCTTAGCCTGCAAGGTTTCTGCCAAGGAATCCACTAATATTGTTATGGGGGTTCCCTTGTAGGTGAGAAATTTATTTTTCACCTGTTGATTTTAAAATGAATGTTCTTTGATTTTAGACAGTTTCACTAGAATGCGTCTTGGAGAAGTAGATCTTTTGGGTTTAAAAGGACTTTTTGAGGTCCTGGAAGCTTCATGAACTTGGATGTCCAAATCTCTCCACAATGATTTCTCCACAATTATTTCTTTAAATGAGCTTTCCGCCCCTGTCTATGCCTCTTCTCTGTCTGGGACGCCAGTAACGCATAGATTGTGTTTTTAGTTGTGTCCTATAATTCACGTAAGCTGTCTTCATTTTTTTTTCATTCTTTTTTCTCTTTGCTCCTCTGACAATTTCAAACGAGCTGCCCTTGATTTCACGGATTCTCTCTTCTGCTCAGTCTGCTACTGAAGTTTTCTGCTGTCGTCTTCATTCAGTCATGGTATGTCTCAGCTCCAGGATTTCCGGTGGGTTCCTCTCCAGGATTTTTTCAGAAGTTGGGTGGGGCTGCTGACAGCTTCCTTGCCCTGGTGGCCGTAGGATGTGTTCCACGGCTGTCTGGCATCTCTGGCCAGGCTCTCTGGCTGGGCAAGGCTGGAGGCCATGCTCAGCAGTCGGGTAGGACCAGTAACATGCTTCCCTGTCCAGGCTGCACAGCCAGGATGGTCCACTGGCAGGGGAGCCACACCCAGTAGAACTGCCTGCCTAGATCCCTGGGCAGACATGGCCACTGGCTCAGCCCACCGGGGATCACTGGTTGGAATCCCCTGGGGCTCTTCTGCCTGCAGGAACGTGGTCTACAAGGATTTGTGCACTCACGTTGTGAGCTCTATCCTTCCTCTAGCTGATTCCCCAGTGACCCTGTGAGGTGTCCTGTAACACTGGGGAATCTGGATGTCCAGGCTGGCCCTCCTTTTCCCAGTGGAGAAGCTGCAGGCCCAGGGGGCCCCCTCAGGGTGGCCGTGCACGTCCTGGGGGAAGGCTGATGTGTTGAAAGCAAATCTGTTCCTTTTACGCTTCTCACATGGTTTTCTCAAATTTTTGTGGTCCAGGGTGGTGTGCTTCATCCTCACCCCTTAATTCCGGCATCATCGCAAAGGCTTCTTATATACTGAGAACCACCAGTTGCTCCGTCTGTCGGGGGGACCAAAGTCAGGAACTCCCTATTCAGCCATCCTTCCAACCGGTTGCTTTCTTACCTCTGACGTTTCTGGTAAGAAGCCATCTCTTGATCTTCTCCGGGTTCCCTTGTATATGACAAGTCATTTTCCTTTGCTTCTTTCAAGATCTTCTCTTTGTATTTGACTTCCAGCACTTTTACTCCGAGGTGTCTTTGTGCAGCTCATTCACTTCCTGTAGGTTAATGTTTTTCATCAAATTTAAGTGTTCAGCCATTATTCTGAGTATTGTTGTGCTCCCATCTCCTCTCCCATGATACCCCATTACACTTACACTGGCGTGTGTGACGGTGCCTCACGTTTCTCTGGTGCTCTGCTCATGTCTCCTCTCTGTTCCTTGGATTGAATACTAGTTATTGATCTATCTTCAAGTTTGCTGATTCTTTTTTTCTAGCTCAAATCCAATCATTAGGCCCCTTCGTGAATTTTTACTTTCAGCTGTTATGCTTTTGAAGCCCAGTATTTTCATCTGTCTGTTTTTTATATCATTTCTCTCTCTTCGCATTGATATTCTCCACTTGATTCTCAGCTTTGTCGTCATACCTTACTTTTTTACTTTAATCATGGATTCCTTTAATTCTTTGCATATAAGTCCTGCTTTGAAGTCTTTGTGCCTTAAATCTGAAATCAGCCTCCTCTCAGTGTCTATTACCTACGTTTTGTCCTAGGTTACACCTCCCTGTTTCTTTGCATGTCTCATACCTTTTTATTAAAATTAATGTTTTAGATAATATATGTAGTAGCACTGGATATTGAGTGCTCTCCTCCCTCTGTGGAGCTTGTAGCTAAAAATTTTAAATCCTGATTGTTTCAAATGCATGGATGTTTATAAGGACAGGCCGATGTTTATGTAAAAGGTTAATATCTGTGAACCTCAAATCACGTTTTACTTTGGCCATTTAAAATTAGATGAGAAGTAAAGAGTCTTACAGCTGCTGAAATTTGTCTGAGTGAGATCCCATCTGGGAACTCATATCCTTTTGTGTTATGATACTGTTATTAATTTTTTTTCCAAAATAATCTTGGAGTAGTATTAAGTTATGAGAAGGCAGACTTCTGAATTATTGACTAGACCATTGGCTAGTCAGAGAATTTCACATCCAGTAATGATTAGTGCCAACTATAACTCCTACTAAAAAAAGACAAGGATTTTTCTCGTACAAATATTTCTCAGAGCAACTCTCGACACTGAGGCAATAATCAGAGAAAAAGAACATCTGAAGGTGTTAATATTATTCTACTTCTTCGCTCTATTCAAATAAGTTATCTCTGAATACCAGACCAAAACTACCAAGAGATTATAACATAAAATGGCATACATTTTAAACAGCTTCAAAAGCTGTGATTTAAATGTTTTTCCCTTATCCACAGAGCCCTCTAGTGGAAGCAAGGACATCAAAAACTGAATCTGCAGGAAAAATTACCAGGCTTTAGAAATCTCCATTTTATTTCCTCTGGATATAAAATCTGGGCTTGGGAGACCGCTCCAGGAGAAGTGACTAGCCTGAGGTTTCATCCCTTTCCTTACCAACAATATATTTGCAAAAAACTTGATGCCAATCTTGGCAAAACATATGGAAAAAGGTTTAATTTTGAATGAGATACTGTTGATAAGCACATGGACATATAACGGCAATGATCTTTTTAAAACTATCTTACATCTTCAGTTTTCTTATATATGTTTAAGTTGTAAGATTTCTGTTGATGAGTTGTCGGTTTTTTTTAAGGTAAAGGATATTAATGGCACTGAGCACACATAAAGCAACTCTCCTACATTACTGGCTAGTACATATTCTGACCCTTTAAAATTATTTAACAAATGTTTGAATTTCCTGCCACAAGTTTTGCCCTACTTTTTTTTTCAAGTCTTTATTTTTAACCCATTGTCATGGGAAATTTCCAATCTATGCAAAAGTAGACCCAAATGCCACAGACCCTTTACCCAACCTCAGCAGTCAGCAACTCACAGCCTGACCTGCTTCGTCTATATGCCTCCACCCACTTCCCACTCCATGTTAATCTGAGGTCCTGCTGGAGTTTCTCAGAAACGCACTAATGAAAGCACTTCCTCTCCTCCCTACACTATCCTCTGCTGTCTGAAACACAGGGAAAATCTGATATTATTGTTATTGTTGGAAGTAAGATTTAAGTATATTGGATTTCAGACGAGATCAGGCGCATTCAGGGTGGTATGGCCGTAGACAAGTATATTGGATTTCAGAAATATTTTGCCATGAGTTTCTAGAACTAAATTTTTTTCAATACTCACATCAGTTGAATGAGCTAAGTGAGGTGGATGGACCCAGAGACTGTCATACAGAGTGAAGTAAGTCAGAAAGAGAAAAACAAATACCGTATGCTAACACATATATATGGAAACTAAAAAAAAAAAAAAAAAAAAAATGGTCATGAAGAACCTAGGGGCAGGACAGGAAGAAAGACGCAGACATAGAGAATGGACTTGAGGACACGGGGAGGTGGAAGGGTAAGCTGGGATGAAGTGAGAGAGTGGCATGGACATATATACACTACCAAACGTAAAATAGATAGCTGGTGGGAAGCAGCCGCATAGGACAGGGAGATCAGCTCGGTGCTTTGTGACCACCTAGAGGGGTGGGATAGGGAGGGTGGGAGGGAGATGCAAGAGGGAAGAGATATGGGAACATATGTATATGTATAACTGATTCAAAGCAGAAACTGACACACCATTGTAAAGCAATTATACTCCAATAAAGATGTTTAAAAAAATTAAAAAATATAAAAAATTGAACGAGCTAAGGAATGTTGGCCACCAAGTGCCCGATAACTAGCAGCTCTTGTTGGAAGTCTGGTCAATGTAGAGGTGATGAAAACTATACTTGTTTTCCAGAGATCCACCGAGGAGTTTGCATGTCACCCCTACGTTTTTCCCCAGCATGCTCCTCTTTGCGTGTTCCAGCTGCCACTCAACTGTGTTATCAAGTATTAGTCACTGAAAGAGGAAACTGACCTTTAGCCCACTTCTCTCTATCTCCCTCACTTTCTACAGTCACTCAGTCCTATTTTATTTCCCCAAATTCTTTCCAAACTGTCCCACCTTCTCCCTGCCCTGCCGCCCCTGCCACTGTCTTTACGTTTGTCTCATAATTCTCCTCTGGGCTGTCCAAAAAAAGTGTCAATTGATGGCCCAGCTACCGATGGTGCCCCATTTTATTTATCCTCATTGATGTGGCTGGAATTCTTTTTCTCACCTAAATTTGCCACCTCCCAGTTCAAATACTTCAAAGCTTTCCTACTGTTTTCATTAGGACTCCCCAGAGTTCTCACCATTTGGTCCACGTATCCCGGCACTGAGCACGTGATGCTCCAGGATCAGCCCAGCTGCTTCTTCAGTCTCATCCCGCCGCCCAGCGCCCACCTTCGCCTCGTCACAAAGGATGGCCCTTATTTTCCCTGTTACACGATGTCCTCTCCTACCGGGAAGGCTCTGCCTGCGTTCTCTAGGCTGCCCCCCTCCCCTCGTCCTCTCACTAAGTGGGAGAAAGATGTGAAACAATTAAGTGCAATGTAAAGTGACAACGGCGGTGATGTTCCCGGGGAAAGGAACACACTCTCACACCACATGGGGAAACGCCCAGTCCAGTCTGGGTGGAGAAACCCAGGACCCTCTTCCCCCAGACCTGAAGGAAACTTGTCCCCAGAGACCTGCTCTGGAAGCAGCCCCAGGGCAAGAAGGTCACTGGGAATGGGACACCGAGAGAAACACAAGGCATGTGCCCGAGGCCCCAGAGCCCAGGTGAGCCATAGCATAGGGAAACGCCCAGACCAAGGAAAGCAAGCTGGTCAAAGTCCCCAAAATGTCCCCAAACAGTCCTATCCTTTACTAGGAAGTCAGGAGTTACTTTGAGCAGCAAATAGTTCGTGCTGGGTCACGTCTGGCTATGATCACCATCCTCGTGTCTCCCTTCCACGCTCTCCTCTGCATGGAGAGCCAGGAAGTCACATTTCCTAGTCTCACCTGTAGCCAGGTGTCCAGGTGATGCATGAGTGTGGGAGGGGGAGGGGAGCTCCTGCAGCGACCGGACGCCCAGGCTCCTGCTGCAGCCCTCAGCCCTGGGGACCTGATTTTGGTCTGCGGGGCGGCGCTGCTATCGGGCGTCTGGGTCACAGCTGCAGTGCGGTGGCCCTAACATCCATTTTCCTGGTCTTGCAACCATCTTGAAAGTCCTTAATCTCCATGTCAAGCTTTTTTCAGCTGTTTATGTTCCCTGCAATGGATGCTGGCTGCTACGCAGTTGATTCGATTTCATTTTATAGAGATCACTAGGGCCGCAGAATGCAAAACAGATTGGAGGTGAGTAGGAAGAAAGGTGGGGCAGCCTCTGAGCTCTGCCAAGGAAAGTGATAGGTCACAACGCACACCTATCAGGGGTGCAGCGAGAAGCAGGGCAGGCTGCAGCAACCCTCCTGCACGGTTGGAGGCAAAATTAGCCTAAATCGGGGCTGACCGGATGTGAGAGTAGGCACGGGGCAGGTTTCAAGGGTGCTTCCTAACCGTCCAGACGGATGCGCCGGTCACTGAGATAAAGTGGAAAGATGGGGAATTCAGCTTCAGAGGTGTTGAGTCTAAGGGTTGTTTTGAGTCTTGGAAGTGGAAATGTCATCGAGATAGTGCAACATGCCCATTTTTGTAGCTCTGAGAAGAGGTCGCTACCAGATAAGAATCTGAGAATGAGCGACAGTTAAGGCTGGGGAGAGAATAAAGCAGACAGAAATGGTGGCGGCTGGGCGGCTGGGTCATTCGTCCAGGCCGACTGTCTTGTGTTTTCCTGCCTTTATCTCTGTCGTCAGCAGCAATCCGTGCTGGTGGCCACCACACTTTCCAAACTCTGTTACTTCCTCCTGTCCCTCCTAAGCGTATTCATACCCATCAGGTTTAATCCAGTGGTTTGACTTGCCACTGAAACTCTGGGATTTTGCAGGGGTTGCAGGTCTGCGTCCCTCCCCTGCTCTCACGTGTAATGACCACCAGACCACCGCACCAGCTGTTATCAAGCTGAGGTCATTGGTTTACTGCCACAAGGGGCGAGTGCACCTTGAGAGCCATGAGGGGTCCCAGTAAGGGTGTCACAGGGGCGCATCACAGGATGGGGGCTGGCGTCGGGTGGTTTGGGGCAGCACTCAGAGAACGCTCTGAAAACAAGGATCGCTTGCTTGGCTCCCGCTTGAGGACTCCGTGATGATCAGAGCCTTGGGCCCTGGCTGGAGCGCCTTCTCCCGGCCTCTGTGCCTGAAATGCTTCTTCTCATTTTCCACAGTCGTGCCCAACTCCCGTCCCTTAGCAAGTGTGGCCAGCATCCCCAGGGAGTCACCTGCTCCCTCCCGTGTTCCAGCGCCCGCCGGTGTTCCTGTGCTTGATTACAGCTGTGCCCGGGGAAGGCGAGCCCCAGAGGGCAGGGAAGGCGAGCCCCAGAGGGCAGGGAAGGCCTCCTATTTCTCCTGCTTTCCTCCACTGGAGCATCCCCTCGCTCATGGAAAACCTTCCCAGCTAAACAGGGCTGTCTCACCCAGGATGCTCGGCTTGTGAATCGGCTCCGCTCTGTCCAAATGCAGCCCAGTCTCCCCTTGGAAGCGTCTGGTGGCCTGAGCTCTCGGGGTGGCTTCTCGAGCTCCTCTCTGTGTTGCCCCCACCTGCCCTTCCAGTTTTACTCCCAGCGACTTCCCCACACGCACCCGGTGTTGAGCCCCTCTTTACGCCCTAACCGTCCAATCTTCGTGACTGTTCTCATGGCATCTCTCCCCTGGGCACCCTCTCCTGACGGCCCGGCCCTCGGCTCCAAGCATCAAGGCCCAGCACCGCCGTCCTCCTGAGCCCTGGCTCGCCTACTCCTGCTTCTGCGGCCGAGGGCCCCTCCTGGTTCCTGGGGGCCCCGCCTGAGCAGCTCTGTCTTGAGACGTGCCCTAATGTCCCCTGACCCCCCTCATCCCTCATTTCTACACAGCCAGGAAATGTACTGTGTCTGATGAGTCCTTTTATGTTTTACAATATTTAACCAGAAGGTTTAAAACGTATTAAAGCACTCAATAAGCACCATACTTTATATTAAAGATATTTCAATACATTACATCAAATGTCACTTTTTTTTTTTTTTTGGCCAGTGAAAGAATATAAAGAATTTTTTCATTTTCTAGGACAAAGAAAAAAAGAAAATATTTTCAAATTTTCAATGCGTTGTAACAAATCCAAAAAATAAAGAATTGATTAAAATGGAAAAATTGTCTATCGATATGACGCATATACATGATTATATTTAATCAAAAATATTTCAAATGTCACTTTCTTACAATACGTTTCACCCTGTTTTGTGGTGATAGGTTTTTCACAATGACAATTGTAAATCCACGGAAACATACTAAGTACCTTCTCAATCATCAATAAATTGCAGGCAGAATCAATATAGGTGTGATTTTTAAGATATTTTCTGATACATTGTATGTTCACATTCTTGGAAAAATAAATTAAGGCCACACGGTTTGGGAGTGGGATTAGATTTTTCTGGAAGCTCAGTAAAACCCAAAAGTGCCTTTTTTAAGTGTCCTGAGCCACCAGATGGCAGCAGTATCACACAGTTTTGGAGCAAACGCGGCCACTCAGGCTTGTGATCAGATCCGAACTGAAGATGCCTTTTCCCAGAAAGCTTCAATATTATTTATGCTGCAGTTAATTTCCCTAACGTAATTATTTAGCAATAAATTATAGGTAAGCCACCAGTCAGACTACATGGTTGTTTGTTATTTCTTCATTTTCCATTATCTGGGAACAAATTAAATGATTAAAACCCACTAATCTCCTAACTTTGCAGTATTTACCATGAGTGTCTGCATGAAATCACATTACCTATCAAAATAAGCAATGGCACTTGTACACTCGTTCTCCGTGTTGCTGGCATTCCTCTTAAGTAATTAGAGAGTCTGTTTACCATGGAATGGTGCTCCACAGAGCACAACGGAAAGATGTATAAGGAAGAGCGCATAGATTTGGAAGCGGATGTGCAGGAGAAGATGGGGAAACCTGGCTTTGCGGGTCTCGCCGAAGCAGACCAGGACAGGAAGCCAAGGAGGCTGAATTCTCAGGTCTTAGGCCAGGGTGGCTTGAAGCTTAGAGCCACGAGGCTTGCAGCTTATGTCTCTGTCGATCCACCTTTAATCTTTAGTCAGGTTTAAAAAAAAAATGTAAAAGAAACGTAGAATTCTCACTAAATCTTTCCAACTGGCCAAGCTATGTCATTGGTTAACAAAGAAGAGTTGACTCAGAACCAGCAGAACTCAGTGACTCAGAGACGTTGGTCTTCAGTCGGCAGACGATGAGCTTTGGTCCACCAGGGCCACCTGGCCTCCAGAGCTTATGCCCATGTAGAGACAATCTTAGTTGCAGAAGGCACTGGAATAAGAATGGGAGATCGCTCACGGTGGAGGACAGCAACCCGGGGTCACTCAGAGCTGAAAAGACACACATCCACACAACTGAGACGAATCCGTGACGTGGACGCCTTCACGGGAGGTTCTGATTAGTCTCCAAGTCTCAGTGTTCAGAAGAG
Organism: Orcinus orca; assembly: GCF_937001465.1. NCBI lineage: Eukaryota > Metazoa > Chordata > Mammalia > Artiodactyla > Delphinidae > Orcinus > Orcinus orca. The sequence continues at coordinate 2,051,750 of NC_064573.1, forward strand.
GTCCCTACCCAATATTCGGGGAATTCTTTTTTCCTGTTCTGATGTTAATGACAATGATTCTAATTTGCAGTTAGGTATTGCTCATGCCCCAGGTTTGTTCTAAGTGCTGTATAGTCAACGGTAGAGATGGGATTAAAATTCAGGTACTGGGTCCTGAGAAGATAAAGTGAACATGAGGCTACCTACCTCTGATGGTGCACACTTCCTAACTCAACAATCGCCCACACTGGAAACGTGCTCTTACACAGCAGGAACTTAGATACACTCAACCAAAGAAGGTGTTTTCAACAGAAGGTTCCAGGGACACAGTTAGTGGAAGTGAAATGACCTGCCGTCCTCTGAGTGCTGAGCCCTGAGCACCCTTCTCTGGGCAGCTGGGAGGGAATTAGTTGAGACCTGGGACCCTCGACCTCCTGCAGCTTCTGGGGAACCATGCCTTGTCTCCAGGCCTAGAGACAGTCGCAGTGGCTCGGTGAGCTCTGGCCCTGGCAGACAGAGATTTCCAGGAGATCATACAGAATGAGGGTTGGCAGAGGACCCGAACCTGGGCGAGAACAGAGCCCTGCCTGGACTAAGGCTCTACCGACGCCTGAAACGGGCTTGGTCCGCTTCACTTGGGCTACTTGTCATCATGCAGACTGCCCTGGATGTGACCTTGGAATTGATATTTTTAATGAACTCTCCTGGTGAATCTGATATACACGACTCGCAAAGCTGCACACTTTGTAAAGCAATGCTAGAAGGTGTGGTCACTAATCCTCATGCACCTGAGAATCATCCAGGGGGTATTTCCTGGCACCGTCCACTGGGCTCCACCCCCAGGTTGACCAGTTGGTCAAGTTGGGGCCAAGCATTCTTTTCCAAAAGTTCCCCAGGTGTTTCTTAAGTGGGACCAAAGTTTGAGAACAGACATCGTAAAGACATAAATGGGTAGTTAACATGTGAAATGAACTACCTTATATTAGAAACTATTAGAAAGAAAGAAACAGGCAATTAGAGAGAGGAGGTGAGTTTCTGACGACAGTGGGGCAGCTCCTATATTTAAAGTGTCGCTGTGGACCAGACAACGAGGCAAAGGTGAGGGCTGGGGACAGACCCACCCTGACGCCTGGGAAATGGGTGTGGGCCCCTGATCGGTCATGAACTGTGGAAACAGCGGAGGCCACGGAAGTGTGTGAGGACAGGAGTGGTTTCCTAAGAAGAAGCCTGGACACCCATGGAGCTCCTCCTCCGTCAGCTGTTTTTGCATCACCCGAGGTTTCTGTGTTTACTTCCCTTCCACAGTGGGACAGAAGACACAGCAGGAGACAGGCACGCTGCTCATTCTCAGTTACATCCTCTCCACGGTTATGTCCCTGTACGTGGTCATGGAGGTGAAGACGTTGGTGGCCTTTATAAAGAACCACGCTCTACAGATAGGCAGGTATTTTCACAGAGAGCTACACCAAAAGGGAAGGAGGTGGGCCCTGGCCCCAGGGGTCCAGAGCTGCCCTGGGAGGGCAGGTGAACTGGCCGCTCAGGTGGGTGTGCCCTGCATGGAGGCCCAGCCCACACCTGAAAGACTGAAGAGAAACTGGACATCACATCTCCTCACATTTTCCCACTGACTCTGTCAGCGTGATGGTTTGGGAAGGAAGTGACAGAATCAGAAACCCTTTCAAAGCTCAACTGCGGGTGAGACTTGAAGTTGTTGTTTTATTTTTGTTTTGAATGGTTGCCTGTTTCTTTTTAGTATTTGGTACTGCTTAGTGTAATGGTGCCTTTGAGCCATTCAGACAGTCATTTGTGTGTAGATGTGAGGGAACATGGCATTATCCTTTTACAGATGAGAAATCTACGATAGAAAAAAAATGCAATTTGCCTGAGGTCACAAACCAACACAGAGCTGCCGTCAAGGAGCTCACACACGTAGCAGAGAAGCCTCGTCCTTGTGTGGAGAATGGAAGCACGTGCATTCGAGCTCCTTGAATTGGTTCCAGGATATACTCACATCGGGATGCGTCGTCGGATCTGTAGCTTGGGGAAACGAGCGGGGGATTTGCAGGATCCTGTGCCGTGAAAGTAGTGAGTTTGAATATCATTTTCTCCCTGGTATTATTCTTCCCCATGTCAAGTTGCTTTACCCATTTTTGTGCTAATCATCTCAAAACATTCTTCATTTAGGAAAGAGTTTAAACTTTTGATGACAAAGAACAAAGATCACAGTGTCTAATGCTTTAGAAATGTCCGGCTTCCCTTCAAAATGTAGCGAAACTCTGCAGTGTTGATATTTTGGAAATAGAGGGCAGGTTGAAACTCTGCGTTCAAGTCAATCAGTGTCTAGTTATCAGCGTTAAATGGAGAGAATATTAGCGTTGGCACATCAAAACGAATGCATACTCGAAACTCAAGTGTCTCAGCTTCCAGCCCTTCAAGTTCACCCCACCCGGCACCCTCACACCCACATGAACAAGGGTTCCATCAGTGTCAGTCCCACGGGTGCCAGGTGCCAACCTCAGCCTCCAGTTTCTATTCTGCCTCGGACCTGGACTCCAGCAGAGAGTGGAATGCGCGATGTAGGAGGGTGCTCAGCAGGGGAAAGGCGGAAGTGACCTGACACTACAATCGGAGTTTACTGTATGCGTTTGGGGGACGTTCCAGGCACCAGAACCCACTTATATGTAGAGGACATCAAAACTTCAGTTACGCCATACACTTGGGGAAGAATAAGATCAAAATCATTTCTAAACAACTTCAATAGAATAAAAAATGTGTACCGTTTCCTTATATTTTCTAATTATGATCCAAAGCTGATAAAATGGACAAAAGTAACCTACTTCCCTGGAGTGTTTAGGAACATCCATTTGTGTGTCTAGCATCATTGGAAATTACATTCTAAAATTTATAGATTAAATATCTTCATAAGGCTTTCTTTGAGATCTGAATAAAAACCACCCAAGATATAACTAAGGGTTTAAGAAATAATCATATCACAAAATGCTATGTTGAACTATTTGAAAGACAACCCAGATCACTTAAATCTTTCAGTCCTGCCTGCTAGCACGTTATGCAGAGTTGGAAGTTTTCTGTGATTATACTCTCTTACCTTTTTATTAGGAGTTAAAATTTTATTTGTTCTGTCCCATAAACCAAATTGAGTAGGAATAAATGTTATCAGGAGAACTGCAGTGATGCTTTTTCAGAATTAAATACAGATTTTCAGTGGTGATGGGAAAATCACCAAGCTGGAAGCAAAGTCAGGTACAGATGTTTGCAGATTAAACAAAATCAGCTACAAATCTGAATCGATTGAAAGCGTGTGTGTGAGGCTCTCCGAAATGGCCCGGCTTGATGTCGGTGGTAACTTCACTGCAAGTTACAGGAGGACTAAACACACGTGCCCAGTAAACATGTCAATTTCCTCTGGCAAGCAGTTTCTCAGTGAGTGTTACATTGGTGCCTAACGGGGCCTCCCGTGGCTAGTTTGTTTTCATTATTATTTCCAGTAAATCCACTCCGTGGAAAGCTCTGATTAATCATCTCTTTCCTTCTAAACAGCCCTAGAGCAGATGCGAATCCTTCTCTTGTTTTCTCTTCATTTACTTTTTAAATGACACTGAGCCCACTGCTCTTGCAGACATGTCACTAAGCAAAGACTAAATTAATGTAATTTGATGTGGGGTAAAAGTCTTAACGTCTCTCACACGCTGATGGCAGGTGCAGAACCTTGCCGGCAAATGCACCACAAAATTTTTTTAAAAAAAGGTTAACACAGTAAGTGTCTAAAGCATATTATAGAAATTCAGGGTAATATAGGGGTATTCATGTCAATTACTAAATATTTGTAAATGCCTGTCTGTGCCGATGACAATGTTCTGTTGTGGACGGAATATTTGAAGTTACAGAAAAGTCCTTTTTATGAATAATATTTTTGATAATAAAGTAAGTATATGCTTATTTCAGAGAACTTAGAAAATTTGGAAAGACATAAAGAAGAAAAATATATGGCCAGAAATTTCACTCCCAATTAGTAACCATTATTAACATTTTCATTTCTTCCAATCCTTTTTTTTCTGTGCAAATATGTACATATCTTAATGATATTGTGATTCTGAGATAAAAGAGTAAATTAATTGTATGTTTTTATTTAACAAACCATGAATATTTTGTATTGTTACTAGAAAGCTTTTTTTTTTTTTTTTGCGGTACGCGGGCCTCTCACTGTCGTGGCCTCTCCCGTTGCGGAGCACAGGCTCCGGACACGCAGGCTCAGCGGCCATGGCTCACGGGCCCAGCCGCTCCGCGGAATGTGGGATCTTTCCGGACCGGGGCACGAACCCGTGTCCCCTGCATCGGCAGGCGGACTCTCAACCACTGCGCCACCAGGGAAGTCCCAGCGATGCTTTTTAATCTCCTTCATCTAGATACAAGTTTTTGGAGAACAAATACCAAAAACCTTGCTATTTCTGTTTTGCAACCTGCTTCATATTTACCTGCGGCAAGGAGCCCAGAGCCTACCTAGATGGAGGTGGGGAGAAAAGCTAAACATAATCGGAGAAATACATCTTCAAATAAGACCTTGTCCAGCTGCCCTGGGGGGCTTGCCAAATGTCTTTTCAAATGAGAAGCTCCAGTGATATTGGCCCACAGAGGTCACACAGGAACTTGTGCTGTTTTCATTGATGCTGAGGCTTTGGGTACACTCCATGCTGGCTGTTTAGGGAGAAGGAACCAGTGTAACTGTATGTGTTATGAGAATGCAAGTGAACATCATTACTGTTCCCAAGGTAACGCCATAGAGCATCTTATTGAAACTCCCAACCATCTTTTAAGAAAGAGTATGAGATAGTTTTTCTCATTGTAAAGATGATGACAATTACATTTAATGATTTACCTTGTAAGTTTGTGTGAGAGAAGGCATAGAACAATAATAGAAAATAAAATAGATAAATCTTCTGATATTTGGCTTTTATTTTTCCATTATAACTGTTCACCTGCCAAAAATGTATTGTCCTATAATATTCAGAGTAAATAATTGTCTTTTCTATGGACAATGAGATAACAATGACAAGATGTGGCTTTTTTTTTTTTTTTTTTTTTTTTGCGGTACGCGGGCCTCTCTCACTGTTGTGGCCTCTCCCGTTGCGGAGCACAGGCTCCGGACGCGCAGGCTCAGCGGCCATGGCTCACGGGCCCAGCCGCTCCGCGGCATGTGGGATCTTCCCGGACCGGGGCACGAACCCGTGTCCCCTGCATCGGCAGGCGGACTCTCAACCACTGCGCCACCAGGGAAGTCCTGGCATTTTTGAATGGAAAAGAAGTAGAGTTTTTTGGAATAAAGATAAAGATAGATATAAGAAGAATAACTAATTAAATATAACCACTCAAGTTTATCCCGCGAGTGCAGGAATTTTCTCTTTTTTCAGTGCAATATGGCCAGTGTGTATCACAGTTTATTATGAGGTGTGTAAGAGCATATATACCTATATATAGTGAATTGTGACAGAAATCAAAAAGTCTGAGAATAAATTATTATAACTACATATTAAAGATCTAATTAAAGTACCAGGTGAGCGCATAGAATTCTCTCAGTAAGATCCATGAATGTTTGGCAACAGTACGTTCTACCACTCTCAAGCAGAATTTTATTCTGTTCTTTTTTAAATTAAAATAAATAAGTTCCAACACAGAAAGTGCATTAAAAATCTTGTCATCTGCAAAGGTAATATATTCAGGGAAGAGCTTATTCTTTTACATTTTTTGTCGATCCATTGGACACAAAGTCCAGTAAATATTTAATCATTAATCGGTTTAAAATTCCGCCCGCCGGTTTGGATTATGTCTCCCTCTGAAAACTTATCGAGTGATGGTCTCACCCGTCTGGTCGTGTCAGGCTGCCTCAGAGTAGATATTGATCACCATTGACACAGCCAATGCGGAGAGCCAGACTCTCACGGGCCGTTCACTGGGGACTTACAGAAATGACCTTCAAATAAACTTGGGAGATCGGCAGTTTACTTACAATTGCTATTCCTCCAGAAGAATTCAAGAATGCACCTCTGTCAGTTCCCATGGAAACAGCACGAGATTTTCTTTCTCAGAACGTTCTCCTGTCCACTCCTTTTGCTATCACACACGACCGGTAACATCTCAAGAAGACTCGTTGTTTTCATGACTCTGCAACATGTTCCTTTTTCAGAAGACAGGAAGCCTTTCCCAGTGAAGTTCGGGAAAACTTAGCTGTCTCCCCTCTGATCTAAATAGTTTTGCTAATGCTTAGGTACCTTCCCATGCAGGGCACATGGTGTATTTCAGAGAGGTAGAAGGTGGAGAAAATACTGCCACCAATACAATTAAAACACAAACGACTTGGGACTGATTTTCTTCTCAAGAATTCTGTCAATGACAGAAAGAATCTCCTTTCATCACTGGCTACAAGCTACTAATCTATTTTGAACGGTTACTACTCTGGCCCGTACAAAATAAACACAGAGTAAGTAAGCAAGCATATTGCCTACTTATTCATGGTATTGAATTGATATAATATTTCTCAGCCCAATTATAATATATTCCTGGAAATATCTGAACTTTCCCAAAGAAAGCAATCCCCCTGGCTGACAAGGCTGAGCGATTATTCATTTACATATCATGTATTTATTAATTGGTGTTAGGTGTATAATACACGGCAAAGCGCTGAGACAGAAGCTTTAAACCGGAGAGGTACTTCCCTATGGAGACCTCGGGAACCATTTGGGGGAATGAAGAATGACAATAAACAAACGAACAGTAAATAGCAACACAAGTTGATACGTGAGCACCAGAGCTTCAGATACTGTTAGATACTGTGAAGAAGGTGAACAGGGTGATGGGTCAGTGGTGGGTGGGTTATTTTACATTGTGCGGTCAGTGCCCTCCCCCTGAGAGGAAAAGATGGCACAAAACCATTGATGTTGAGGCAGGAAGGAGGCAAAGGGCCCTCTCAGAGCCCTGGGCAGGGGAGACAAGCGTCACCACTGGGACCTGGCAAGAGCTCGGGTGTGTTTGGGAAAATAGGAGCCGGAGCGGAGCGGCTGAGTCAGTGAGGAAGCGGGTGGGTGGTCCACGATGACGTCAGCGCATCTCGGGGACTTCAAGCTTTGGAGTTGTTTGGAGTTTGTTCTAAAAGTGGTGGGAAGTGCTTGGGTCTCCGGGAATGTCCAAGTGCACAAATGAAGGGTTTTGCTGTAAAAGGGACCTCGTTGCTGAGCGGAGACGTGATTGCCCGGGTCACGGCTGCAGGCAGAGTTCAGCATGGTTTGGACCCGTGGACACGGGGACTTGAACTCGGGGGAAGGAGGAGGCGATGTAGTCACCTCAATGGCTGGCACATATTTGGGGGACCAGGTTGTTGGAAATTATTGGTGGATTAAATAGAGTTGGGGGTGAGGCAAAGGGAAGAACTAGAACCCCTGATCCCTCCATGAAGTGTGGGGACATGGCAGCAGCATTGCCGAGATCTAGATAACTTCCATTTAGGGCCGTGTACCCTGTCCAACCACCGTGCCCTGGACCCTCATCTCCATCCAGGAGGGGAAATACAACGGACGAGGGATGCTCCTGTGACCGATTCCTCTTCAAACCTCACCCCTATACTTCCGGCCAGTACATGAGTACCAGACCTGCAGTGTTAGATGGTGTTTGTTGGAACAGAGCAAATTCTCTCCAGGCTCCATTAAAGGGATTAAACACACCTGAATAACCTAAGATAAATACACATTAAGCCACAGTAAAAAGCCTCTCAACTTTGTTAGAGAAAATCATTGAAAACCAATACCCCTTGTAGAGCAGAACACACCCATGAAGAAGGCTACACTAGATGGTTTTTGGAGAGAAAGTCAATGGAAACATTGTTTTATATGTGTGAGTTTCCAAGACCACTTGGAAGGCACTTGAAAGTCTGACCACGGTCATTTCTCCAATGACAGACGCAGAGCATGTTATTAATCAGGGCAATCTCTCTGCTTTTTTTCTATTCATATCCTTCAGGAATATACTTCAGGATTTTAGGGAGTTGAGCATCAATAATTTTCACAAATTAAATTGTATTCCACAACTAGAATAAGAACTGTTTCAGGTGAACTACTCATAGCAATTCTAGTGCTACCATGTCAGAGCATCTGCTTCTGCCCCCTCTCAGGAGACTGGACCTGCGTCCATTAACTGCACAGCATCCTGCGAGGTGGGCACTGTTTCCCCATTCACACAGCTCATGTGGCTGCAAAATCTTTGTGATTCCCTCAGCTCAGTTGTCTTAAAACAAATCTCATCTGTCCCTCTCTCTCTCTCTCAATCTCTCTCTCTCTCTCTCTCTCTCTCTCTCTCACTCTCTCTCTCTGTCTTTTTGGGGGCATCATTTCTAATTCCTCAGTGGAAGGGAGGAACATTTTAAGTGCAAAAATGATGACCAAGGAGGGTTTAAGGCACAGAGGTTAAAACCATCGGCTAACCATTCTCCCAAGAAGCTACAACATCTCCCCAGAGCCATTTTCCTTTTTGTTTTCATGAGGTGCTGGGAGCATAGGAAAATTCCTCTAGGTCCAGGGATGGGCAGTGCCTTAAAAATGTAGGGAAACAGGAACTGTTGGAAACAACTTTCTGCCCCAGAGGAAGAGACCTGTGACAACCCTCCTTCCCGAGTGAGCACAGAGCACAGAGATATCTGCAAAATCTCCCTGCAAATAGCGGGCCTTGTGGGCAAAGAAAATCAGGGCAGAGGGCGCAAAGCCTGAGGGGCTTTGTGACCCGATGGCCACACGTCACATGGCAGGGGCATCCCGTCCCAGCCTGGCAGCCGCTGCAGACCCACACCTGAGCGCCCCCCTCCTTCCCCTCTCACTGCCTGGCGGCATCCGCTTCCAACGGACACCGTGGTCCTCACAACCGAACTTCTGACCCGGGTCGGGCTTTCTTCACTGATGGTTGCCTTAACCCACAGAGAACGTCTTTGCTTTCCACTAAGAAAACCGGTAATACATTTACAGAAAAATGCAAGTACCTGCACTAGAAACAGTCAAAAGACAAGTGACAGATGTGCAATTACATTCAGTATACAGCACAGACAAAGGCTATTGGTAACAAAGAAATACATATTTATCATATTTATGTACTATATACTTGTAGAATATTTTATATTTCTATTTTATTTATATTAATTATTACAGAGATATAGAAGATATATTTATATTATATATAATGGATGCACATGACTGATGGTCAGTAAGGAGAGATGAACTGTCCAACAGGAAAATCAATCAGGCCCAGGTGGGATGAAGCACACATGGACAGACTCACCTGAGAGCCCTGGCATCTGCGGCTGAGCTGCAGGACCCGCAGGGCCCGAGCGGGGGAGCCGGACAGCACGGGTCTGGCTGGCTTCTCTCCTGCCCCTTGGTTCTCCACCTGGCAAGGCTGCCACTGGCCGCGGCCACTTCCTCGGGGTCCTCAGCAGGGTCCTATGGAACAGAGATGCCTGCCCTGTGTTCTCAGCTTCTCCTGACCACCCGGAAGATTGTTCGAAGTCCCTCCACTTCTGTGTAAAGGGCTGCGTTCCTGGTCCATGAAACCAGCGCAGCATCTGCAAGGGCCTGTCCTCGGAGGGGGGACAGCAGAGTCAGTGTCAGGGACCTCCGTCTCCAGCCCACCAGCGTCCCAGGCAGCCTCTGCCCTGGAACGTGCAAACAGGTAACTCACAGAAGAATTGCTAATGGCTGGTAAACACGGGGAACGATGCTTGAAATAAGCCCTCACTAGGCCCACGGTAAGCCTCAGCAAGGTCCCTGGTTTTACAAGGACGGCACGTTTTTGAAGTTTAATAATATGCTGCCTTGGCAACAGTGTAAGGCAATTGTTCATCTCACTTCCTTTGGGCAGGATGTGTGCCTAATGATGAACGATCCGGAGAACAATTAGAACTGTATGTGTATCAGTCAGGATGGGCTCTGTGATGTAAAAATAGTTTCCCAGTTCTCAGTGGCTAAGCCTAACACAGCTCGATTTCTAGTTCGTACCCATCGACAGAGTTGGTGGAAAGGGGAGAACGAGGGCCCTTTCCCCTCCACCCAGCCGCTCCAGGCTCCTTTCCCTAATGACCCACTCCCACTGGGTCACCCCAAGTCCTCCCCTGTATCCTTTGCATCCAGCAGGTCAGGAAAGAGAGGCTGCAGGGGATGTGATGAGAGGGTCCAGCAGCCTCGGGGCCAGACTGAAAGGGCACATTCCCTTGTCCAGAACTGAGTTACGTGGTCCTGTCCGCCAGCCCAGGGGCCCTGGCGAGGGTCCAGCTCTGTGACCAAGAGGAAGGAGGTTTAGTGAAAATGTAGCATTTTCGGCCACACCCATGAACACATGCGTGTCACTCGTTACCGTGTTCACCCCCTTCACTGCCATAATGTAATGTCTGTCACGGACCAGGCACTGTGCCAGCAGGTAGATGAACGGCAGATGTGAGGAAATGAGCGCCCCAGGTGAAATGCAAGAGAGGCCACGTCATACAATTCCATTTAAGTGCATCTGTTAATTACGAGCACACGTAGAAAACTACAGAAGGATTAATCTACAAATTATTCAGTGCCTCCGCCCGATGAGTGCCATTCTGCCTCCTTTTGTGCTTTCGTTTCTTTATTGTTGGATTTTTTTTTTTAACAGAACAAGCATTTATTCCATTTGTGATAAATTCATGATGAAAGAAGGCTGAGCGTAAGGGAGGGGAGATGGGGAAGAAGAGGATATGAAAATGCTAAAGGACCTCTGGGGCCGGGCAGGCCTGTGCTGAGCAGGGCCCCTGGGGCCGGACCGGGTTGGAGGCCAGGATACTGACTCCCCGTGATGCTGGGGACTTCCTGCAAAGACCCCTCCCAGGAGGCTGCAAAATTAATGACCAGACTCTGCCCGCCTCCTCAGCAGCCATGAATCATGAATCAACTGGAGAATGTAAATGCAGGGATTTGGCCTCTTGTACGCAATTTCTGTCGTTTCTAAAAACCTTCTGTGTGTTTTCATGGATGAACTCCCTTCTGCTATGGTGACCACTACAGAGGGAATGAGGCCACTTAGAGGGTGATTTTCCTGGTTTTTTGATGTTCCTCACGTGGTGGTCTGCCTGGGTCCATTCCCAGCATCTCCCGAGAACTTCAGACTAGGGACACTGCCCTTTCGTGTATATATTTGTATACTTTTGCCGCTGGTCTATGCACTTATTTCTATATTTTCTGCATGTCCTTTGCAAATCTGCGTTTGCCCATGAACGCTGATCGTTTGGTCCAGTCGTTTCTTAAGGTGAGCGCTTCTTTTTCCCAAGCTGGGTTAGGTTTCAAGCTACTCTCTGGACAGTGGAAACTGTCATCACCACCTGCCCGGGTGCTGGCCTGTGACACTCACTGATGGATGTGTTTCCTCGCTGACGTTCCTCAAAAGAGAATTTCTGCAATTTTAGCGACTTTCTCTTCCTCTTCAAAGTGTTGCAGCTGAGACTATTCAGACATTGGAAATATAGTCCAGAGACCACAAAAGATTCGCTGAAGCACCTGCTAGGTGCCAGACACCGTGTCAGGTGCAGGAGAGCCAAACCAGATAAAACAGCGCCTTGCCCTGAGCTCAAAGTCTAGAAAACGAAGAAGACGGTAGGTCAGCGGTGATGGAGCCGCGTCTACTTCACCCACACAGGTGACCCTGAGGCCCACTCCTTACGCTTTCTCCCTTTCGTTCTTCTGAGCCCTTGCTGGTTGTGCATCCACCCCGAGGCTTGGGTCCTACACAGATGCAGAAATCCTGCCCTCACAAACCGCGTCTCTGCTCTAGGGCGTCACCCGCTGCCCCGACTTAACGCTATGAAGTCTTGGGAACACTCTGATGACGTCCGATTAACTGCACACCTGCAGGTTCATTTTATTCCCTAAGCTCGGCACAGACACAGACAGACGAGGCTCTTAAGTTTCTCCAGTAACTTAACCACCTTTTTCTCATATGAAACATCAGTTATTCTCTCTTGTTTTCTTGATTCTTTCTGAATACTGACTGGCTCCGTCTTCTTACTCAGGCTGGCTAGACTTTGGGGTTTTTTTCTTCCCATTTCTACTGCCACATACTTTATCATGACGGAGAGGTTGCCAATGCATGACCTTATATTCTGGATCTGAAATCCACACTCTCTTGGGGATTATCTGTTTTCCCCATCTCGTCACTAAGCTCAAAAAGATCTGATACTCCACTCTCCAAATTGGTCTTCCTTTTGTATCACTGTCTACACTCAGTGAGATGTATTGGAGCCTGGAGATGACTCTTCTAGGCCTTTCCCAGAGCGAGCGATCTCCTGGCCCTCAGCAATGCTGGTCCAGCCTCTACCAAGCTCCGTATCGACCGCCCTCAGATGCCAAGGGCTGGGGCCTTGGCAAGAATTCCAGTCGTGATGGCTCCTTCAGTTAATTCCTTTTTTCACTTATTAAGACAAATGCCTACTTATGGCCGTTTCCCTTCAGGGATTAGACCGCCCCCGGTTCTGGGTGTTCCCCATCAACTGCTCCATCGTGATTAACTGGCCTACAGTGCCTCCCTCCTGAGAAGGGTCCCGACTGGACGAGGGGGGAACTACAATCAGATCCCAGCGCCCATAAGCCTTCCAGAGATGCTGCAAAGTTACAACCACTTCATCAAACAGAGAATCGCTGAGAACTTTGTGAGACCATCCACATGCCCTCCATCTGCAGCAGGCTCGCATTGATGCCCCAAATCCTAATTAATCCAGCTTAATAAAACGCTCTGATTTTTAACTACAAATAAAAATTTACAGTGTTTATCATCTTTTATGAATTTTTTGAAGTTCCATGAGCAAAACGTAAATTGCGTTTGGGTAAATCTCAGGCAGGAAAGAATTGCTTCTAACTAGACAGATCTAAGCAAAGGTAGACTTTAGCGAGATCTCATAAAGTCAAATAAATGATGCCTTCAAAGTAATCTGAAGGTCCAGCAAAACTGGATCCAAAGCCAGTCATGCAATTTCTTTCCCTGAAAGTGGCTCCTAATCGCCCCAAACATAAAAAACATAAAAAACATAAGAAGGAAATTTCTATGTTTGCCCGAGGACTTGGCAATATCCAGAAGATAACTCCATGCTGTGACTGAGCAAAATAACCATCTTTATCAACGAAAGCGCCCCTGCTGTCTTTGTCACGCGTCCTGTACAGTCAGCTCCGCCCGTGCACTTACCACTGTGACGTGTGCGCGTCAGCGTTCCTTCCTTCCAAATTCTTATTCAGCTTCACATTTAGAAGAAAAGGAGTTTCCACTTCATTCTGAAAGGCAGAGGCGAGGTTGTCCTTTGGGCTTGATTCATGGAGTTGAGAGAAATACCCCAAGTGATCATTTCTTCACTTTCTGGCATTCGAACGAGTTCCAGCCTGATCCCAGCTGCCAGAGAAGTACCAGGTCCTTGGGGCCGATGACTATTTCTCATTTTTCATTATAGGTCCCTCAGCACCAAACAGGTCAACTCACATAGAGAATATCCATTAAAAAGTGCTTAGTGAATGCGTTAATCACCACATCTTAATCGCTGGCTATGGAAAAGCATCTGAGAACGAGATCACAGTTACTCTCCCATAACAGAAATAGTTCCTCACAGGAAAGCAGAGGAACTTTGTTGCCAACTGCAGAAGAAACACAAACATCCCAGACCCGAGTGGGTCTCACTGGGCTGAGGTGAACCCGGTAACATTTCCCAGAAGGCTCAGAGCATCCTTTTAGGTCAGTGGTGCTCCTTCCTCCCCTTCCACAGACAGCAAACTGAAGTTCAGAACATGCAACTCGCCCAGGGGAGGCCCAGGGTCCGAGTCAGGGCATCTCAGTCAAAGGAACCAGGACAAAAAGATAAGGAAAAGGTTGTAAAACGTGCTTAATTGCAGAGGGTAGAAGGCTGCATACTCATTATTTACAGTATATAAAACTAGAATTCTTTTTTTTGATAATCAGAAAATTTTAAATTCAAAACATTTCCACCCAGTTAGGTTTCTGCGTGGCACACCTCACAGTCCTCCTTTGTCTTCTTTATTCCCGTGCTCACGCATTATTAATTTAACTCCCGCCACACACACACACCAGGCAGTGTTGGATTATTTCTCTGGGGGAGCCAAAGGGCAGGTGCAGCCCCAAGAGTGAGATAGCCTGGACCCCAGACCAGGAGGTGACAAGATGTAAATGTCAGCACCACACTCTTCCCAGGCCAAGAACCAGCCCGAAGATTCCAGGTCTGTGAAACTGACATCTCTAAGAAAGCTTTCTGTTACTCAATGAAGACCACATGAAATGAAAATATTTAGTGTGTAGGAACCTTTTTTTTTTTAACATTTTTTATTGTGGTAAAAGTCACATAATATAAAGCATACTATTTTAACCATATTTAACTGTACAGCTCAGTGGCACTAAGTACATTCACATTGTTGTGAAACCCTCACCACCCTCCATCTCCTGAACTTTTCACTTTCCTAAACTGAAACTCCGTCCACATTAAACAGGAACTCCCCATTCCCTCCATCTCTCCAACCCCCAGCCCCACGCCAGCTCCTGGCATCTACCAATGTCCTATCCGACTCTGTGAATTTGACTATTCTAGGTACCTCATATAAGTGGAATCGAACAGTATTTGTCTGCACCCAATGTATATTGGAATGCATTTTTTTTTTTTGAGGTACGCAGGCCTCTCACTGCTGTGGCCTCTCCCGTTGCGGAGCACACGCTCTGGACGCGCAGGCTCAGCGGCCATGGCTCACGGGCCCAGCCGCTCCGCGGCATGTGGGATCTTCCCGGACCGGGGCATGAACCCATGTCCCCTGCATCGGCAGGCGAACTCTCAACCACTGCGCCACCAGGGAAGCCCTGGAATGCATTTTTAAGGTTAACTTAATATATGTCCTGCAAACTGTTTGTAACTTCTTGTTTTTTTCCCTCCTGTGCTCTATGTATTTTCTCACAGGGAGATTTAAAAACTTGTTCTTAGGCATCTTCCTTAACCTTTGTGAGACTTGCTTCTTGCTTCTGTGTTAGACGCCTCCACGTGTCTGTCTTCCAGTTGGCAAGGCTCCCAGCCCAGGGCCTTCCCAGAGCTGACCCTCAGTAGAGATCGGCTCTCCCCTTCACCATCATCCTTTTAAAAATGTAATCCTTTCCATGGTCTCCGTGAGTCTGGAGTCAGGCTGCCTGACTCTTCAGGGCCACGTTACGCCACTCTTCCCCTCCGTCACTGCACTCTAGCCACCTGGCCGTCCTGTTACCCATGGAGCCTTCCACACTCGGTCCTGTCTCGGGAGCTGCCTTGGAGCACTTTCCCTCCATCTTCTCTTAGCTGCCTGTATCATATCATTCAGGACGTGGCTCAGATATCTGCTCACAGAACCAATTTCCCTAATCACTCAGCCTAAAGTAACCCTCTACCCTTACGGCTGTGTTATAGCACCTCACTAGCTGAATCTTTTAATTGATCATTTAAATACATTAAAATGTAAGTTCTTTAGAAAATTTCTTGTCATTCATCACTGTGTCCCTAACAACTGGGACTCCCCGGCATTCTGTAAGGTGCGCTGTTTATAGGACATAAAAAAATTCCTCCAAATAACCCATCTTATCCAACAAGCTTTCTTGATACACATAGTTCTCTTCCTTCACATTTATTCCATGTTAGCAAATTACATAATTTCTCACTTGAACCATTCATTCAGTTGACCAATCTCAGTTCTGCTCTTTTTTGTTCACTGTAATGCAAATTACATGGGCAAAAGTAGAGAACACTTTTTAATTAATAATGTATTGAGAAAATATCATGATATTTGAGATTAACTTTGTGATAGTTGACACAGTAAATGTGGCGCTATTACATAGAATAAGCCCTTAAAAGTTAAAGAGTTTTGTAGGCTAATCTATGCTTTTACACTAAATTGTCTTTAAAAATAAGAATATTAGTATGCATTCACTTAATCTCGCTAGTTACTGATAAAAGAAACCCTTCAGATAACGTATAAAAAGCACCTAAGAAAATAAAAATATTTACAAGAAGGTATCATATGCATGTTCCGTGTCTCTTCTCTTAAAGATGAGCTCATCTATGTGGCTGTATATGTCATTTAAGTCACTTCTAGTGCCACTGATCAGAGGAGATTATTTATAACGCAGCTATTTAAGGGTGGTAATTGAAAAGCAGATTGGATTGATCACTTTGTCCTCCAGGTAATAGCACTGCCTTAGAGTTTAGGGAATGCTGAAATAGAGTTTCTCTTTCTTTTCTTCTTTGGGTTTTAATGGAGTCTTGACTATCTGTTCAAGTGTTTCTTCTGAAACTTTTTATGGATGGGGAGTACAGACAAGGAGATAAAGTTTAAAGAATGTGTCCTTGAATGCCCAATTATTGTGTCTGATGAAATAGATTAATAATCTTGGGGCACGTTATTCTTACTTAAACAAGAGGCCATTACAGTTTTCTTTAGAACACGATACTGTGTGGTTATATTCATTTGTCATGAAAACACCCAGATAAACATGAATGGAGATGACTTTTCATTTGCTTTCAGAAGAAATGTGCTAAGCCCTTTCCTTCACTATTTATTTAATACACATGCTACACTCTTTGTCACTAAAAAATTCATTTACTTAATCTTTAAGGATGGCTGTCGTGATGTATGTGTGAGACAACGTTGAATTCCAACCTTTCAGCACCAGTGAGATGTTTTCTCAGGGTGTGAGATTTTTGATTGATCCAATCTTTATGCCACATTTGAAGTAGCTTTTGTCTATTATCTGGTATTTAGGAGTAATTTGGGGGTAAAATGCTCATTGCCTGTTAGGAGCCAGCTACCTCCAGGCACTTGTCGGGCTACCTACTTTGAGTTTTAAAAGATGTCAAACACTAGGGGCTTCCCTGGTGGCACAGTAGTTAAGAATCTGACTGCCAATGCAGGGTTCACGGGTTCGAGCCCCGGCCTGGAAGATCCCACATGCCGCGGAGCAACTAAGCCCGTGTGCCACAACTACTGAGCCTGCGCACTAGAGCCCGTGAGCCACAACTACTGAGCCCACGTGCCTAGAGCCCGTGCTCCGCAACAAGAGAAGTCCACGCACCACAACCAAGAGTAGCCCCCCACTCACCGCAACTAGAGAAAGCCCGCAAGCAGCAACAAAGACCCAGCACAGCCATAAATAAATAAATTTATTTTAAAAAAAAAGATGTCAAACATTGAGTTACTATGATTGCCATTTTACAAGTGAAGAAAACTAGGATTAGAGAGACAAAGGGATTTGGTCTGTGTCATTCAGCCAGTAAACTGTGTCTGTGTCTTTCAGGGGCAGCCCCATGGCCAAGTCCAGAGCCAGCACAAAGTCTGCTCCTTGGTCCACGACAAAGAGAAAAGATGAGGGGACACACGCCCAGATCTCTTAGGAGCAAGACAAGATTGCCCACATCACTGCTCGGACCCCAGCGAGAGTCACTTAGTCACACGGCCACTCAAGGCAGCAAGGTTGCCGGAAAGATCATTGCAGCTGGGGTGGATGTCTGCTAGCTAAATAATAAGAAGGCAACAGACATAAAAGTGTGTTAGCGTCTGCAATGCACATAGGTCATCAGTAAAGCTGAGACTAGTCCTAGAAGCCGTACGACTATGTTTATGGGTCAGAAAAGTAAACATCTATCTTGTTTCAAAATATGAGGGTTTAGATGAAATAATATTGACAGAATATTGATAATGATTAAAGCTGAGTGATAGGTAGACTGGTTGTGTTATTTTCTTCTCTCTACTCTTCGTTGTTCAAACGTCACACCATAAAACTTGACTCAGCTGCCGGGTCAGTGGGTGCTGCCCCCTCCTCCATCCTCAGCAGGTCCTGACATGAAATTCCTCGTGGGAACCAGTCCAGCAGCAATGGTCCCCACCCAGACCTCACGCCTTCTCCCCTAAAACTGTCATTCTCTCCATGAAAGTCTGGAAACTGGCCCTTGAAAGTGTATTTGGCTGAACAGTTGTGAAGTTAACCTGTTGCGAGACTATTTTCTGATAGATTCCGTCATGTTGTGATAACGAGTTTTATTCACTAACAAAACTGAATTTCTACATTTAGCGAGTGAATTAGGCTTCCAGACCCTTACCAGCAATACGGTCATGTGGGACCCGTCATTAAGGGTAAAGTGCTATGTTTGGGGCCCATGGACTTCTGTGCAAGTCTCAGCTTTATCACTTACAGCTACACGGCCTGAAGCAGGGTATTTGACCTCACTCTGCTCCAGTTTCCTTATTTTCATAACCCGGATCCTAACTTAAGCTCTGAATGAGCGCCTTCTCTTGTTCTCACTTGGGTGGTCTTTGTTGATTTCACAAGAGGAAGCCTTGCCTCCTTTTCTTGGTTCAGATGAACGTATTCACATTGCTGCCTGCTTGCTTCTGGATTAGAACTCTTTTGGGGTTTTTTTTAGTTTTTTTTTTTTTTTTTTTTGCAGTACGTGGGCCTCTCACTGCTGTGGCCTCTCCTGTTGTGGAGCACAGGCTCCGGACGCGTAGGCTCAGCGGCCATGGCTCATGGGCCCAGCCGCTCCGCGGCATGTGGGATCTTCCCGGACTGGGGCACGAACCCGTGTCCCTTGCATCAGCAGGCGGACTCTCAACCACTGCGCCACCAGGGAAGCCCATGCATTATAATTCTAGAATAGTTTGCTCTATGATGGATGGATGATTCGGTAGATAAATTGACAGATAGATTGCCATACCTATCAGTCTCCCTATAGGTACAACACTGACCTTGCTGAAACTTTGTAGCATGGGCTGAATAAGCTTGTCTCAGGATCTCTCACTCCAGCTAGTTTTGACTTCCGCCTTCTTGAATCTCCCCCAGGAAGAGTTCCTCACAGAATTGTCCCTCTGTCTGGTTTCTCGAGGCTTTCACGGTGGGCTAATGTTTGATAGTGAGATCTGGGTGGGTGCGACTTGGGGTTTTCTTTTGTGAAGCGAGAGAAGAGTGATTGCAAAAGCAATGGGGACAGAGAAAGGCACGCGGAGGACACACTCAGGCAGATCGAACAGAAAGGGTAAGCTCTGTGCAAGTGGAGGCTCTTGAAGCCGATTCCCGTGAAGCCACGCATCCCTGTACTTCCCACACGGCCTTCCCCTGCCCCCGTCCCTCTGAAGGACGCCAGTGGAGGCAGGGAGAAGCACTGTGGGGCGGCTCTGGAAGCGCAGGGATTTAGGGGGTGGTGCCTCGTTTGCAGTCAGGGTGATAACGATCAGTGGGAACCAGAGCATACTGTGAAGTTAGAGCTAAAAGGAGCTGCCTACAGATTGGTCACGAGGCAAGATAAACAGAGAGCAAAGGTTGTTTATGGCCCAAGCAAGGCAGTGCACAGAGCTGCCACTTAACGGGACGGGAAAGGTGACACGCGGACAGTGCAGTTGGGGGACCTCAATGGTCGTGTCTTGGCAACCTTGAGAATGAGGGTTGAGTGGTGATCCTTTCTGGACATATACGTTTCAGAGTCAAGTAATGTACAAGTGATATTTAAAATCAAGTAGCTGGATGATCCCACCAAGAAGAGAGAAAGGCTATGTACCAAGCACTCAATCCCTTCGGCAGGTACTGATCAGAAAGAAGAAGACACAGCAAAGACACGAGGACAGATGGCCATGGGGCAGAAGGGACCAGGTGTGGTTGTTCCCTGGGAGCTGAGAGCAGGCTTACAGACGGAGTAAAGCTGATGTAAATTGAAAAGTAACGATGAGAATATTGTGCATGAGAAGCACCGCGCCGTATATTCTGCTCCCACGAAGGTGAAGGACAGTGTCTAGTTTGCTCCTACCCTTCCAGGACGCGCAGCCTTGGGGAGAGATGGACGTGCATGGACTTAAGCCCCGCGTTCCCAGCTCCAGGGGAGTAGTCGGTGAGGGAAAACTCAATCCCCAGTCTCTGTGGGCAGTTAGAGCAATTTGGACATGAGGCAGTCTGGGAAAGCTCAGTGAAAAACCTTATTGGGCTGATCTTCAGAGAAGCATGTTTGCGGAGGAAGCTCATAGAAATAAGAACACAGACGTGGGAAGTGCAGCAAGGGTTGAGCAGTGATGTTGGAGGGCAGATGGCATGGACAACGGGACGAGGCTGCAGACAGAATCACAGACCTTCTTGTTTGAAGACAGAGCAGGTGGAGAGAACCGTCTCCTCCCCTGCCCTGGTGACTGGGCTTCAGTGCTGACAGCACCAGTGAAAGTCTGTGAACCTCACCAGGCATTTCCATGCACCTGTTTCTTCACTGGCCAATCGTCCGTAAGATCCGCCTTACCTTCTCTGAGTGGCGCTCGGAGACTGAATGCAGCTGGATGAAAGGCCAAGGGCGTTATCTGCACCGCTTGTGTACCTGGATACAGTTTAAGGAGGCTTAAAGCAATTCAGCCCTATCTTTGGATACACACTTTTTCTCTAGCAGTTCATAATTTCAATGAAAAATGGGAAAAATGTAAGCTATGATTATGTAAGTAGATCTTAATTAAATATAGACATCACATGGTTTTAATAATTATTCGATCATTTAGACAACACATAAAAATTTGTTTTTACTAAAAAAAAATTGGAAAAAATAAAAATAACAATTAACTAGTCTTTAAGTGCTTCAAGTTCAGTTCTGAACCGCACAGTGTTCTTAAAACAGAGATTCTTCCTGTTATCATGAAATCATGAAATTCAGATGAACCTTCTCAGGCCTCTCAGAAGGGACCAGTTCCTCTGTTTTGATCCTAACAGGTGTCTCAACATTAAACCAGGAATAACTCTGGCTTGTAACTATTTCAGAGAAATGTAGGGAAAGATGCAAGAGGATGAGAAAGAGAGAGGCTGATTAACCGTGCAGTGAACGTCCAGTGATCCGATGGCGAGTCAGGCCCCAGAGCGGGGCAGGGTCCTGCACCGGCCACCATGCTGACACCAGCTCTATCTGGAAGGACTGGCTTTCCACTCACGCTGGACAGGACGGATGTAGGTTAGTAGCTTCAGTTGGTGAGTTCGCTGCCCCAATTCTCCACGTCTCCCAGCGTCCATGCTCCATGACGTGTGACTTTGCAATTCCTCCCACTGAAGAAGAGGAATGTATTTCCCCATTTCTTAACTTTGGACTTGGTCGGTGATTTGCTTTGGCTAGTAGAATGTTCCTGGGAGAGACAAGACCCCAAGACTGGAGAAGCACGGGTGCCGTTGACCCTTCTCTCTGTCCTCTGTCTTCACCTGGAGGAGAGCATGCTGTACTGGCCTCTGGGGCCCAGGGGACCCTCATCTGACCCCCAGATGCTTGAGCTGGAGCGAACGTCAGAGTCCAACCCGGATCTGAGCCCCATGGGGTGATGGCTGATGAACCCAGCGAGCACCCAAGGAAGTCTGCTAATGCACATTTGCAGCAGCGGGTACTGGATACAGTGGCTAAGAATCAAAACATCCTTTTAGACGTGAAGATAAAGCCAGCCAGGAGATGTAGTCAAGAATCATGTATTGTGTATTTGTGTCAAGTTAATCATGAAGGTCTTAATTCTTGTGATTTAGGATTATAAATTTGAATTTCCAAAGGCGTCAAGAGCAATGAAGTTTTGAATTGATGTGAGCTCTGTGGGAGGGTACATTTATCTTCACACTCATCCATATTTATGGATGTATAATAGGATTTACATCAACAGCACAGAAAACCTTCTTAATAAATGGCACTGACTCATAGTAAAGTATAAACGTAGGTCAGATCTCATGGGAAAAATAGCTGTGAAAGTGCACTTGGGCACTTGGGGTGTGTCTCACCCCGCTATCAGGGGACAATATGGCATAACTCCATAGCACTGTCATCACGAATGCCAGGGAAAATAACAAGCCCTTTCTTCCCTACTTCTAACAGGGTTCTTAACCTGAGCTACAGATGCCCAGAGGCATCACGGGGCGGGCTTCAGGTGGCCTGCGGAAACATTTTCGGACTTGGTTGCATTCGTTTCTATAGAGGAGAAGTCAGGAAGCTTTTTCTGTAATGGGCCAGGCGGCAGGTATTTTTGGCTTTGCAGGCATCTTAGTCTGCTCTGGCTGCCGTAGCAAAAGACCGTAAGCTGAGTGCCTCAAACAACAGAAAGTGAATTTCTCACAGTTCCAGAGCCTGGAAACCCAGGACCAAGGTGCCGGCAGGGTTGGTTTCTGGTGAGAGCTGTTCCCCGGGATTGTAGAAGGTGCCTCTCACCGGGTGCCCACCTGGCTTCTCCTTTCCCATGTACAGGGAGAGAGAGAGAGAGAGAGAAAGAGGAAGAGAGAGGGAGGGAGGGAGGGAGGGAGGGAGGCAGAGAAAGGACGATCAGCTGCTGTAGGTAGATAAATTTGAATTGAAAGCTTCAGTTTATACTTAGGTTGTAGTTCATCCTGAAAGAAAAGATATATACATACATAGATAGATAGATACATCCTACCTCTGCCCACTGAGCAAATGAGAAACTTGACCAACCTAGTTGTAATAAGTTCTTGTAGCATCCAAATTGTTGTTTGAAATATCATTTCCTATTAAAACTTGGATAATTCGCAGTTTGGGACGGGAGATGGGCAGCGTTAGCCCAGACACCTTATTCTTCCATAATTTGGGGACATTAGGGTAGTATCAATGAACCAGAATCCAGCTTGAATAGATTCCCAATGGCCTGAGATGGGACAAATGGATGTAGATCCCTACAATAGACAGAAACACACCCAAAACATCTAAATCCACAGGTTTCTAATGACACTAAAACAAACAAAACCCCTTAGTCACCTTTGGATATTGCTAGAAACCAATGCAGTTTTTGGAATCTAATAAATAAAGAAAGAGAATCGAGCATCGATTCTGCCCGTACTATGAAAACTGGACCTCAATGTATCCAAATGGTTGATTTGGCAATGTTGCTCTTTATAGGGTAACTTCAGCTAATAATAAAGGAAGAATAAAGAATAGAATCATACTGTCACCATTCTTCAATCCCCAGTGACGCTGTGGGTCTTAGCAATGGTCATCCACGGCCGTGAGTATCACGAAAGAAGAGGAAAACAAGCCCTGGACTCCCTACCTCCTGATGGAAGGGACGCACCACCTCCAGCGGATCCACCAAACACTTGCTCCAAAAGATGACTTCATTCCTGGAGCTGGAAAGCAAGGCCTTCCAAAACAAGACACCACATCCTACGGAGAATGTGCCCCGACTGTGGCCAAGAGGAGACGCAACACCACACACGTAGCTGGAGATGACCCGCCCCCGAGAGAAATCCATCCTGTTCGCTGAAGCAGTTTCAGAGATGGGCTGATGCACATGGAGAGGGTGTCTGAACGCGGCCGAGGGCATGCGTGCAAGAGCTGCAGGGGTGGCCAAGACAAGATGCAGAAGGCAAAGGAGGTGGAGGGTGACCGAGAGGCGAGCCTTTGGGATGGAAGCATGTTCTCAGGGGCTGTAACTTGGGTTTGGAGATGTTGAGAAGTGGGTTTTCAGACCATTTCTAAGAAGGCACGTTTTTTAAAGGTGTCTGTGTATATGTCTAGGATGCCATTAGAGGCCTTCAGACAGAGGTATGAGCCTTGATCAGACAGGGGGGGCTCCAACCACTACAGTGACATATTGTAGCCATAGCCCACACCAACCTGATCACCCTCCCAGTTTCCTCTGGCTACAGAAGCTGGTAAGAAAAAGGAGAGAAAAAGAAGCCATTTTCCTCCTGTAGGGAGCAAATCGGGCTGCAAAGAGCCTGGCTTCATCTCTGATAGTTTCTGCAGATGAAATGTGCTGTGATCACCACCCAGATTCTCATTTCGGACCAAACACAAATTCCTCCAGCTGCCGGGGTGGTGGCTGCAGAAGCCGCCTTCCTCAGTGAGCCCCAGAGGCTGTTTTCTGGGAGCCCAAATTCAGAGGGTGAGATGGTACCTGTCAAGACACCAGGCTGCAGCTCTACTCGGACGCAGAGCAGCAAGGCCGCGGTGGCCTTTGAACGAAACACACTGGCAATTCCTCTTCATCTCTATGATTTGGGGGCCTGGAGGCTTATGCAGAAAGATTATCCTAAGGAAGGAATTCCAACCTCCATCTCTTGAAGGTCAGGGTCCACTAGAGAAAGCTGGGGAAGAAGAAATGGTGCCTGAGGTTAGCCATTGCCAGGAGGGCAGGTCCCCACTGGCTCTCGATTCCCTGGTCTCGGGAACTTGATGTCCGCTGACCCCTCAGCCACGCTGGGCATTCCTGCCCGCCCTGCAGGAAGACCCTCGGCTCCTCCAGGGCTGCCTCACTCCAGGCCATGCTTCTTCCTGCGGTGGGACAGGGTACCGTGGGACCCCCACCAGCCCCTCGGTCCATTCCCTTTGGGTGCCCACCCCCCTGCACCCAGAAGCATGTCATGAGACCCATTAGCCCCCTGTACGTTCATCTTCCAGGGCTCAGCCCCCACTCCTGTCTCTAGCTGACCACTGCACAGAAAAGAAAAAGTGCTTCCCGAGGAGTCTGGAGACATCCTGAGACGTTTCCTGGGCAAACTGCCCTTCATGTGATATTCGTGGGTTTCAACACGTACGTCTTGATTGTTCCTAAATCCTTCCTGGTGCAGAGAAGGGAGATGACTCCGCACGGCCACACCACCCACTTTTGCTATCTCCAATCGGCCAGAAGGGGGCGCTTTCATCTCTTCTTTCAGCCTAGATGTGCTTTCCTTATGGAACATTCTATCCTCCTAAGAGTATATTATGTTCCTTCAGAAACCAGTGTTATGACTTGGTATTAATGAAAGAAGGGGGAAGGAAAAAACTTGCAGATAAAGGAGCAAAAGTCCATAGTTATTTCAAAATGAAAATATCCACCCCATCCATGTCCAACCGGCAGGAGACAAGAAAATAAGACAGATGATAACATCACCTCCTCCAATCCCCTATCCTAGGTTCATTCCCCTTTGATCCCCCAAATGAAATAGGAAAGTTTTCTATTGTAAGCAATCCTCAATATGAAAGAGTGGAAAGAAAAAGAAAAAAGACTCTCCACCAAATTACTTTCTTCCTCCGTAAGTGGGCTGAGTTCCACGGCACTGACTGCTTTGGAAGGTCTAGAAAGTATGTTTTCAGAAACGATAGATTTGCAGGAATGCAGAGCCCGTGATTAGGAGAATAACCTGAGTCATACAACCCTGTCCCGAACACCGTCCCCAGCCCCGCAAGAAAAAGGGTAACACAGGTCCGCGAGGATGACTGTGCGGGAAGCAGGTGCGCGCAGACAGAGCAGCACCTCAAATCCAGGACGGCTTGGCCCGTTTTAGGGGTTCGGTGGCCACTGCTGCTGTATCTGAGGAGCAAGTCCTTCCTTCAAGTATGAATAAAAGCTGCTGAGGACGAAGGAAACTCTCCATCGTATGTTCTGTAGGGTCTGGAATGTGCTCCAAGCCATCTCAGAGGCCCCCGTGATCGCTCAGAGGCTGATGGAGAGGGAATTGGAGACCTGAATTGTCCCAACACGTGGCTCCGTTTAGACAACACACTCTGTGTTAGTGACCTTGGCAGGGCACAAAAGACGAACCCTTAACAACAGACAGTTTTGAGTTTGTCCCTGGATAAATATCAACTCCGCCAAACCTCTATAAAGCGGACTATATAATGTCAAAATAAACGAGAACAGGCCCTACAAGCTACAAAACTGGGGCACCCCCAAAGCAGAGTGGGCCTAAGAGCAGTGGGAACCTGTGTCCCCCCCGTACCCTGATCTTTGGAGGACTGATGGGAGGTGACCATGACAGTCAGGGCGGCCCTGTCCCAGCATCCTTGTGTTCACCTTGGAATTATGTTTCACACACAAAGTCAAGTCTGAGGAATCTCTGGATGAGGGATGCTATCATACCTGGACCATAAGGGGAAGAAACTAGGGCTTTACTGGAAGGAAACGGTCTGATACTGAGGATTAGAAACTGCTCATCAAGTAGTTTTCTGGTTCTAAAGTTATCGGTCATGAAAGGGTCCTAAGAATATTCATTTTACATTAGAAAACATTGAAAATATACCTCATAAAAATACTGAAAAAGAGAAGATAGTTATTAATAGTTCCATGACTGAATTCACTTCTGCTCTATTACCCTTCAGTGTGGTATTCTACATTGTTGGAATCTTATTACATATAATATATAAATTTTGTTATATATAATATATATAATATAAATAGACAGTAATGTATATATTACTGTACTTTTGATTCTCTCGAAATCTACCAATAGCATTTTCTACGTGATAAAATATTCCTTACAAACATCAGGTTAATGGCTCCGTGGTGTTCTCCCGGTGCTCTGTTGGACGGAAATAAATATTATTATCTCCAATTTCCTGATGAAGAATCTCAAAGAGGACAAGGTGCTGGTCAAAGGCCACGTAGTCAGAGCATGGCTGATTGTGACTGGCCAGGACCCGTCTGCAAAGCCTGGGCACTTTCCTGCAGGGCTCTCTTACCTGTTCCGGGGTCCTGACCTTCCATTGGATCTCCGCAATTACTTAAAGCCATTACTTGAGGTTTCTCTTTGTAATATCCTTGTGCTGAGACCGTTTGGACGTGGCATCCTCCACGTAGAGTCCAGTCACCTTTTCAGAGGAGGAAAATCACGAGCTGTTCCTAGAAACTGATCACAGAGTGCTTTTTCTGATAACATACGTACCTCCGTCAAGGTAACCCAGGGGTGGCGCTCAGTCAGGAGGAGGCTGGGCAAGGAGGTTGGTTAGTTTTGTTTTAAACAATCAATCAGAATATCCTTTTGTGAGCAGGTGTCACACACCTGACAGCGTACCACTTGTTGATGGGCCTTAAGCCTTCCGTGCGTGAGGAGCTTGGAGGGCGCTTCTCATGCGGGGTAGATTCCGAGAGGGCAGGACAGGTGGGCAGCACCTACAGACAGAGCCTGAAACCTCTGCTGGGTTCATCTTCGTCATCATTACCTTGTGACTCATCTTGACTCTCTCTGCATTTTCCAGACCACGTGGACAGCTTTCTGGAGAGGAAGGCCCTTGTTTGTCCCCCTCCCCAGCCCACCTGGCTGGAAGGGGCTCACGCATCCCTAACTGTCCATGGGGCTCAGGCTGCTCCCCTCCCTGCCAGGCCCCCCCGCCTGACCAAGCGGTGACGACGGGAACTAATAATACACAGATTACGAATCGCAGCTCATACTTATTCCTCATGGCTGGTTACATGCCTGATCACATGCCATCCTCACAGCAACCCTACAAGGCTTCTTATTCTCATCTCCAGTTTATAGACAGGACAGCAAGGCCCGGAGGGATTATGCATCTTCTCCAAGTTTCCAGGGGTGGGACCCGGGCAGGAGCATCTGGTGCCCCGGGTTCCCAACGGCGGCATCATATGTCTCTTGCAACCAATTCCTATACAAGTTCTTTTATTAAAAAGGGAAGGGACTTCCCTGGTGGCCCAGTGGTAAAGAATCCGCCTTGCAATGCAATGCAAGGGACGCAGGTTCGATCCCTGGTCAGGGAACTAAGATCCTACGTGCCGCGGGGCAACTAAGCCTGAGCGCCACAACTACTGAGCTCGCCCACCTAAACTAGAGCCCGCTCAGCCCACGCACTCTGGAGCCTGCGCGCCACAACTAGAGAAGCCGGCGCACTACAATGAAGAGCCCGCCCACCTCAACAAAGATCCCACAGGCCGCCACTAAGACCCGACGCAGCCAAAAAATAAATAAATCTTAAAAAAACTAACACATTAAAAAAACTAAATTAAAAAAAAGTGGGGTGGAAATCAAATATAAGCCAAAGTCATTTTCAAAATTCTTTAATAAAAAGTAAAAAAAAAAAACAAGCCTCCAATCCCCACTGAGTTCCCAATTCTCGCCAAATTGTGTCCTATGCATCACAAAGGATCTAGCTCTTCGGGAAGCTTGAATGCGGAGGCCTCCTCCTGGGGTTTCTTCCCTTCACCAGCAGCGGAACAAAGGGATGTTTTCCAGGGAAGAGCAGCAGGGGGCAGAGGCAGCCTGGGATACGGACCAGCCTTCTCCGGATGCTTCACCGAGCGTCCCGCAGGTTTCTGATATGCGAAGGGTGTGATCTCAAACACAAATGACTGGGAAATTGAGTTTACTAGTTAGTTTGCCAAAAAAGTTTATCTTTGTACATACAGAGAGAGGTTGATACTTATATGTATCTATACACACTTATATGCACATATATTGATGTGTATGCCTTTCTATACACATAGATATAGATAAATGTAGATAGATACATTTATCTATATCTATAAGGATGGAATTGTCATTAAATTAGGGGAATACTTTTTTTTTTTTTAAGAGTCTGTGCTTATTTATTTAATTTTGGCTGCGTTGGGTCTTCGTTGCTGTGTGCGGGCTTTCTCTAGTTGCGACAAGCGGGGGCTACTCTTCGTTGCAGTGCTCCGGCTTCTCATTGCGGTGGCTTCTCTTGTTGCAGAGCACAGGCTCCAGGTGTGTGGGCTTCATTAGTTGCGGCACGTGGGCTCAGTAGTTGTGGCTCACGGGCTTAGTTACTCCATGGCATGTGGGATCCTCCCGGACCAGGGCTCAAACCCATGTCCCCTGCATTGGCAGGCAGATTCCTAACCACTGCGCCACCAGGGAAGCCCCTAGGGGACTATTTTAAGACTTCTTTTGGATAGAGTAGTTTAAACCAATATTTTAAATCACTTTAGGACCTTCTGAGTTGTGTTGCATAATTAATTGTTACTGCTTCATCTTCTCCTAACGTCCCAATGGAATTCGCATGAAAATGCAGAAAGGATGTAAAGTTATAATACTACTGGAAATCAGCAGTATCAATTTGTGTTTGTCCAGACCCAGCGAGACAATCCCACGCACCAAAGCTTAGGTAGTCCCCAGGGGCAGCCCCTCAAGGCTGAAAGAGTCCCTGTGACCACCCTCCTCCCAGACCCACCATTTCTGGGACTGGAGGAAAGACCCGCGGCATCTCCCAGACCAAACCCCCTCTCTGGGTCGGCCTGGGGTTTCCCATCAGAAGCGGGAAGCAGTCATTCTGCCCACAGCAGAGTAAGGGCCCCAGGTTGCATTGTGGGAGGCCAGGGCACAGGGGCATCCTGAGAACCATGGCTGGGGACTGTGTGTCCACACATCTCTGCCTTTAACCTACTTGTGAGGTTCCAGCGGCCACCAGGCAGAGGAAGGTGGGGAGAACCCAAGAAACCCACCCCGTCTGGGTCACTTTAATAATGAAAACCCAGGAAGTTCGTTAAAAACTACATCAGGAATGACCCTAATCATTTTGCCCCAAGGTGGCAAAAATGTTACTTGGGACCACCTTGTGTAAAATAGTTTCATAATTTGCATACCGTCCAAAATGTGTACAAATGTTCTTAAGGATATCATTTTTATAATACAACTGAATCTATACACAAAACACAAACAGACTCACAGATATAGAAAACAAACCTATGGTTACCAAAGGGGAGGGGGATAAATTAGGAGTATGGGATTAATGGATACAAGCTACAGTACATAAAATAGATAAGCAACAAGGACCTACTGAATAGCACAGGGAACTATATTCAACAGCTTATAATAACCTATAATGGAAAAAAATCTGAAAAAAAAATATATAAAAAAACTGAATCACTTTGCTGTACACCTGAAACTAACAAAATATTGTAAATCAACTGTATTTCAATTTTAAAAATGAATATCATTTTTAGCGACAGCAGCTTGAAATCAACCAAAATGTTCACTATTAGAAGAATAGTTAAAATTATTTCCACTGATTATTATTATTGCAACCAGTAAGAATAGTTGTTATAAAGTTCTATGTTAACATGGGACCTTGCTAAGGTCTAGTTCAGAAGCTAAGATCAGATGCCTGTGATCATTACAATTACATAAAAAAGCACAAGTATGGAAAAGACAGCACATGACACCAGGTGTTTTCCACTAAACACATTATTTCACTGGGCGTGCGTCTCTTACTAAGCTGGGACTCCCAGCTCCATGCTGAACCCTTTTCTGTGAATGTACCTCGAACTTTCCAAGTAATGTCTCTTGAATGTTAACAACAGGTCCATAAAGACGTGTGATAACTGGCTCTTTTGTCCACTTTTTGTTGATGTGAGTTGTCGAGGAACTTGATCACCTGGTACCTTAATGAAGTTCCCTACCTATTGACATTGCAACAGATGTTTCCAGCTACCATGAGGGGGCATCTTCCAGTTCCTGACCCCGGAGTCGGGGTTGTCTCCAACATTGCTGGTGTAGACGCCTGAGGTGCCGGCGTTGCGTGGGTGCTGGTGGAGTTCCCAGGGCCACCGGCAGACACACGTGACAGAGCTGAGCTCAGGGTCCTGGGGCTGCCATGGAGTCCTGAACCTTTTTGCACAACTGCCCCCTTGAAGATCTGGTGAAGCCTGTACACCCTTTCTAGGAATAATGTTTTTAAACATATTTTTTAAATCCACATCATTACAAAAGAAGCCAATTATATTGAACTACATCTATGCACATATAAAGAAAAATGTTTTATACTACCAGATGATTTCATTACAGGATAAGACCTAGCCGTACATTTCTCATCTACCATGACTTTGAAGTAACTAAGAGGGTAAATGATATTCTGTTATAAAATACCTTTAACACTTGGAATGGGGTAGAAATGTACCTGCAATTTCCTTTAGGAACAAAGTTATAGGTGCCGCTTATGATACTGGGATTTTTTTCCTATGCTCACAATGGAAGGAAATGCTAAATTTCAGGTTGAAACTGCTGAAAAGAAGGATATAATTTTTCCCATCCTAGTCTCCAGACCCCATTAAACTTCTATGAACAGACCTCTGGTGGGGTCCCCTGTGGACGCCAGGTTGAGAATCTCTGTGGCAAAACTGTGAGTGCATGAGTTTCTCTGTTAT
Source organism: Orcinus orca (assembly GCF_937001465.1). Taxonomy (NCBI): domain Eukaryota; kingdom Metazoa; phylum Chordata; class Mammalia; order Artiodactyla; family Delphinidae; genus Orcinus; species Orcinus orca. The sequence continues at coordinate 2,082,661 of NC_064573.1, forward strand.
ATTGGCCAGAGAGCACAGTTGCCTCGTGCTCCCAAGTCTGATGGAAATTTTGAGTAGAAGCCTTTCATCTTGCAGTCCCGATTTCCCCAGGACACGTGTGTCTAAGCCCTTCCCCTGTGGCACCAGGAGCCACGTTCCTGGACCAAGCTGTACGCTGGGTGTGAACTTCTGTGGAGCCTCCTGGGTCACAGATTTGGGGCCCATTATTACTCCAAACACGCCCAGATATCTTATTCCCAGGAGTACAGAGCAAGCTCAAGGTGGAAGCCTGACTACAAAAGTCTAAATAATAAAGAAAAATGGAAGGGAAACTGGTGACAGAAGAAAGACAGGTGGTCAGGAAATAGGTTTCAGTCTTGAGTATGTATCACCTTAACTCCACAGCACAAGCCTCATTGGAAATCAGGGGACAGGGCACCTTATTCTTGTTAGAATCTTGTCGTTATGGCCACCTCACAGAAAATCACAGATTCAAAAAAGTGCAGATTTTAATAGCTGTACTGAAATAGGCATCTATATGTAAAGTCATTGTAAAATCAAATAATTCTAAGCAAAGACCACAATACAAATTCAAAAAGCATCCGCACTTGATTTCTAAAACAACTCCCAATAAACACAAGACTTTAAGTACACTATTCCTTAAGAGTAAACTCATCAACGGCGCAAGCTCCTTGGAGACCAATGGGCGCGTGGCGCCGGGGCTGCGCATGCGTCTTACGGCTTCTCCCGGAAGTCGCTTCCTAGGTTCTGGGCGTGAAGTCGGTTGCTAGGTTCTGAGCGTGAAGTCGGTTGCTAGGTTCTGAGCGTGAAGTCGGTTGCTAGGTTCTGGGCGTGAAGTCGGTTCCTAGTTTCTGGGCGTGAAGTCGGTTGCTAGGTTCTGGGCGTGAAGTCGGTTGCTAGGTTCTGAGCGTGAAGTCGGTTGCTAGCTTCTGAGCGTGAACCCGCAGAGATGAACCCTTTAACTAAAGTTAAGCTGATCACCAAGCTGAATGAGCGTGATCTCCAGCTGGGGGTAGCAGAGAAGGCGTCTTGGCACTCCGAGTACAAGGACAGCGCCTGGATCTTCTTGGGAGGGCTTCCTTATGAGCTGACTGAAGGGGACATCATCTGTGTGTTCTCACAATATGGTGAAATTGTTAACATTAATTTGGTACGGGACAAGAAGACTGGGAAATCCAAAGGATTCTGTTTCCTCTGCTATGAAGACCAGAGGAGCACAGTTCTGGCTGTTGACAATTTTAATGGGATCAAGATCAAAGGAAGAGCTATCCGAGTGGATCATGTGTCTCGCTATTGGCCTCCTACGGACTCAGAAGAAATGGACGATGTGACCAGAGAGCTGCGTGAGAGGGGCTGCGGGGCGCACACTCCCTCACTGAGTTCATCTGAGGGCTCTGAAGATGACAGACCCACCAGAAAACACAAAAAAGACAGAAAGGAAACCAAGAAAAGAAAGAAAGAAAAAGAGAAGACTGACCAGGAGGTACAGGCAGAGCAGCCAGCCTCCTCTTCATCGCCCAGAAGCAAGATGATAAAGGAAAAGCGTGACCCTGGCTCTAAACAGCACAGTGGCAAGAACTCAGAGAGGGGTCAGAAGTCGGAGTCCAGGGAGGTGTGGAAGCCCCAGCCCAGCTCCCCTGAGATCAGGACGACCTGCCATGGTGGAGCAGAGGACCAAGACCGGGAGCCGAGGAAGAAGAAGCCCAAGCACGAACACAAGTCATCAGGCAGGAGGGAAGAGCGAGAAGACAGGAACAGACATAGAGACGGAGGTCGAAGCTCACACGCACGTTGCAGCCGGCACAGTGGGCGCTCTGAGGGGCGTAGTCACAGAAGTAGAAGTAGGAGTCAAGATAAATCCCACAGGCATAAAAGGGCCCGGCACTCCCGGGACCGGGAGTCCTCTAATCCTCGTGACCACAGGCATCAGTGAAGCCACAGCCTGTTCAGCTGCATGGTAGAATTGGAAATGAACTGTGTTTTGTTTGTTATTTTGTTTGTTTATTTTTTTGGGTTTTTTCTGTACAGGGGACACGTTTCCAAGTGCCAAGCCCACGGTCCAGCCTTCCACCTGGCCGGGTCCCTCCCTGCTGTGGTTCCTGCAGTGATGCTCCCAAGAGCCCTGGATGAAAACAGCCTGAGTGTTTCTAACCCTCAGCCAACTGACTCACATCCCAGTAACACAAATCAGGATGTCCTGGGCCACCTCCTGGGTTTGACTCCTGCACGGACCCACAGTGGGGAACTCGGGACCCTGGCTTTGGCTCAAACCCTAGACTGAAAAGCCCCCCGGTTTTGATGCTGCTGCCATTCGGACTCACCCACACACACACACCAGACCATCCCTGCTCAGTTTCCTCTGCACACAACGATCACGTGAGGAGATTTCAGCCGACAGGGATGCCTGGCTCCCACCTCCACAGACCCTGATAGCAATTGGCCCAAGGGTGGCCTCTCGGGGGAATCAGAAGATGTGCAGCCAAGGTGAGAACTGCTGGTCTCATGTTATGATCACGGGTGACTTACCTTAGCCTTCAGCCCACGTAGGCAAGTTCCCTCCACTCCTCTTTTATTTAAGAGTTTTTATTAGAAATGGCTGCTGAATTGGGACCTATGCTTCAGATATAAGTGCAGTCTTTCCCCCTTTAATTTGCCAATGCACTAAGCATTATTATACTTTCTAATAAAAAGTACTCTTGCCTTCCGGTCACATCTGCCGTCTGATGTGTCCACAATGGACGCGCTGAATTCCGTTTCCGCGCTCTCAGCTCCCCTTGTCTGAGATGCGCTTTCTCCATCATGCAATCAGACAACTCAAATGTGAATTCCAGCCCCAACAAGAGCGGATACTTCAAAAGCTCGTTGATACGATGAAATGATGCCATATGTATATGGAGGGTAGGGCAGTGCCCGGCGCGTACCTGGACCTCGGTAAATGGCATTGCTCTCTGCATCTGCATCACCGGTGCTACTTCTTACAGGAAATCTACACCCGAGATGCTTTCCCTCATCCTCCGCAGCAGGACCACTTCCTTCTCTCCTGTGCTTCCTCTCCCGTCCCCCCACTGCCCGCACCCTCATCCTCACGCCCCCCCCCCCAACCCCGGCACTGCAGGGCGGCTGGACGCTGACCGACCTAGGCTTCAGCACAAACCCTTCAGGTGCAGAGGCTCCTGTCCAGCCCTGGGGGGAAGGCCGAACAGGTAGATGAGAGTAACCAAGCCCCAGGCTGAAGAAGTGCTTGCTGCTCACCAGGCAGAGGAATTTGCTGGAAATGGAGCCTCAAACTGAATATGCCCTGGAGTGGACAAGACTGGGGAGAGACTTCGGTTCCTCAGATGAACTGAGAAAACCAGCACTTTCCGTGTGGAGAGGCCTCCGTTCTTAACGTACCCATAGGAAACTGGGGTGGGTCGTTTCTGAGAATTTCAAGTCTTTTAATTTCTTGCATTTTACTGCGGTTGCTAAGAAATGTATTATTTTCTTCTGACAATTTGAAAGGACTTTTGGAGGCCATTTAGGAGGGAATTGTTCAGTGTCCCTGTTCACTTTGTCATCTTCACTCAAAGCCATGCACATTAGATACTGAAAAAAACATAACAGCATCCTTTTGGTTCCAACACTTTCGCTATCGCTCGCTTGCTTTGTCATTCGCCACGAACTTCATTAGCATCGCGGGTCAAGCCCAGGGGCGGCAAATGCAGTTTGAGAGGTGGGGTATCAATGTGCAGGGCTTTATCTGCCGAGAAGCCCAGTGCCCTCCAATCTAACTGGACAAGATTCAATCTGTATCTTTCCATATTAACCATAATCAGATATTCATAGACTAAATAGATATTGTACTTATTGTTATAAATTAGGTCACACATATACAACTGATGGAAAACGTGTTCCCTATGAGTACTCAATTTCCAATTCGTTCAAAACACCAGAAATGTTGTACAAATCTTTTCGTGTATTTTCTGCATTAAAGTTCACTAAAAAACATAATGTATCCATATTCATAAAGGCCAGATGTTTCCAAGCAATTGTGGTCTTGGCGAGCGTGAGTCAACTGTCCTTAGATGCTCGGAGCTTCCCGGTGACCTTGAACTGTGTTGGTCAGATCTCATTCCTCAACAGTAAAGCAATTACTAATTCTTCGGGCATTTGAGAATTGAAATCTCAGACACTACTCGGGAGGTTTTATTTTGACACCGTGGTCTTTTCTCTTTCCTGCATGCCAAGGCCGTTTCTCAGTGTCACAGTGGAGAGAAATTCTCCATCGTATGGGGACTTGGTTGAGGCTCCCTGCCTGACAGTTTCCATCTACCCTATGTTCTGTGCTCCCCTAAGTCCTGGCTCTAAATCAGGAGGGTCAGACGGGAGATAAATGGGGGAGGGGGCGGGAGAAATCGTTCCTCTGCTCCGCCTGACTTCTGGTTTCCACCGCGCGAGATTCAGTCCTCTGGATTCACTGGACATCTGCCAGTTGGGCCATTTCTGCTTTGATTCTTCAACCTGCTTTCCTGCTCCACATCTTTGAGGAACCTCAGGGCTCTGAGAAGGATTATCCATCCCTCACGCTTTTGTGCATGTAAAAGGTCAGCTACTTCACATAAAATGTAATCGCTGCTTACCCCATGCATTTAGGTAAGCAAACTATGGTCTTAAATGGAATTTTAGCCACTTTAGTAGAGGTAATTAGAATTTTTGAATATGCTTGTTTCCACGGAAAAAAATAAATTGGATTCTCAAAAAATGGTAAGTGTTTTAGAAACAGAAGCACTAAGACAGCCAATCAGAAAGGAATAAGAGCCTCTTTGGAAACATCAGGCAGTAGCCTACTCTTTGCTCTCATGCTTTTAGAGATGCTCACAGCACAGCCCTCAGGGAGGAGTGGCAGGCACTGGGTGAGCATGAACCGTACGCCCAGAATTTTACGGGCAAGATGACTTCCTTGAGGTTCTTTGTTCATTTCCACAACCTTCCAGAAAATGTGCCTCTCTGGTCAAACGTCCGTCCCTTTGCCCCCCCTCTCGCTTCTGGGAAAATTCTCCAGAAGCTTCCTCCAGTGGAATTCAGTTCAGCAAAGATGTAGCAGCACCTGTTACGTGAAGGCCCAGTGGGAGACGCAGGGGGAGACTCGGGGTCCTGGAGGCCGAGGTCCTCCCGGGAAGAAGAAGAAGACGCCCAGAGTAAACTGCCCGGTGCCTCACACACCTGTGTCCCTGCCCGCTTGGCCTGGGCTAAGCCTCCCACCGATCCTGGACCCGACCGGGACGGGGGGAGCCGTGGCTCTGGGCTTCGTTGGGCTTAGCTTTGCTTCCTTCTCCCAGATCCCTGCGGAACACTTTCCCTTTCCAACTTCACAGTGCCTTTCTCTAAATGTGTGTTCCAACAGCCCTTGTATGCTCTAAATATCAAGACTGGAGAAAAATCAATGCAGACGGTGCTGAAATGAATATTCTCCAAAGTGAAATCAGTACACTTCATCTGGTGATTGTACATTTGCCCCGTGAAAATCCAGATACAGCTGTTCTCACCAACCCCTGGCCCCGCGGGCCTGTTATCATGAGCAGCAGGCAGAACTCCAAGCCTGGGCTGATCCGTCCATATCTTCTTGGCCGTGTGCCCTGAATGGCCAAGACGTCACCGCGAAGCTTGGGGTCCTCGATAACACCTGGTCCCCATGCTCAGCGGCCCTCAGCTTCCCTGACGGCCCCGTGGTCCCCTGGTCAGTACGTGGGGCCTTGGCCACCCTCCCGTCTTGTCCTCACCTCCTCTCTGGCTCCTGTACCTGATGATGCTTTCAACCTCTTAATTTCAAAATCGAGAGAGAACTTCCAGTTCTGCCAAAGGTACCCCCTGTCCCCGCGGGTTCCCTCCTTACAAGGAAAAGCCCCGCGGGCAACGCAACCAGCTGGTACAGGAACCCCCGCCCCCCAGAGGCAGCCTAGGGGACTCAGACCCGAGGGGGGACGTGCCCTGAGTCCACTGCTTCCCTGTCCCCTCCCGTCCCTCCCTGTCTGGGAGCTGCAGGGGCCTCTGAGCCAGAGCCTCCTCCAGGCGCAGACGAAAAGCTCCCAGAGGAGAGCGTGCCCAGCTCCCAGACGAAGGGCCGAGCAAAAAAGAAAAAAAATGCTCACCTCCACCCGTATTTTTGACTCTCTCTCGAGGGTGGGAGGGGGCAGTGTGGCTCAGGGTGGGTGGTAGCTGATATCCCGGCGGGGGTGGGTACTGGGCTTTCCTGGGCTTCTGGAGTTCCCCACCCCCCCTTCAGGGACACTCACTGACTCTACAAAGCCTCATTGTTTTTATCCAATTTGGAGTCAGAAATCTAGACAAAACCAAAGTCGGTGATTTTCAGTCGTCTTTCCTCTACTTTGTTGTTTGTGAAATAGATCATTCTATGGAATTTCTGTTGTGTCAGAGGGCATGGGAGAAGTAACAGCACCCTCTCAGTTCCAGAGCGGGTTAAATGTTCGAGTATCCTGATGACATCCATTTAATCCATTTTTAACCATGGTGATTTGCAAAACAGAAAAAGGAAGTATTCTAAATTAATTTATAAAGAGCTCTGGCTCGCAGCCTCTGAAGAAGTACAACTTATGAGAGCTGTTTCCAAGACCACACTGGAGCCTGTATCTGAACCCAGACACCAGATTTTAAACAAGCCTTAAGTAGGGACCCATGGCCAACGTCAATCAGAAAACAGAACTTTGCACAAAGGAAAATTTATAATGAAACTCCCCGGGATTCTTTTCTCCGATAAAATGGATTTTGCTGTTCCGTGAGGAATGAGCCTTCATTCTATTACTGATCATTCCATTCGAGTTTGTACAAAAATCTCCAATTCTAGAAACGTACTTTGGACCTTCTGATGGCATGGAGTTTATCCCTTTGCGTATGTTTTTATGTATTTCTGAGTGGAACAAATGATGGTACTTATACGGATAGTGTCTATGTAAGTGAGAACATCTGGTTTTCCTCCCGCACTTGCCTTGGAGCAGAGCTCAGCACTTCTCTTCCTCCTCAACGAGAAAATCCACTCCTACAAGATATCACTGAGAAATGATTCTTTTACAAGCAATTCTAGAGGGGAGATCAAAGAGGCAACGAATTATATTGTAGAACACAGATTCCCTACTAAATGTACCTTTTCCCCAAAATTCTCCCCTCTGAATGCTTCCAGGGCACCTTCAAGCTGCCACTGCCTCCACTTCCACCCCGGCTGTCTCATTCCCGGGTGATAACCCTGGTTTGGTTTCTCTAATCGTGGTCACCCTCTTACTGAGGAAAAGGCCTACAGTCTACAAGTAGCCATTCTCCTCTTGAAAAGAAGCAGGACCCTCTGGTCCTTGCCCGCCATGTCCTCAGCCTGCCTTTTGTCTGTGGAAAAACTTTAGCCAAAGAATAAGTTTAATCAGAGAAGTGAGAAAATGCAGAAACAAAGGAAAACAGTCCAGCAAGACTAAATGATAATAGTGCAGTCATTAAGCAAAGTCAAGGACCTTTAGTTCCTCCTCAAGGGCTCTAGGTAATATTCTGAGCCATGTCCTTTGAGCTGTTTTATAGATACTGAAAGCCCCACCAGGTGGAAGAAGTTAAACTACGTGATGACCAGACCGCAGCCATGACATAAGCTGCCACAATTCTGCGAACTGGTCTCAAAGAAATGGGAACAAACCAACCCTGGAACTGAAGATTAACTGTACTTAAAGCAATCAAGGTGATGCTGGTCAGAACACCGACGACAGATTTCAAGATGACTGTCAGAGCTGACTGCGCTGTCTCTGTATGTAGCCCCTCCCTCCGCCTATAGAAGCTCTTGCCCACTGTGCGTCAGTGCGTGGGGAGTCGGCCTTTCCACATGAGTCCACCCTCCCCCCACCCAGGGTGCCGGCCTCTGAAATAAAGCAAACTTTCCTTTCCACCACTGGCCCCTTTATCAGCTTTTGAGCGGCGAGCAGCTGGACCCCACTTTCAGTGAAGGCAGTAGGAAACTGTAAATATAAAGGTATATCATGTTGGATCTCTTCTTTTGCTGTTGTCCTACAAATAATTGTACAAATCAAAATATATGCCCAAAACAGTCTGAGTTCCTGGAAATTCTGAAGTTTATTTTCTGAACTAAACTGTGAGCTCCACCAGGATATGGCTGCCTCTTTTCCTCATGTTTACAAGTCCAGCACAATGATTCACACGTAACTGGACCTCAATAAATATTTGTTGGATTTAATTTGATGATCGGAGATATTCCTTCTCCTGGACAGAAACACAAGAATGTGTTGGGAGCCTCAAATGTGCATCCTGGAAACCAGAAAGCCTGTCCCCAGCATTAATGCAGTGACAGTCATCAGGGTACCCCCAAAGGATCATGTTCAAGCTGAGACCCACAGCGCGATATGCAGCCCATTGACCATCTGGGAACACCGTGGCCTAGACCTCCCTTCAGACATTAACACGTCTTCGTTCTTCCACGACCCTTTATGAGCTGCCAATCTGCCTTCTGGATTTATTCTATCTCTTCATCCTCTGGAGGGTTCCAGGCACGTGACGCTGACATTGTGGAAAACGGCTTCCAAACGTGCACACGCCTTTCAGACCCTCCTCCCCCATGTCCATCCATACCTGAGCTCATCACGGCAGGGCGTCGGCTCATCACTGAGAAGGAAGGTAGGGCTAGACTTACCCCTAGCACCCTGGCGTTGCACTTTGGGTTGGTGACTTTATTTATCCCGTGATTACCTACTGGATGGACATTCTATTTTTTAAGAAGAGTATAATCATGATTTCCCAGGCCCATAAAAGAAGACAAGGAAATAGGGTCCAAAAGAGGCACAAAGAAAATGCTGCGGGTATCCAGAGACATCATGGAACTCGATTCCCCAGGGGACACACTCAAGAATCTTTATTTTTGTTTGTTTGTTTGTTTGTTTGTTTTTGGTACGCGGTCCTCTCACTGCTGTGGCCTCTCCCATTGCGGAGCACAGGCCTCGGATGCGCAGGCTCAGCGGCCATGGCTCACGGGCCCAGCCGCTCCGCAGCATGTGGGATCTTCCCAGACCGGGGCACGAACCCGTGTCCTCTGCATCGGCAGGCGGACTCTCAACCACTGCGCCACAGGGAAGCCCGGGAATCTTTATTTTTTTATTGCTCTTCCAGGTGATTGCTACCTCTGGAAGCTTGGGAAACGTTCAACTATATGGTATTTCCCACCATTAATCCCCAAGAGAAAAATGCACAGAATGTACAAATTTGTACAAGGAGTTGCACAAATGCAGCTCCTTGTCGCGTTCGTGCTGGGTCTTATAAAGCATCTATAGGTTTTTTTATTATTATTTCTCCTTTATCAAAAAAAGTTCCCAATTTCAATGCATTCAACACATTTTTTTTCTTAAGGAGTGTCAGCAAAGAAGGATGTTTCAACAGGTGTCAGCCGAACAAGGGTGAGCCTCTGTGACACTGCACAGTTTCATGACTTGCCTTTTTCTTCCTCCCTCGGCATTTAGAAAAAGGCACTTCTAGCAAAAAAATCTTCACGGGAGAAAAGTCAAGAGCGAAAGAGTGTACGACCCTGGAGTCGAAGGGCTCCTCCTCCATTGCTGAGGGGTGCTCATCCCTCAGCCCCTATGCTGGAGGGCGTCCGCCTTGCATCCAGGCGTGGGGGTGTGAGGCTGGATGATCAGAGCAGGAGAGAGAGGACCCAAGAAGGATGTAACAATAAACTAGGCTTTCTTTGAACACTGAGGAACTAAAATCTAATCCAGGTGCTCTGTGAAGGGCTGCAGAAATTCTAACAATGTAGACAGTGAAGAATAAACATGCTGAAAAATAAGGAAGATCTTTATGTGTCAGGGCACCCAGTCGTGCCAGGCTCGCGGTGGGCACACAGAAGTATGTGTTTTTGAAAGAACGGCTGTTCATTGGCTGATTTTCTGTCCCTTCCACTAGAATATAAGCCTCTCTGTGTCGTTCATCTCTGGGTGTGAGCAGAGGGCAGGGCAAGGCTCCGTGCCTCAACGACCCGCCAGTAACCCTGATTCTCACTGGAGCTCTAGGACCACTGCCCTACTGCCCGCTGGCAGCCTCACCACAGTGGGAGCTGCCCCGTTCATTTCAGCCTGCACTTCCCATCTTTTAACTCCGGAAATGTGACCTCTGGGGCAGCGGGGAGGGTGCAGCTCTGAGTTACTTGTTCCAGGGTCTCCAGGACCTCGGGCTTGACATGAAGGAGGTGACCCATGGACATTAGTTCCCAGACTGACTGAGATTGTCTTCCCATCAACTGCATTCCAACAGGAGAAATGAATTATCTAAATGGTGAAATGGACTCAACGTTTCTTACTAGGTAACCTTCTAAAAAAACCAGTATTTTGTGTTTCCTTCAATAATGGAAAATCAAGTGTTCACTTTTTTTATGGGATAAAAATTGTCGATGTGTTTTATGAAATGTAATTTAAAATCTCTCGGATCCACCAAAGTATATTTAATTGTAATTAAATAACTTGTAATTCGTTGATCCCGCGTGAAATCTGTGGAAGTCTTGGACCTTCATCTAATGAGTTCTATGTCATGGTGGTCAATGGAAACAAAGCACCGTCCTGCATAAAAAGGTGTGAAACAGCCATTTCTGCTGCTCCAGAGATGCAAAGTGACGCCCAGTGTGGGACAGGGCATGTTCTGATGGTGTCCAGCCCCTTGAGGGGAACACCGAGCCCCAGAATTCACCTTAATAAGTTCACTTTTAGTTTTATTTTTAAGATTTTAAAACTGAAGCACAATTTATTTGATTAACTTGACAGGAAAACTGAAGATTCAGAGTATTGTTATGAAGTACCCGCAAGCAGTGCTGCCCAAATAAGGAAAAAGTGTCTTCTAGTTGGCACTAATTCGATTAGTTTTTTTAAGGCACTAAAACTTTTTGAAAGTCTAATCAAAATTAATAGACTTTGGGGTTCTTATTACCCAAATGTAATAAAAATTATCATTGCTCTATATTGCTCTATTTCTTTATTATTTTTTATAGAAATCAATCCTTAACTGTCAAACCAAGACCCAAATACATCTGTGTACTCCTCTTTTCCCCTATTAACTACTTTTCTGAAGTTATGTATCCTTCCTGTGCTTTATTGTAAAAATATTCTATCACATGTGCAAATATGTAATAGTATGTTTGTTTTCAAATCGTATGTAAAGGATACAGGTTTTCATACTGCATTTTCCTGAGACCTCTGGGATGCCTCCATCACCTTTACAAAGCCCACCCTCTTCCAGAGCTCATCAGTAATTTTCTAGCCCAGCCAATGTAGAGTCAATACCTTTCTGGGAACCAGGGGTTTAGTTCCATAAGAAGCTATGAGGCAAAGGTACCTCTGACTCTGAAACAGGTGGGCACCTGTAGGGGACAGGTAAGCGTGAGGTCTGATATCTGAGTCTTGTAACTTTCTGAACCTGCAACATCAAAACAGAGACTTGCCAAGTCCACTTTTCCTGGGTCCATTCAAATAGAGAAAAGTGAACATTTGAAGTCATATTGCCGAAATCTCGGCTTCTCTGTGCACAGATGCCGAACAGAAACACGGAGACAGATTTTGGAGGAAGAGAGAGATGGCTTTATTGTTCTTCCAGGCAGGAGGGAAGACACAGCCGGCTAGCGCCTTAAGAACTGGGCCAGCCCCCTTCGGGAATCGGAGAAGATTTTATATGTGGGGTTCGCAGTCTGGGGGTATATGATAAGGATCAAAGTAGTGAAAGTCTTGCATTCTTCTTCTTCCTGCATTATTTCAAAACAGTCACAGCTGGCGCCAGGCCGCCGGGTAATTGGGTCCTTTTGTCTCTGGGTTATCCGCCGCGGCTTTTTTTCTGAAAAGCAAATACTACAAGGGGTGATTTGTTCTGTGGGGAGGGACACTTCATTTCTATTTTTGCTACATCAGCCACTGCTACTAAGGTTCAAAGTTATATGTGTCATCTCAATTGGCTTCAAAGTCTTTAAAGCTAGAAAGGTAACTGAGTTTGTTACACAAAGCTATGAAGCCTTTGTGAATTGAGAATGCTCTAGGAGAACATGACAGTCGATAACTTTGAAAGCATAATTCTAACACTGAATTTTTTAAAAGGCCAGGAAGCACGTGCAGTTTACAAAGTGAGAGTATTGTGTTACATAGAATTTTCCAAAAAGGAAAATCAACTACTACTTATTTTTTAAAGAAAAGGACCATTAAGAAAACATGATGCAATTACTGGTCTGCATCCCGATCCAGTGCCTCACTTTGTTATTATTCTCCCAAGGAATCAACAGTAAGCTTTGCCTGTTTAGAGGGACTAATACATGAAGATAGGTTTGCCAGGGTATGAAAGTTAAATACAGTCGTCGCATATTTGGAATAATTCACCATCAGAAAAGCTTCAGGCTTCTTACCATCTGTGTTTTTCAGTATACTTCAAAAATAATGATTAAATACATTTTCCAAAGCTCAAAATAAAATGGAAAAAACAACTCAGTGTGAAAAGTTTGGAAGAGCATCTAATCGTAACCTTAAATATTTCTAGAGTTTTTCTGGTCAACTTCTTTGATAGCAATAACTTTAACCTGGACAACTTTCAAGGCAAGGAATTTACTGGAACAAATTGTCAGAAAAGTTTTCGACAAGGTTTGGCCACCCTGCTGTGAGAAAGTCAGCCCTCAACAATTCTGTCAAATTGCCCCGGGGTTCAACTTTGCTTTAACACGATAAAGGACCTGTTTTCAAATCTCACTTGAATTTGGGAATCTTGCTCTGAATACTTTCTTGAATGTTTTGTTTCCTCTTGCAGAATTCTAGCAAGTACCCATGTTACATTATAGTGGAGTTGATAATTGTTTATTAATGGCCATGTAATATGCATTGAATATGTCATTGAATATTCATTAAGAAGTGTTTAAAAAAAAGAATGTGAACAAACCTCAGATTGCTATTTGGTTAGCTGCTATTTCTCTTCTTGCAGATGCACTTCAAATTTAAAGTTGTGAATTTTCTAACAAACTTAAGTCTTTCATCACTAAAGACGAAAATATAATACATAAGTAATCATTAAAATATTATGCAAAATAGGCTATAAGTTGCACATTTGGGCACCGGTCAAAAAATGGTCATATCCTACGTTTGGAAAAGAATAAGTTAAGCTCTTCAAACATTTTCACTGAGAAGGAAATTCAGCTGTGAGTTCTGCCGCTTCTAACTGTGAAAAGAGGTTTGATCCTACAATTACGAAAAGCCTTATAAAAGGGCCATCAGGTTCTCCACGAAAATATATTTTCTGGAAGGCTGGCTAAGTCCGGGAGTGGTTTGTCAGGATGTCAGGGACATTCTTACAGAAGATCCATCTCCCAGCTCTCTTTGTCCAAAGATGTGAAAAACGAAATACACCGTTGGACAGCTGCTGGCTGACGAGTTGGACCCTGCGGTCCACGGGGTTACCTTACTCACATGGTCCCTTCTTCTTTCCAACCTGTAGCTCACGCCTGGCTTCCTTTAGAGTTTCTAAGTACCCTGAAAAGCAGGAAGTGTGGAAATCATGCTTAGTGAGGAAACTGAGTCTGGTTTGGGTGACTTCTGAATATTTTCAGACAATTGAGAGCAGAGCCGGACAGGAATTTGAGGTTTCAGGAATTTGACATAATTCTGTGCATTCTAAACTATGCCCACAGTCAAGATCAAAAGGGATGCTACACATCAGGGCTTACAAATACTGGCAGGGCGCGTGTGCTGTATTTCCTGTCCTAACCCACAGGTCCTTGCGCAGGGGGAGTTGCTCGGGGCTGGACCATTTCCCTGTCCTCAGCTTAGCGTTCCAGGCTGCCTCCCTCCTAACAGATGTTGGTCCAAGATTGTAAAAACAAACAAACAAAAAACCTGGAAAAATGTATTAGCGTGATGAGTTTTGGAGGTAATGTAACAGGAAAGAGCTAAATCGGACGCTGTGTTTCATCTGTGTCTTTGACTTTAACCTTTGTTTTTCCTTGCTTTTGTTATATAATCATACATAATGCCCTGCCTCAGGGAACCCTGCCCCTCTGCCTGAATATTAAACCAAAGTGCCTTTGTACGTCGGGACCCTGTCCACCTGTGGCTGGCTGCAGGAGAGAAGAAATTAACACATCCCCTCCCCGAGGCTGGCCATTCCAGGGGACGTCTGCAAAACATATGGCCTTTTTACTTTGCTTCCTCATCTCCTACCCGTCTCTGTGCTATACAAGAAACCGGCATCCCAACCCCGATAAGATGGTTTTTCAGAGACACCAGTCCACCCTCTTCTCGGTCCGCTGGCTTTCTGAATAGAGCCGTATTTCTTGCTTCAACACCTCATCTCCGATGCATTGGCCTGTCCTGCGGTGAGCAAAACGAGCTTGCAGATTTTTGTCCCTCTCTCTCTCTCTCTCCCCTCTCTCTCTCTCCCCTCTCTCTCTCTCTCCTCTCTCTCTCTCTCTCTCTCTCTCTCTCTCTCTCTCTCTGCCATATGAAGCCCCAGAGAGGCAGCCAGCTATAATCCAGGAAGCGGCTCTCACCTGAAATGGAATCACCCAGCACCTGGACTCTGACTTTGGGCCCCAGCAGAGGGAGATAGCGCTCGCCCCCACCTGGTAGAGCAAGACCCAGAGCTTCTCCAATACCAAGGCTCTGAAACTGCCTCTTGGCAAAAGGAGATGCCACCCCTTTCTTGAGACTTTTCGAGAAGACTGCTCTTCCGGCTTGTGTCTCTCTTTTGTCTGGGCTTTTAAAGAAAGTTAAATATGTTACAATGAAAAGCACAGGAGGTGTTTGGGCTGCAGCTGCCAGATTCTGATCTTTCCACTGAGCCTCAAACCATGCAGGAAGCCCTAAGCACACGGGCATCCCTCTAGCCCCGCGCCACCTCTGCTTCCCCACCGGCAGGTACGGCAGGTGGCCAGCCGTTCCTTGAGGCGTCTACGTTACATACGTTTAGGCTCTGAAGGATGTCTGTTTGTGACTAACACACTTTCAGTTTAAAAATTGTGTTTCAACACAACTGAATAAAAAAAAATCTTATGCAAGTTTTCTGCCAATTTTGGATACATAACATAGCATTAGTGCCAAATTTTGAATTATTTGATGTATTTCCTTCCCTGTATTTGGTAGGGTGGTGAGTAAAACTAGTAGGGAGTAAAGGGAAATTTCCTTTCTGGCTCAAATAGTTTGTAGGGATTCCAAGAAAGAAAGAAATATGTATACCCTGAGGTACTAAAATAACAATGAAAACTTCCAAATGCTCATTAATTCAATGCGTTAACGTCAATGAGTAATGATGGAAGTTAATATTTCCCTTTGGAGGGTTATCTGTGTAAAGACGCTTCTGTGAATTGAATAGTGACTTTACTTTTTTTCTTGTGTTCTTCACAGGGATTTTTGCCACTTTAATTATAAAACTAGGGCATGATGAAATTAAATGCCTGATTTAAATCTAATGAGAAAGTTCTTTTTAATTCTCTTTCTGACAGATTAGTGTTCAACATTTAAAAATAAAATGAGTTCAGGGGCTTCCCTAGTGGTGCAGTGGTTAAGAATCTGCCTGCCAATGCAGGGGACATGGGTTTGAGCCCTGGTCCGGGAAGATCCCACATGCCACGGAGCAACTAAGCCCGTGCGCCACAACTACTGATCCTACTCTCTAGAGCCCATGAGCCACAGCTACTGAGCCCACGTGCCACAACTACTGAAGCCTGTGCCCCTACAGCCCGTGCTTCACAACAAGAGAAGCCACCTCAATGAGAAGTCTGCGCACCGCAACGAGGAGTAGCCCCCGCTTGCCACAACTAGAGAAAGCCCGCGCGCCGCAATGAAGACCCAGCACAGCCACAAATAAATAAATAAATTTATTTTAAGAAATAAAATAAAAATTAAAATAGAGTTCATAATAAGTAATCAAAACCAAGAGGATGATTGTTGCTAGATCCTGTCAAATGAATCATCTCCTCTTTATTCAGAGTCTGAAACAGGAAGCAGAGATGTGCTCAATTAAAATGTACACGTCACAGGTCTTTTAGACCAACTTCACAGACAGGTGCAAACAAAACACTAAAGATTTCTTACGTGTGCAGTGGTTATAAAAGGCCACAAGATTACTAAGATTTTGAAAACAATATTTCTTCTTAAGTAATTAATAGTTTTTGACCTATTCCTTTTTAGAAAATATCATCATCACCAACAACAATCACACCACCTGTTCCGCCTCCCGTAGCTCTCCTATTGTTTTTAAAATAAAACCCACGGGGCTTAACATGGCCTGGGGTCCCTGAGGGACATGGCCCCGCCATCTTCTCCAGAACCAGTCTCTGAGTCGTCCTTCTTTCTGTTTCAGCAGAGCTGGGTTTATTGCCGTCCCTTTCTAATTCTTGTCCGTCCCATCTGACCATTAGCATCGCATGCACCTGCTGCCTGGACCACTGTCTATCTTTGGCCTAGACTCTTCTCCTAAGCCTGTGGCTCTCAGACCATGCCGTGCATCAGAATCCCCTGGATGGTGGGACACAGGACAGCGGCCCCGTCCTGGGCTGCAGATCCCGTGAGTCTGGGGTCAGATCTGAGAGTCTGCAATTTTAACAAGTTCCAGGCGCTGGAACCTGTCCAGATGCTTCTGCTGCCGCTGCTGCTCCAGAAACCACACTTCGAGAAACATCGCCTGAAGGTACTGCCTGAACATCGGGTGTCAGCTCAATTTCACATCCTCACAAAAGACCTTTATTCCCAGAGAAGGTCACGTTCCCCTGACATATGCTCTCATTGTCCCATATTCCTTCCTCGTAGTACATAACTTACCAAAGCACACCTAGGGGTATCTTTTATGAATATCCATCTCTCCACTAAACTGTCGGATCAGTCACTGGTCAGGGTCTATCTTGTTCACAGTTCCATCCCATGTTTAATACATAGGGTCTACTAGCTGCACATTTCATTTTTGTCAAATGTCTTAGTTCTCTGCAGATTTTTATAATAAATAATATTTCAATAAACAAGTCTTCTTTTGTATTTTAATTGAAATTCCATTTATTTAAGCTTTGAAATTAAGCTTTGAAATTCCATTTATTTTATGGAAACTCAAATTCATCATGGACAAAATCTGATTCCTTCTAATCCTAATCCCAAAGACTGGTAACAATTTGATGTATTACAATTACAAATATTTTATGATGCATATTCTCTTAAATATATTTAGAAATATAATACCTCATACTTTAAGAATTGTTTTGTATCTTGCCTTTTTCACTTAAAATATTTTTTGTATCTTTTCATGTCAGTGTATATACTTATGCAATCTTCCTTATACTTTATACCTTTATTATATATATCCACACACACACATATATATTATGTAATAGTATGGTATTATTGTAATGGATGTCTCAATCACTCTAATAAGGACCATTTGGATTGTTTCCACAATTTTTCTATGAGAAGTGGTATTTTTCCATATGCTTATTCGTCATTTACAATATTTCTTCTGGGAATTGCCTTTCCATTTTTAACGTTTTTGTATTTTTATATTAATACTTTTTCACAAAAGTGGAAAGGATAATTAAAGGAGCCCCATCACTCAGCTTCAACAATACATTTTGTTATTCTTGCGTCATTTATCATCCTTACATACAGCACCCTTCATGTGTTTTAAAGCAGATCCCGACATCATATTATTTTATAAATACTTAGTATATTTCTTAAACAGATCATAATATTCTAAATCATGACCATGATACATTTTTTATTTCTTAATAAACTTTGAAATTTAAGAATAGACTTATATTCACAGAAAAATTGTGAAGACAGCATAGAATTCTCAAGACCCCAAGCCAACTTCTCCTATTACTAACAACTTAATTCCACGGTACATTTGCACAGTTAATGGACCAGCCCTGACACGTTTTTATTAGAGTCCACGCTTCATGCACAGGCCTCAGTTTTCCCCCTAACATCCTCTTTCTGTCTCAGGATCCCACCCCGGGCACCACACTTGGTCATCCTGAGGCTCCACTGGGCTGTGACAGTTTCTCAGACTCTCCTTGTCCTTTAAGACCTTGACATTTCTGAGAACCGATCAGAACATCCCTGGCTTCGGATCTGTCGGAAGTTCTCACGGTTGGCGTGGGCGACGGGCTTTGGGGGGCGGACCACAGGGGGCCTTGCCATCTCGGGCCAATTGTCTTGCTTCTAGGGCCTCTTGGCCTCTCAGCTGACAGACCATGGAGCGCGTGTGTGGACGCTAACCCACGTGTGTACACGTGTCTGTGGATATGGATGATTCTGTGGGCTGGCTGCGAAGCATAAATACGGAGCACACATGGGTGCAGGAGCGCAAGGGGCCTTGGTCCACGTGCTCAGCTGCACTAACAACCCAGTATGGAGAAAAGTCTTTCCCTCTCCAGGATATAATTTTGAATTGGCCATGCATCGTCCCTCTTATATTCTATTTTGCTAAATGTATTCCCAGAGCAATTCAGGGTAAATTTCCTAAAGGAAGGGCCAATGTTATCACCAACGCCTGAGGTAGGGACCGCAACATTCAAGTGTTAGTACTAGTAACAGCAGCAGCCGCGTGGATAAAAGGGTGAGGTGAGAACACACAGCAGCACCCTCATCCCTTTTTCTTTATTTCCCAGGATTCGGTGTCACGGTTTGGGGGTCTTTACCGACTCATGGAGGCTACATACACCTGTAAGCTAAACTTGAGTCTTAATTGGTTTTTGGGGGGACTTCTCTGTGTCCTGAGAAATGAATGTCTTTTCAACATATTTACCTCCAACTTGCCATGGGATATTCAAGTAAAAGGAATAAAATAAGACATGGACTAGACTGTTCATTTCCTAACGGCAGGACCCGAGTCCTATTAAAATTTATAGCCCATGACTCAGCACAACATACCACATGGAGCGAATACCTACAACACTTCTGAACAAATTGGCTACATGTTACAGCTGAACAAATGATTCACGGGGTGTTTCGAACAAGCCACGGGGAGCTCAGTGGCTACTTGGTAAATTAATGACTGAATAAGTGTTGCAGCACAAAAAGCTCGCAAGGCCTTTGGAAGGGATGAATGTACTCCACTCCATTAGAAATGCACTGAACTGTTTCCACATGAACATCTTTATAAAACTCTATTGTGTTTATGTAGACTTCAAGATTTGGATTTAAAAGGTAGGTGAGATATCAAACTATTTATGAAAATGTTCCTAGTACGTTATCATTGTTCTTCCTCCTAGAGAATAAAAGCAGAGATATATTCATGTGTATCTTGAAATAATAAGGATGTTTTGGCTCCAAGTGTGTCATAAATCAAGACTACCTGTAGTTATCAACATCACTCCGTCCAAAGAATGTTCCAGTCTATTCAATTTTTCTCCCTAAATAAGCTAGAGTCGTTCATTCAGGGGTAGTTAGATTCTCACATACTTTCTTAGACTTTAGGAGGACATACAATTATGAGAGAAGCATTCTTCTTCCGGCGTAGGCTTCTTTGGGGGAGAGGAAAGAACGATGCAGGAGGTGGGCGCGCGGTGTCCGGCGGGTCCTGGCCGCACGCTGGAGCAGCTGTGAGCACCTCTTACTTAACTAATAAGCGCAAGTCAGAGCGCAGAAGACGGGAGCCCAGCCCTGGTCGGCTTCCGGTACAGGAAGAGTTGTCCGCACCGTCTATGTCTTCCCTGCGTTTCTCTCCTACTTTGCGGCGGAAGGGGTGCGTCGAGGAGACGGGTGGCTTGTTTTCACTTCGGGACAGTTTTTTCCCTTTGGATCTGTCTGCCTCTCTGATCAAATACAGTCGGTCATAAGGTTCTTTGCTCCTTGACCTCACCCACTCTCTTCACTTCCTCTGCTGGTCTCTCACCTGCCCTGCTGTGCAAGTATCGCTTTTCACATCAACTGTCCCCTCCCCAAGGCTTTTTTTTTTTTTTTCGTGGTACGCAGGCCTCTCACTGTTGTGGCCTCTCCCGTTGCGGAGCACAGGCTCCGGACGCGCAGGCTCAGCGGCCATGGCTCACGGGCCCAGCCGCTCCGCGACATGTGGGATCTTCCCGGACCGGGTCACGAACCCGCGTCCCCTGCATCGGCAGGCGGACTCTCAACCACTGCACCACCAGGGAAGCCCTCTTCCCCAGTTTTAAGTATCTGGGTCAAAGTGTTCTTTTCTATCAAATATGTGGACATAAAAGAGCAGATCCGAATAGGCTGTCACAGATTTTGCAAACTAACGGAAAGGTCACACAGCAACAGTGCCTTAGAGCAGAAGTCATCAAAATATGACCTGAAACATGCCAATGGACCACACGTGTTCTCCGGATGCAAAAATGCAATGCGTCCCTTCAACTTTTAAGGTCAAATCATGCATAATTCTAAGAACTTTCAATTGTACTTTTGATACAGTCTTCACACCAGTTAAGTACTAAAAAATTAGGCTTGACAATATTTGCTATTTCTATTTGAAATGATTACTTTGCTAACATTTACCAAAACATCTTGTTAAGGACTTTTCTAAGAAATCGGGCTGCTCTGCAGCACTTGCAAATATTGTCAATCTAGCCTACCACAGGGCGTCTGCACACACAGAGTTGGTGTCCAAAGGACGCTTTACATAAATCAGTTTATTACCGTTGCTGTCTTAAGTGGCATTGGGGAGGGGAAACGTCTCTCTCTGGTCCCCTTGGTTTTTTTGGCTTCTCTCGTAATTAAATTGACACAAGACAGATTAACAGGAGAAAACAAATTTAATCTGTGTGCCTGGAGATCTCCAATAAATAGCAACTAAAATGTGGCCAAAGCAGCCAGCTTTTATACATTTTTTGAAAAAGAAAGACGAAATGTGTGAGGAATTGACAGAACAAAGAAATTTAGGCTTAGGGTTTAATTAGTAAGACTCTAAACAGAGTGTGGGCTTGGGGTAGTAAATGAATAAAGAAGCAGCAAGTTTTGTTTGTACAGACTTCTTGGCCCGAAATCCCCCATCTCTGGTAATAAGGATGCTTCTCTACCTGCTGCTAGAGAGAGTACCTTTCACACGGGAGATTTATTTCCTGTTTTCAGAGAGACAGAGGGGAGGGTCAGAGTGTCCTTCTGTATCGGCTGTTTCTCCAGTAGCTTTCACCCAAAATAATCAGTATACCACTTGGCATATTTTGGGGTGGCCTGCCCTGAGCCCCAACAGTGGCCAAGGAATTTTTAGTTGCTGTTATTCTTGTTTTGTAAGTGGAAATGACTGCTTCTTTTATCTCGTCGGTTGAGTTTGTTGAGTGGTGTATTGTTAACTGATCAGGTACAAGGCTGTATGTTCATATCAACAGTGCTTTGATTCATAACTGAGCATTTTGACTCATAAAATAAGTACGTAGAGTCATGCAGACAATACAAAACCATCCATTCTCTGACTGCTAAAAACAGATGCATCCATCACCAACCTCCTTTCCTTTCTACTTATAAGGTGAGAATTCACTATTGTCACTAATGTATTGAAAATATTCGAATATTTTCTATTTAGAATGAAGCATCTGGGTAGGTGGTCCACAACCTCTCCTTCCTGACCTTGATGTTCATCATCTAAGGAAATAAACGACTGCAGTCCTTGCTTAACCACTAGAGTTACTGCTTTCAGGATTATATAACTCACGGCTCGAAGTCTTTACTAAATCAGCATAATGGATAAAATAATCAAGCACAGATAATGTCGATGGAATTCAGTTAGGATATTTGCGCTTACGTTGTGCTCTACTGCGTAAGGACTAGGGTGGGCTTCTGCTCTTTGCAGAGAGACACTAAGAAAATCAAGAAAATGAAAATGCCACTAAAGTGCTGAATCTTAAGTGGAGGAACGTTTGCCATCCCCGGATCTGTCGGTGTGATGCTGGCAGTGAGTCATTTCCAAGTTTGGAGCTGAGGACACTGCAGTGTTTCAGGATGGGAGGCTGTCAGGATGCATGTCTGCATTTGAACGGAAATTATCGAATGCGCCTGAAGCCGGCCGGAGGCCACATCCTAGAACGTCATGCAAAGCAGTATAGGCCACAGCAGCAGAAAACCATAGTTGTTCCTGGAAACTTTCCAAAAACATCTGTTCAGCAACCCGAGGCTTTTATGGTAAAAGAAGAGGAGAGTCGGCATTTCAAAACTCAAGCATTAGCATCCACTGGGGGGTCAAAGGGCAAACCTAGATTATGGGCCTAAAGACAATTATCCCATAATGCCGGGAACAGTTTGAACTACTCTGAAGAAACACAGTAAAAAGAATGATGTTGAAAGACAAATTAATTGCTCCTTTTCTATGTGCAGAATTTAGTCCGCTGTACAAACAAGCCACAAGTGGAAATGATGGGACTAATCAGATGAGTCTCACTATATAAATGAATATAGATGGAGATGATGTTGATTAAAAGATGTTTCTACTGTTATGTCTCTCAACTTTCATTTCAGAGTGATTCCTTGTATGAAAATATTAAGAAATAACATTAATGTGCACAAGTGTTCTCCAAGAGACACAAGTAAACCCATTTTAAACCAATCTGTTCTTTTATAAAGAGGATAATTATCAACATTGAATGTGGGAATGCAGAAACCTAAGACTAATACGAAGAGAAGGAAGTACATAGGGCGTTTTTAACTGTGATTAAGAGTTAAGAACATGTTTATTGTATTTTTTAGATTCCACATATAAGTGATATCATACAAGATTTGTCTTTCTCTGCCTGATTTATTTCGCCTAGCCTAATGCCCTCCAAGTCCATCCATGTTGCTGCAAATGGCGAATTTTTGTTCTTTTTTATGGCTGAGTAGTATTCCATATATATATATACACATATATATACACACACATATAAACATATATACTTAAATAGCACACATATTGTTTTCTGTGTGTGAACTTATATGTATATATGTATACTTGTGTACACACACACACACACACCATTATACAGCATGGGAAGTTGTCGCGGTACGCGGGCCTCTCACCGCTGTGGCCTCTCACCGCTGTGGCCTCTCCCGCCGCGGAGCACAGGCTCCGGACGCGCAGGCTCAGCGGCCATGACTCACGGGCCCAGCCGCTCCACGGCACGCAGGATCCTCCCGGATCAGGGCAGGAACCCGCGTCCTCTGCATCGGCAGGCAGACCCTCAACCACTGTGCCACCTGGGAAGGATTATTTTTAAACATCTTTCATTGTGATTATCAAGACCACACACAGAGTCTGTAAGCATGCACGGACTGGATCTTGGTTTCAGTCTCAAATCGTAACCCCCAGTTCATAAAGCATCCGCCGCTGAGCTGCATTTGGAAACGGTTTTTTTCTTTCCTCGGCTCAAGCCTCCAGCTTCTTCAGGACCCAAACCTGGGTTCCCGGGGTACCCCACAAAGACCCCTCTCCAGTCCTTCTTCGGAGAGCGCTCTCTCTCTCTGCCAAGGTCATCCATGTTTGCAGACCTTACCTGCACTTTGGTGCCTCTAGAGCCCGAGTTGCCCCTGGGCACCGTGTTAGCTGAGCATCCTGCCTGCAGGGGGCAGATTCCACCTCCCCCGAGGCTTACCTGAGAAGAGCCAACAGAAGATATTCCTCAGACTTCTAAGGGCATGAACATGTGTGGGAGATTGCTAGCCCCTCTCCGGGGATTCTGGGTCAGCAGGTCTGCTTTGAGGTTTATAACAAGCACATCAGACGGTTCTGAAGAAAGCGATCCGGTTAAGAAAAAACTGCAATCGAGGTTCCATCCAGCAATCTGCATGTACTTGACACATCATAGAAAGAGGTCTTAGTTAATGTTAGCTTGTGCGTTTATATGAGCTGCAGATTGGTGTAATATGCAAAAGATATATATATTTAGCAACAGCTATAGAAACCCACCATTAACATATGCTATGGATACCCTGCCTACTGCTACGTCAACCTCACTCAGAGTAATCAGGCTACTCTGCTCATTATTTGGTCTCTAATAAATTATACTTAAAATATTCTATAGTCTGCATTCCTAAAATAGCGTGTTTTTTCTTTCTTCCAATCCCCACAACCAGATTGATTAAACTCTCTTTTGAGTAATATTAAACATTCTCTCAAGGTTCTGTAATAACTCTCTTGGCCCTTTATAATCTTTAAATTTGTGAAAAGGGAAGTACACATTAATGAACTCTAATTAGCTGTATTCAGCTATATTCTCAGTGAGCAGTTTAGGTACTCAGATCACTTCACCAAAAGAAATAAAAGATAGTTACACAGAAATGTTCTCTGTAGTTGACCTCATAGTTATGTTGCTGTTGTTGTTATTATTATTTTGGGAATCTGAGTGCTTTGAGGAAAGGCAAGAGGAAAAGACAGAAAGAAATTAAAATTTTATCTTCCTTTTTAAAAAATATAAGGCCCATGATTTTTCTCATTTAATCTTCACAACAACCTTATGATGTTGATATTATTACTAATATTTGTTTAAATAGAAAAAAATTACACTGAAGGTTTAAGATGAGCCAATTCATACGGCCTGTAAGTGATGAAGCTGGGCTTTGTATCCACGTCTTTCTGATTCTAAACTCTATGCTTCCCTTACTTCCTTAAAAGGACTTGAAAAAAGTTTGAATTAATTCTATATATTGGATCAATTACTTCTTTTGAGAGGAAGAAAGGAGAGAGTACGAATTATTCTCCAACTAGACAATTTGATATTTATTATCATCATCATCATTGTGGTTGTTCCTAATATTCGGTTTGAGGAATAACTTTCCCAAGACATTTAAATTTGGGGGCAGGTCACCTAAAAAAGTACAAAATAATAGAAAGTTATGAATATGTAACACGTCAAATACTCAAAATTCAATTGAAATTACACCATGAGTTTAGTTTATTTTTATCTTTAGTCCACCCCAAAATGAGAAAATAACTCTTATTAGTCATCAGCTATCAAAGTATATAAATTATTAGACAAATACTTTGCAGCAAAACTGATGCTAATGCCAAAATGGCTGCTTTCTTTCAGAAGAGTAGGGGAATGGGCCTGGATTTGTTCCAAGTTTGAAAATGTCACCTTTGCCACACGTGATATTCTCTAGAAGTTTGGACAGCAGTGCCCTAGACTCCAGAAGCATGTATAGACACACTCGATAATTCACACACAAGAGGACACACGGTGAGATGGACTTTTAGCTTATGTTGCATTTACCTGGGTTAGATCCTGCAAGTAAAATGCTTTCCACAAGGGAGAAGAACGTAAGTCCTGCCAGACCACAAGACAGAATTAGCCCGGGGCATCCCCTATGTTTTGTCTTCACAATTTGAATAAGTAATACAGGAAACTAAGTAGCATCGTTTTGTGCAATCTTCAGCAATTTTTCTTCAAAATAATTTATTCATAGAATTATAACAATTTAGTGCTTGATGAAATTACTGACGTTTTTATATAATCAATATCTTACAAGTCAATTATTCCAAAGGAGAGATCCTCAGAATGTAAAAATCCACTGGAAAAAATTCTAAGGGTACTTATAAGGGTAAAGAGTTGGTTAAATGAGTTTGTCTTTTTGAGAATTTTCATAATGAATTGCTTGAAATGTGAATATACACCGTTTGAATATAACTATTAGCACACGTGTAAAGAATACACATATATATGCTCACATGTGTAAGGAAAGAAACCGCAGCCTATACAAATGATGTTTTCACAAGCTTCCTTTAAAGGTGGTCAAGGTAGTCACGGCTCCGCGGCTGTTTCTCGCACTGCCCTTGGCTGTGTGGCCGTCCGTCCTGCAGGTGGCCGCGGAGAGCTCCATTCTGAAGATGTTTCTTTGTCTTGCGATCTCTGTCTGCCGACAGCGGCCTTTCATTTCAGGAGATCAGCCCCATCTCCGTGCGTGCAATTCTCCACTTTGATCAGGAACAGTGATGCTTCCAGCTGAGTATTTTTGAAATACCAAAAAAAAAAAAAAAAAAAGTAGGGCTTCCCTGGTGGCGCAGTGGTTGAGAGTCCAACTGCCGATGCAGGGGACGCGGGTTCCTGCCTCGGTCCGGGAAGATCCCACATGCCGCGGAGCGGCTGGGCCCGTGAGCCATGGCCGCTGAGCCTGCGCGTCCGGAGCCTGCGCTCCGCAACGGGAGAGGCCACAACGGTGAGAGGCCCGCGTACCGCAAAAAAAAAAAAAAAACACATGCGTTTTTTGTACAGGGAAATAGATTAAAGGTTCAGTTAACAACTATTGTTGTTTTTAATCAACAAGGAGTCCCAAATTGAGAAGAGGGAGGGAAAAAGCGAATACAGCACATGAACATCAGAGATGCCGGTCGGCAGCAAAGCTGTTCTTTCAGCTAATGTCAGACGTGGCTGAGAGTGTTAATTGCAGATGGAAATATAACTTAATAACTAAGGCAGCCTCTCAACGTGGCTGCCATGGCAACAGTCATGCCTAGCAACCAGACTTTACTTCCTTAGTGATAAATGAATCGAAATGTTTTCTTTTTCCTGGTGTGGGCAGCTCAGGGGAGGAAGCCACATTGCCGTATAGGAGAAAGAATTCTACCCAAAGGGGAAGCTCTGACATAGTCACACAGTTCTACGGGTTTGGGGGCATCACGCAGGCGGTAGTCCTTCCTAAGACAGTTGCTTCATCGGCTAAACTGCATCCCATCTAGTACATTTCTACCACTGACATCGGTAAGACGGTCAACCCAGTCAAAGCATGTACATTCTTATTTCTCATTCTCTAAGGCATATGTTAAATTCCTATTTAAATTTTAAAATGTCTTAACACAAAAAGAAATAAAAAGAAAAATAGTTCAATGCAGACTTCTTTGAGGGAGAATACTTCTTTTTCTCTAAGGCCATCTTAGAATCAGTTCAAAGTTTCATTTTACCTAATGTAAACTTGTACACTTTTGTTCTGTTTGGAGCAAAGAAATATCTTATTTAATCTCTTCTCCGTAGATGATATTTACCTAGAGGGCCTTTGTCATTTTTGATGTTAACTCATATGCACAAATTTACTTTGACATCCACAGTGATTTTTAAGAGTGAAAAGGGGTCCCCAAACCAACCAGCTTGAGAAGCGTTGCTCAAGATTATCACGAATTTCACAGCGGATGTCTCTTGCTTACAGACCCAGGCACAGTATTAGTACGTCAATGCAGATCCCATCCTGAAATATTTTCTGTCGTAGATGCTATAGGTTATTCCCCACATGTGCTGGAATATGAAATTGCTATAGACATGGCAGTCCTCAGCTTGGAATCCTCCTAACTTTGGGTCAATTTAACGATAACTTCAGTGGACAATTCCTTCCCAGGCTTGACTTTGCTCCAGTATCAGATTCCTGTAACCAGTTAACCAGAGCTCTGACTTTTAAGCTAAACTAGTTTACCAGAATATTCCCTTCATCATTCTTTTCTTCTTATTTTTTGTTTCCTTCCATTTTACATCAGAAAATGAAAAGAACCACACGTACCTAACACTGTAAAAGAGGCTTTCAGCGCTTTGATTCATCATCCGTAATAACCCACCATCAAATCTACGGCTACGTGACCACAGCACTTCACTGAATTCTCAGCTCCACACAACTGATCTAAGATAACAGCTCATGGGCACCTATAGGTCACCACACCAGATACTGGGGATCCTAATACTAATAGTTAATATTTATTAACGCTACTCTGTAGCAGGTCATTTACAGACAGACTTATGTGAGCCTCATGGAAGCCTGGAGGATAAGTCCTATTATGAACTCCATTTTGCAGATCAGGAAACTCAAGAAATAGGCTCCGAGTGGCTTTATTAATTTTCCCAGTGATATAAACCTTGCTTTGAATTCAGCCTCTCAGATGTCAAACTCTTAACCATAATACTGCTGTTAAAATGATAATAATAATAATATATAAATTGAGTCTTTTCTGCCTCAGAGAGATTCACATCATCTAGAAGAGGGAGAAATAAATACCAAAATCTGGAAAGTGTTATAAAGTCTCCTGAATGCATTTAAAAATTTTTTCTGAATGTGCAAAAAAATGAAGATCTTATTAAATTAAAATGTTATGGAGGGATGGCAAACAGTGTAAGCGGTTCGACCTGGACTGGGGAGACTTTACAAGAGGGTGGTACGGGAACCAGGTCCTGATCCATGTGTGGGGTTTCCTTCAGAAAAGAAATGTGGCGGTTTTGAGAGGTCAGGAGGGAAGGGGAACCCAGGGAAGGTTTTGTCATGAATGCAGGTCTATGGTAGTAGAACATCTGAAACAGGGGATGGAAAGCTGTGGCCAGGAGCTCAGTGGTCAGGAGGAGAGGATGGTGTGATGGGTCGCGATGGACGGTGATCACGGGATACTGTCAGGGAGGATGACCTTGCCCTCTAGACAGAAAGGAGCCAGCGAGGGCGTGGAAGCTGGAAGAGACTCGCTGAATTGGTGTGTGAGAAGCTCTGGCAACAGTGGAGAAGGCAGACCTGCGGGTGGAGGGATTACTGAGGAAGCAGGGAAGCTTCTGCTTAGTGGGTGGAGTGGTGGTCCTGGCTGGCTGTTTCCGTTTCGAGTGAAGGGCTGGGATGGTTGGTTTGGACAGCTGTCCCAGGTCCCTACTGTAGCTGTGTTACTTCTGCTTCCTCTAAGCGTCCCTCCCAAGTATGGGGATGAACCCCAAGCTCTGGATGGTGGCAGGGTGAGCAGACACAACAGCAGGGACCCTCTCTATTTCCAAAGCCAGGAGGCATTCTTCCGGGCCACGTCTGTCAGTGTGACCCAGTTTCCTTCTTTCGTCACCTGTGTCTGTGCCAGAGATCAGAGTTTACCCAAGACTTCATTCTGCCTCCTTGTGAGTCAAGATTCTGCCCCGCGGATCCAGCCCTGAGGACGGCCCACTCCATCTGGAGTTCAGGTAAGGAGACCCAGAGGATACACCCAGGGAGCTGTTAGAAATCCAGAGTCTTGGACCGAACATATACCGACTGAATCAGACTCTGTCATTTAGCACACCCGAGGCAATTCCCAGACACAGCCAGGCATTACTCTCACAAATACAAAACACTGCTAAAGCCTATAGAACAGTCTACCAGGATTTCTTTTCTTTTTCAAATACTTACCAATTTCTCACAAAGTATTTCCAAACTATCTTGATGATGGAATGACCTCCCCCATCCAGCATCAAGCTTCTTTTCCGTCCTTATTTCTCACTCTTACACTTCCTGGTGATGCTCTCGGGGTCCTATGAGGTCACTGCTCTCTGTTGAGATCCCACGGTGATTTCTCTCTGCGCTGGTGGCTGACGCTGCTTTGATTCCACACTCTCTGTCTGCTCACTTCTACCCATTCCTTGAAAAGTGCACCAATTATTTTATTAATTTGTGGACTGTCCCCTGTCGACTTAAAAACCATGCACAACCGAAAAGTTGAGAGTTCTGTTTTATTCGGTGGGGATTTTTAGGACTTCAAGCCCGGGAGGCAGCATCTCTAGTAACCCTGAGAGAACTGCTCCGAGGAGGTGAAGGGGAAGACAGGTTATATAGGAGTTTTGCAACAAAGGGCATGTAGTTTGAACATCAAAGGATTATTGTTAATTAAAGAAAACTAGCTATCCCAAGTTAAGGGATTTAGTGCTTTTCTAGGTATGGGAAGATGCAAGAGTCTGGGCTCAGTGAAATCATTCCTTTGATGGGCACCTCAGCTCCCTGGGGCCAGTATCCTGTGTTTTCACATCCTGAGTTTCCTCAGGGCTCACCGTGGGGAGTGGCCGCAGTCTGACGGCTGCTGATGGCAGGTGTTCTTTCCTTCCTGAGTTTCCTCGGGGCTCACGTTGCAGGGCTGCAAGCGCGGATGCCGGTGACATCCTTTGTTTACTGATATGGCAGGAAATAGTCCATTTCTCACCCCAAACCCAGGGATCTTTACTTCCTGAATTTGCACACTACTTACAGTTTTACTCATACATGGTTTCAAAAAATTAAACTTATTTAAAAATTGAATTGTTTATAAGCTTATCAATTAGAGAGTGATCTTGAAGGCATTGGCCAAAAAGTGCTGAAAACCCGGCAGGTGAAGAGCAAGTATTTGTTGAATGAGAAAACGTCCTAGTGGATGAAATCCCGGAGTGATCGATGGCTTCCAGTGTTCATGACCTCCTTTCCCCACCCTCACCCCCAGCCTGGACCCACAGGGCCAAGAACTCCCCTCCCTCTACCCCAACTGTGATTTCCGTGGGTCCTTCTCTCCTGAAGTTGGTTCCAAGAGGGTCAGCTATAAGCTTCCTGAGAGCAGAGGCCATGACAAATTTCTTTCTTTACATACAAAATTTGGAATTTTGTCTTGCACAGAGTAGGCCCCAATACAAGACTGTCGATTAATTGAAAAGCATTTACCGCGTGATAAATGTAATACAGACAATACAATCTGTATTGATTAAGTTCCCTTCTGATCTCTTGCCCTAGATCTCTGATCTAGTCTTCTGATCTCTATCACAAGACTAGACACCCCTCTCCAGTTTTCTGGAGTAATAGTAGAATGCACATTTAAACACTTGCTAAATACTTCTAATTATGATGGTGGATTGCCCACCACTTATAAGGGTGAATGTTGGAGAAGTTGCTTCTAAAACAATTATTATTCCTACTTTTATCTTTTGTGGTGGAAAATAACTGGGGTCCAGAGGTTTAAGACAACTAACACTAACCATCTAGAAATTTCAGAAGAGGCATCGGCTTCATAGGTTGCTGTGACTCAGCCTGGTTAACCAAATGGAGAGAAAAAAATGCTCCATGAAAAGAATGGAGGATGTTCCTACGGATTCATTGAAGCCACTGGGTACTTACCCTCTTCATAGAGAGGAAGAAAGCCATCCTTTTCCGTTTACTCAGATTTTCTCTTACTGGTTTCATTATTCAGCCAGTCGTTCAAATAAAACATTCTAGTGATATTACACTAAATCCATTGTAAGTGCAGCCCCTAAGGGTGACTTCTTTCTAGCTAGAGTTTCTGAACAGAAACTTGATTTGTTTTGCCCTCACAGCAAAGTAGAAAGCAAACACTCCACCGCCAGTGGGTGAAACAGGATTAATGATTTAATGGTCGCGGCATCTCTTCTTCACGATGAGCCTCCTTCCTTTAAACGATATAGAAGGGAACTAGATGATGTAAGCGAAATAGATGGGAAATAGATGATGTAAGCGTGCGGGTCACCCGAGAGCTATAGATGCCTGTTACCAGGGAAACCAGGCAGAGCCAAGCGCCTCCCTTCAGGTCTCTGCTCTGTGGCTGGTGAGGACGTGATTTGGTGAGGGTTTTCATAACTAGCCGGGTACATGAAGACCTCAAGAGGTCTATAAAGAGAAGAAATATGGGGCGATCGAATGTGCCATCACTGGGGAACTTCAGGGAATCTGTTACCTTGAATTTGAGTTTAGGTGAGTCTGAGGAGTTTGGGCACCTTTGAAAAACCACAGAGACCTGCACGGGTGTGTAAGCCAAGCAGATTTCGTCTTCTGGGTGCAAGGACGCGGGAAGAGGGGAGCCCCAGAGTCAGAAGTGCTGGACCTACTCCGTGTCTGCTTAATTCACTCCCTGAGCTTTCCCCCGACAATTCATTTACGCCCCTTACACCCTGACTTTCCCCGTGTCTCTATAAAACGTACCCTAACACTGGACCTACTTCAGTCAGATGTAGAATCAGAGGACGATGAAGCGTGTGAAGCCCCTGGGAACCAACCACACCTTTTTCTTTTAATCCAGGTGTTAGATGTTTACTGCTGTTGCTGCCCCTCATTTCACAGGGTAGAGGAAGGAAGGACTGAAGTCTGAGAATGGGGTGTCTCCCCACACAGACCTGGAAAAAGTGAGGATACCCGCATGTCCCCTCCCAGAGGGAGTCTCCTGTTCTGCTCAATTGCAAATAAAAGCCCCTCCCCCCCCCAAGGAATCACGTCAGTGGGGATACACACCTTATTCTGCAAATAATCACATCATTGGATGAGAACTCGATGTTCCCGCCGGTGCTGACACTGCTGGGCCATGTGCACATGCCCCTCCCAGGGCAGGGCCGCCCATCAGCGGCTGTGAAAGGGAGAACGAGTAGATTCCAGCTCCCACAGTTAGTGCAGGTGACAAATGAGAAGTGAAAGGAAAATGCTGGAAGGAAACCAGAGATGTATAAGGGCACTAAGAGGTTCTGTGGTTTGTTTGTTTGTTTGTTTATGGTGGGTTCTCACCGTGGTTCAGCTTTCCAAGGAAAAAGGCCTGTGAATATTTCTGCTAACGTTGGCAATGGGTGGAAGGTACTTAGCAGCAGCAGCTGTCACAGACGGGGAAGGTCTGCGTGAGGCCCTTATGAGCCCAGCTGGGGGACTGTTTACCCTGAGCTGAGATCCCAAGGCCAGCCAGCACCTGTCCCCCGGGCCCCGCTTGGATTCTGGGCAAATCACTACAAGATCCTAGCATTCCAATACCGGCAAAGACCACCACCCTAAAGGCCAAGCTTATCAGGGTTTTCTCTCAGTGACACATATTAATTAAAACACTTTTCATTCCAAACATTAAAAATCTGTTTTACAAAAGGGACATCGTTTTGTGTATAGAAGCTTCTTATAACCCGTATTATTATAATAATAACAACTATAACCAAAATGTGCACTGATTAGGAAACTGACGTAAAAGGTAAAAAATATTTAAGTACTTCCCATGTGTCAAGGACAGGAAATAGGTAATTTTATCCTACGTAGGCCTCACGAAAGAACTTCATAAACAGATGTCATAATCGCTCTTTGCGGGTGATTTTTCTAAGTGCTCTTACCATTGCTGTCATTTTATCCTAAAAACCGCCCTGTAAGATGTATCACATAACACAAGGCAAAGGCTGGAGAAAGCAAAAACCTTAATGGCATATTGCAGCTGCCTGACTTTTAAGCTACGAGAGATTCTCCAATATGTGGTTTTGGTTACCATTTTATCTCAAATCCCATGATATACAAAGAGGTAATTCAATTGCTTAGAACACTTTATGAAATTATCTTTATCGAATCTCACAGGAACAATGGAAACAAAAATTAAAATTTCAGTTGAAACTTACACATTTTACGTGAATGGATTAGCAATTTCTATATAATGTCAAAACCATTAGTTCAGAATAAAAAATCGTACCAGCTGGGTTTTTTGGCAAGTAACACACTGTGCATTTAGATGGAGGATTATTTAAAAGATGAAGGAAGTGTAGATCCAGATGCTTTATGTGGGTGAGTGTGTGTGTGTGTGTGTGTGTGTGTGTGTGTGTGTGTGATCTGTGATGGTGTGCCTGAGAGAAACAGGAGAGAGTGGGAAGGAAGGGACCCTGCCCCTTATTTAATCATAATATTCTGCAAATCCCAAACTGAGAAGCTTCTCTGAAACACACAGATTTCTAACAGAGGGTTTTTCAAGGGAATTTTGTCCTGTTTTTAATTTAGTTACTCAGACCAAAAGTAAATGAGCCCTGGGCCAGGAGGAGGGGACAAACCACACCATATCCCCAATGGGGTACATCATAAGAAGCACCTGGATTTTGTTCACTTCCACAAAATAATGGTTAAATAAAAAACACTAAAATACAATAATATAAAACCTATAGAGAAAAGAGTTAAAAAATACTCTTTCTCTAAAGGTAATTTAAATAATTTACTTTGAGTTTAGATGTGGTGATGTACATTAGCTGTTAGAGAGTTGGACATGGCAATTCAGTGAGGAAAAACAAGAAACTAAAAGAAATAGAAAATGATTCAGTCTCAGGAAAAACTTTGGGAGGACTTACTAAAGGCAGTGGTACGCTTTAATCTCCTGAACTATTTATTCTCAAGTCAAACTTTTACTAATCGCATTTTATTCTGTAAAGACAATGACAAATGTAGGGAAAAAACCCTATCCTGTAGACATTTTAAAATGAAATTGCCACTTTTTTCCTAAGGTTATGGGGGAAAAGGATTTGGAAACCACAATTTGATGCCCAGCTAAACTACCACTCAGGACAATAAAGTATATTTCAGACATGAGTGATCTTAGATCATTTACATTTGGTAGTTATAAAAAAAAAAAATCAGTACATACTCAACATCCTCCAGTAATCCAAGTAAGTAGACGTGAGATCCAAGGAACAGAGACCTTAAACCAAACATGCTTTGAAAAAAACAGAGCAAAAAATAAATCCTTTGGATTACAGATGAGTAATTATTCCAAACTAAACAATTCAAACAATGAAATGATATTTTTAAAAGGTTATCTTATTTACATTGATTTTCTCAATTATATAGAAAAGTAAGTAGAAAACAATGGGAAAATGCCCAACAATTCTTTGTAAGAAAATTAAGGTCCACAGATAAGTGAAATGAAACAATATGAAATGCTATAATTTGGGGCAGTCAACTGATAGAAGGTTAGGTAGGTAAGGAGGGAGAGAAAGGAGAGAGGAATAAAGACTGCATTGGCCTTGATGCTTGAAACGTTCTGGAATGACTCTACTTGGTTGAGTTGTAATTTCCAAGGCTGCCATGACCTTACACAGTTCAATCGTTAAATACTGCTACATATTCATAAGAGTGTTCATGCCATTACTGATTTTCTATTTTAGAAATCATTTATAAGCAAGCACAAAATTACTGAAAAAATTAAAATGTCAAGGTACTGATACTTTTTTAAAAAAGGATTCAAGTGACAGACATTATATAAGGATAGTCAAGGGAGAATAGGTAAAGGATAAAGTATACAGGGCACTAATTATCTTATGGATGTGGAGAGTTTCTGGTTACTTCAAGAGACTCAGAAATACAGATAAATATTTAAAGGTGTAACTGGATGCGGACATAGTGCCTTACCTTCCTCATCTCTTACAGCAGTAAGTCATTATATAAGATCTGAAATAACGCGTATAAACGCTTTAATGGCAGTTATAATTACAGTGGTAAAAAGACAAATTAAAGATCGTTTCTTCTGAGAAGTAGATTGGAGTTGAAGACCAGAATATTTTCTTTTCTATTTAATAGCATTCTGTAAGTTTTGAGTTATCAAGCCATATTTATGTATTACAGGTCCACAATCCCTTGACCAAGTCACGTGGGAACAGATGTGTTTCAGAGTTAAGAACTGTTTCATATCACATAACTTATCAGTAGGGTCTGGGATAGTACTTCATAATCACTCTACACATGGGGTCCAGGTTATAACCAGTCTCACATGAGTTTAGGACAAATTTGACTGTAAAAACTTCGTTTGTCAAAGCTTTGTGGATTTTGTAATTGCAGATAAGGAAATGTGGACCTGTAAGTAGCCATTAGAATTAAATATACACACATAGTTTCTGAGACAGAATCAAAGTAAACTCACACCGTCCACTTTCCTTTGAGCCAACTTACATTTTCCTTTTCAGCTGAAATTGTACTGGGGTGAAGTAAACGATATGACATGATGACCAAAAAGCATTTTCCCTTTTGAAATAATAAACTACACATATTCATGTAGCCATGACCACAGTGATGAAATGCTAGAGCAATTTCAGAAAGAACATTTGGTCACAAGCAGGATAAAGGCTCTGTTTGGGTTTTGATGATAGTGTTTCCATTCGTTTGGCCGAGGACACGGGACATTAGGACCATTCCAGTTTGCGACAGAAGCAGCAAGGAACCCACATCCCTTGCAGTTCACAAATGTGTCCACTCTGCCTTTTTTGACATAACTATTTTTTTCATTTTTATTTCTACTAAGGACTATAAGGATTTACTTCCAGGAAGGAAAAGAAAAGCTCCCGTTCCAGATGAACAAAGAAATGGAGTGCAGTAATAGACGGTACAATTACACCAAACGCCAGGGAATGTTTACAGATGCAAAAGCCAGAGAAGAAGACACGCACTACATACACTGAAGTGACACAGAGTTGTTAAGCTAGAACTTCAGAGATGCAGAGTCGATGAAGATGACCGCCACCCGCGAGTTCGAAATTACTTAATCAGGGAGTATTATTTGGGTGCTTGATGGGAACCAGGCAGTATCACATGACTGCAGAGAAAGGAGCACAGGAAATGTCCTCCAGGAGCTTACAAGATGGGAAGAGAGAGTGGACGTCGGACATAGAGCATCTGTGCCGGGACGTTGGTGATCAGAGATAAAAGGATGACTGTAAGTAGGGTTACCAGAGTCAAGCTTTACTGAAATGTTAGGCCTGGATTTGAGCCTTTGAAGGAAAGGTAAAGATGAGACTGTCGGTTTCGGGAAGCCCCATCCGACATCATGACCCCATCACAGATCTGACCTGCGATTGGCTGGTCTAGTTACTGTGATAAGCGAAAGCTCTGAAGCCTCTGGAAAGTGTTACTTGAGTGTGAAAAGTCATCCTTGAGGATGGGGATGAGAGTCCACCCGGCTACTCACGCGTCCTGGGTTTGAGGATGCGGAAGGGCCACTAGTCCTGAGACCCGGCCGTTCCTAGGTCCTCAGGTTGTTCCTGGATCCACAGCTCTCTTCATGAAGGTTGCAATGACCACTATCACTGAGAAAAGGGCTGGTTTGTGTAGAGCCAGAGGTTGAGATAAGGTACAGTAAACACAAACAGGAATCACCTGTATGAAACATTCCATGGCCATTTGGCTTGGAATGTTTGGAAGGGAATTGAGGTCAAGTGGTAAGTTTTGAGAAAAAGAGAAGATTTAGAATGGATTGTGGGGACTTCCCTGGCAGTGCAGTGGTTAAGAATCCGCCTGCCAATGCAGGGGACACGGGTTCGAGCCCTGGTCCGGGAAGATCCCACATGTCGCGGAGCAGCTAAGCCCATGCACCACAACTACTGAGCCTGTGCTCTAGAGCCCGCGAGCCACAACTACCGAAGCCTACATGCTGCAACTACAGAAGCCCGTGCACCTAGAGCCCATGCTCCGCAACAAGAGAAACCACCGCAATGAGAAGCCCGCGCACCGCAATGAAGAGTAGCCCCCGCTCGATGCAACTAGAGAAAGCCTGCGCGCAGCAATGAAGACCCAACGCGGCCAAAAATAAATAAATTTTAAAAAAATTATTAGACTGGATTGTGACCAGACTGCATGCACCAGGCAGGATGTGATGAGTTTGGAGATTATTCTATAAGGACAAGTATTGGTCAAATATATAGGGAAGAGAGGGGAGATTCAGGAAAAGATTTTAGGAAAACAAATGAGATTACAATGTATAAACTGGATGAGAGGAATATAAACACTGGACAGAAATAATAGGTTTAATAACCTAAGTTTGAAGGAATGGAGAGTTAGACCATAATGGGATGACTGGAAATTATGTAACATTGAAAGTGAACTAAATTTTAAGCTAACTCCATGAGGATGTGATGTCAATGATGAGCTATAGGGGGTGAACGAGAAATCCCAGGTGGTTTCCTGAGCTTTTATTTTTTTACTTTTTTGGCCGTGCGGCTTGTGGAATCTTAGTTCCCAGACAAGGGATCAAACCCACACCCCCTGAAGTGGAAGCGTGAAGTCTTAACCACTGGACCGCCAGGGAAGTCCCAGTTTCCTGAGCTTTTAGGTTTGGGGACAGAGTCTTGAGAAACAGCTGGCTTGAAGACAAAAAATCCATTTGGCTTTCAATTATGAGGCGAGTATGGTGCGTTCAAGTAGCAATGTTTAACAAATCGCGAGAGAACGGGAGGTAGAATCTGGATGGACATAGATCCAGGATCTGCTTGGACCCATAAGAGCTGGTATAATCATTGAGAAAAGAAGAATCGCAAAGAAACGCAGTACACGGAGTCACGTGGCAGGCACACTTGGAGTGTGGGGAAGAAAAGAAACCAATACAAAAATGAGAGGAAGAAAAGGCTGGAAAAATGAAAGAGAAAGTTGGAATGTGTATGACCACAGGAGCTAAGGGAACTTCAAGGCCACCTGTCAGATGCTGCAGAGAGGTCAGGGAACTGTAACCAGCTCAACAGGACCAGGACAAATCCACCACCACCACCAGAAGAAAAATCCATCACTTACTGAGGACGGGTCAGCAGAATGAAGATAACTGACTTTCCATGTTTAGGTGTGTTTTCATAGATAGACTCTTCATATGTGCTTCCTTCGGTAAGACCTGATACGGTATTTTTAAGACTTTATTTCCGATAATTCCTACAGCAAGGCTCATTCTCTTGAACATGTTGGAAAATACAAAAATCTAAGATTGTTACGAAAGTAGATTCCATTTCCACTCTGTCCCCTCAGATTGGCAGACATTCCCAGCCTAGATCTTTCTGTCTCCCCATGTCCCTCTCCTCCCCCTTCCGCACTTCTTCTGAGCAAGTAAGGCAGTGGGGGCAGTACAGGCTCTGGAGGGGACCCATCCCCCTCCAGGTTCTCGTCCTCACTTTTGTGACTTTGGGTAAGTGGAAGATTCTCTGTAGCCAGGTCTCCTCATCTATAAAGTGGGGCTGGCAGCAGCGCCGGATTCACAGGCTGTTTGACGAACACATGGGAAGCGCTGACAGCAGGCCTTGCCACACGGTAGACGCCACTCTCCTCCACTTGGCACCTGCAGGGGGTCAAGTTTGCACACAGAAGTCCCTGCTGTAGAGAACACGTGACGGTGTTCGGTTTCCCGGCTTTAACTTCCGTCAACGTTCTCTGTGTTTCCCTCCCACATGCCAGTGGCTAACCCACCCAAGCTCTGTGGGTCCACATGGGACCACGACCTAAACAGGAGTTGCTTCACAGCCCAGCCCATGACCAAGCCAGGCCAATCAACGCCAGCAAAGCTGAATCCCGCATCTTTGCTTGAACTCTGCTGCACATGGGCGCTCTCTGCTCCACATTCTTGAACTTGAACAGATGCTGGAGGGAGCTGCTCTGACCGTTGACTGCTGCACGCCCTGCCTGTCTGAGGATGGACACAAGAGGGCAGAAAGCAGAGCAGAAGGACAGAGAGGGAAACCGAGCCAGGAAGACGTCATTTTAGCTCTGGAGCAAAGCAGGCATGAAGCTTCTTGATCCAAGACAATTATTTTTTGTTTAAATCAACTGTGAGTTCATTTTACATCACTTTACATTAAAAAAAAAAAAACGACCCAACTCCTTAATGGTGGAGCCTATCACTCAGTAAGACTCACCAGGAAGTCTAATTAAAGGGGAAAACACCTTAAGACTCTTTTTACTGAGGATCTAGAGTCTGTGATGAAAG
The DNA here is from genome assembly GCF_937001465.1 of Orcinus orca. Taxonomy (NCBI): domain Eukaryota; kingdom Metazoa; phylum Chordata; class Mammalia; order Artiodactyla; family Delphinidae; genus Orcinus; species Orcinus orca. Next base: position 2,121,781 of record NC_064573.1, read on the forward strand.
AGGGCAACACCCGCGTACCTGCACCTGTTACCCATTGATCTGAGGACCACAGACTCTAGAGCCCCAGAGCTCTGCACCGTAAGTCTCGGCTTGTGCCTATTTTGTGTAAATCATTCATGTTTTTATTAGTTTGACTTTTGAGTCATTTTTAAGTGAATTATTTTTATCTCTCAAATCGATTGTTACAAGATACAGTTATTGCGGCCTCAGCTGTGGTGTTTCCTAAGAAGAATTTGAGAATTACAAAGAAAAGTCATCTATGCTTCTCTCTAGCTGTCGGTTGACTTGGGATTTAAGAAAGAAGGTGTGATCCCCGAGTAGGCTGCCCACACAGCCTGGTTTGGCCAGAGGACCCGTCTGACCTCTGTTGTAGGAAGCAATTGTAAATCTGCCTCCTTTTCACTCTCAAATGTGTCCCTGTTTGGATAACAGATTAAACGTTCACTGACCTATCAAAAGTTTACAATCTGTCTACATCACTATCTATTAATGTGTAAAAACTCGTGAACGACACGCATTAAATCAATATATTGAAGAGTCCGCCATAAAAATCCAGCACATCTCAAATACCCTATAAAGATAATAACTCAAAGCTTTGACATGTACCGTGTGATATTTTTAAACATACAGAAACGTACTGTTAATCTCTTTTCTTATCCCAGTTCTCAAGGTATATATAAATAAAATAAATATTATATAAAGTACAGACCGACTCAACTCAGTGACTAACCCACGTCGGTCAGTGAAGTTTTCATATTTTCTGCGGAAGTGCACGTATCTTGAAAATTTTGGTAAGACTGTTATAATATTAATGATTTTTAAAATTTTTAATTTGCGTAAGTGCTTGGATCTGCTAAACATTTTATTTATGGAGACCTCTCTAAACACTGATTAAAGGCTTTCAAGCAAAGAACTCGAGGCAGACCAAGTAAATCAAAGGAGACTGCAGATTCACGGGAAGGCAACTAAGAATTCCAAAGACTTAGATAAAAACCTGGCAAATCATTCTCATGTGATGCCAACGACATTACATCTGGAGACATTTTGAAAATACATGTTTTAATTTTCTACCTGCAAAGTGTTATACTTGGGGCTCAGATTTCTTCCTCTTCTAGAAAATTCTTTCATCATGTATTAATTACAATCCAGTACGACAAGAACAAGAAAAGAACGTGCAGCATACACAGCTTACAGAGCACAGGTTTCCACGAAGCTGACGCAAAGCCAGGGCACAGGCAGCAGGAGTTTACTGTTCCTGATCTCCACCGGGTCTCTTAGTTTTAACAGAAATCTGTAGAAAAATGAGTGTGCTTTCATTTGCTACATTGTTTACAGCATGACTTTACAAAACGTCTTGGTGTTATGTGACTTCACATTCATTCACAATGTGGTACAAAATTCTACTATATTAGCTTATCTCAAGAATTTATGCTGTCAGAGTATTTAGTACTCATACATGTCATTCCACTTGTGATATCCACTGTATTTATCTACTTTGATAGATGCAAAACTCTTAATGAACATAGAAGCAGAGCGACAGAAGTTCTAACGGCACTGAAATTGTCTTGGGCTCAGAGTCCCGGGTATTATCAAAACTAAAAGCCAAAGGCACCTTCTAGGACAAAACTTTGCACTTACAATAAAAGTAAGATCAGAGACAGGGAAGGTCTAGATAAAAGGAAGGAGAAGAGAGGAGAAAAAAATCTCAGAAATTATGAGTCCCTATCTGATATCACATGCTGAAACCCACATAAAAAGGGCCAAAAAAATAAATAAATAAAACAAGCCTAGAGTTTTTGAGGGTTCGATCCCTCAGAAAAATGGAAATTAATTTTACTTAAAAAATAGTCAAAAGAAAACATTCTCAGTCAATTCTCATACAAAATCATTATAAGAAAAAGACTTAAGAACAAAAGAGTCTCTAGAGACAATAAAAGCAGGCCAGAAGACTTTTTTTACAAAACAGTTTTACCACAAAGGAAAACACAGAGCAGCCTCACTTATGAGACCTCAATGCAAGAATCTGAAATAGAAATACACCAGGAACAAGGAGGTTTATTCGAGAAATACAAAGTGGCTCAGCATTAGAAAGCCCATTAACAAAATTCGTCATATTAACAGAGGTAAGGGAAAATCAAATAATTTTCATAGATATAAAAAAGACAGTTGGCAAAATTCATCATGTATTCATCTTAAAAATATTCAGTGAATAGAAATACTTTTTTAATATGCTTCAACCCAAAGACAATATTGCTCTTAATGAGAAAAAACTTGAGGCTTCCTTGAAAGTTAGACAAGGCAATTAGAAAAGAAAAAGCAGTCAGAGACATAGCAATTAGAAAGGAAGAAATAAGCTAACTTGCATTTCTTATGGAAACACCCTAACAAAACTAAGAGAATTTCACAAAGTAGCATATTTTAAAATTGACATAGATGAATTGGGAGATTGGGATTGACATCTATACACTAATATGTATAAAATGGATAACTAATAAGAACCTGCTGTATAAAAAAATAAATAAAATTCAAAAATTCAAAAAAATTAATAAAGACCAGCTTATCAATTAAAAAAAATAAAATAAAATTGACATAGAGAAATAGCCTTTCTATATACAAACGAAAATAGGCTAGAAGACATAATGGTGAATAACAGCAAAAAAGAACAAAAAGAAAAGAAAATGTCTAAGTATATTTAGCTATCACAAAAATATTCAAAAATACACAAAAATAATAAAAAATTAGAAGTTAAAATTTTAGAGATGTCATTAACAACAGCACCAAAAAGTGAAGTACAAAGATATAAAGCTAACAGAGCAGGTACAGGATCTATTTGTGGAAAACTACAAGAGTCTGATGAAAGTAGTCAACCATCTAAAGAAGTGGAGAGCTATTCCAGGCTCATGAAGTAGAGGACTCCATAGTGTTAAGATGTGGAAGAATTCCAAATAAATCAGGCAGATATTCCTCCCACGAGGAGGTGAAGCCTGATTCTCCAAAAGTGTGGACTGCACATAATGGTTTCCCTCCAAAGATTACAAAATGGACATGGGGGAAAAAAAGAGTAAATTTGTGGTTGGAAAATGTGAGAAACACTAACTCAGTGAGGTATTCAGACTCAGTAACATCAGTGTAAGTACGTACCCTGATATGTTATGATGTGATCGTTGATGAAAAAAATAGCTACATGGGGGGTTCTACATGGGGGATTGAAATCTCCTGTGATATAAATGCTTAAAATAACGAAAACTATATAAAATAGACACACCCACTGTGCCCACTGCGTCTAATTGGAGCTGGATGTCAACATATACATGCAAAAATTTGTCATAATAATGAAAACATTCTCTAAAATTCAACAAATTAGAGTCCCATTTTTTAAAACTAATCAAAAAGAATGTAAAGTTTCTGTGTGACCAATGACAGCTTAAAATAAGATAAAGGATAATTAATAGGCTATTAATAGGGATGTTAATAGCATATTTTAATATATAATCAGAATATATAAAGAAAGTCGTGCCAATTAGCTGACATTCAGCAGACTTAAAGGCACTTAATATATTTTTATGTACAATTCCAAATTAATCAGAGAAAATCAAATTAAATGTAAAATTTGACAGGCACCTTTACACGCTCTGTTACCTACCAGCTATCGGCTGGATGTGGAGACAGGGAATTCTCACCCACTCCTGATGAGACTGCAAGCTTTTTTTTTTTAAACATCTTTATTGGAGTATAATCGCTTTATGATGGTGTGTTAGGTTCTGCTGTGTAACAAAGTGAACCAGCTATACATATACATATATCCCCATATCTCCTCCCGTCACAATCAGTCAGAAGGTTGGCCCTGTTTTGTCGCAACATCTGGAGACCCTGTCCCCTTATGGGCTGCTGAGGCCTGAAATATGTATGTATACAAACTGGGTCAACGTCATTTATTCCATAATTAACGAATGCATGATATATGTGGCCTTTTAAGAAATAATACATGAATCAAGTCAAACCGCCGTATGAATAGCCAAGCAGTCCTCCCCAGGAAGCAGCATGAACTTAACGCAAGACAAGCAGTGGGCGTTTCCAGAGGCCACGCGGAAGGAAGGTGTATGACAATTAACTGGAGAGACACAACACGACAGCTCCTGATTCTCCATTTTGATTCCTGTGCAGGTTTAATTTTGCCCCCATGTTCAGACACTACTCCCTAATCAACCCTACCCTTACCAGGCATTTCTGGAATAGATGGAAGCTGCAAAACTCTAAAATACATTTAGCAAAAAAAAAAACAAACCCTGAGCAATTTTCTTTTGAGTATTCTCAGTATATTATTTCTCATGCAGATGAATAATGCAATGACTGTTCCAATCAGTATCTGGGAAGGCGTGAATGCGTGTTTCGAATGACTGTTTTTCCTCAGGTGCTCTCCTCTCTTCACATTCTTTTTGGCTTTCAAAAACTAACTGTTCCTATGGAAACAATAATGGTACTGCTTTGCCCTAAGAACAGTACATAAGACAAAGATGATTGTATATTAAAAAATGTCTTTTAGTTTCAGGCTTTTTTAAATCCCCGAAACAGCTATAAATATTTATCCATTATTATCTATAGCATCAAAAAATTAGAAAAAATCGAAAATAAGACTATTCTTTGAATTAGACCTAAATATTTTTCAAAGTTCTATTTCCTGGTGAAATAAAAATTTTGATCCTTATTTCATTTGTTTGTTAACTTATCCACTCAACAAATATTTATTAAATGCCTGCTCTTTGGCAAAGATACAGAATTTATCACAGTGCATTTATTATCTGTTAGAAAATATGATGCGGCTTTGACAGAAATATTAATTGTGCGCCTTAAAAATTCTTTTGTCCTTAAGGAAGAAGAAAGATTAAAGTATCTTTTAAATTTTTACATTTTCAGAAGGATTATTTTAAAAGCTTAATTACCAAAAGAAATTATTGTAGTAAAACTCAACTTCTGAGTTTTGTCAATTGCTGTAGCATCTCATTACATTATTTTTAGTTAATTATTTTTCATCTTTAGAGCTGAAACTTAAGTAATCCTAAAATAGCTCACAAACAAAGACATTAATTCTGAGATACTTGAAGCAGGCCCACTGCTGATCATTTATGAGAAAAAATACTGATAATTTATGAGGAATGAAGCAATAGACATATATTTCATTCTCAAGATAGTTTAAGTTAAATCAGTCTGATTTGATTAGAATTCACAGAGATATTTTATAGTCAGGTAAGAAATGACTCACCTGATTGCTTAACTGTACAGTTTTAAGGTTTTTTTCTCATTTAAATAATTTACATTTATCCTAATAAAAATCTGTAATTCAGAGCGAAGAAAGGCACTCATTTTCATAATGAGCTTTGTTCAGTGTGAAAGTCGATTTTAATTGGATGTCAAAGGACGTATTCTTTGGCATCAGACAATTGTTCATTAACCAGAGGCCCACAACTTAATTTGCAGAAGAAGCAGGAAAGGAACTGGGGGAAGCAGCTTAAACAGAAGCTTAAATATGCATCTTGGTTGAATAAAGTGCACACAAAACACAACCGTTGATTATAATGTAATAAAATTGAACTGCACTGGACAAAGCACCTTATCTCGCTGTACATAATTTAAATGTGTTTAGAGGCAAATCCTGGCAGGGATTGGCATTTTCTTAGTACTAAATCCCTGTATGAAAATTTTACATGAAGCTAGGAATCGTTCTTGCTTCTGCATTCCATGTAATAAATGTTCTATAAACATTTACTGATTAAAGGGTGGTCTTTTATCAGTAACCATCCAGTATGAATCAGTAAGTAACTGGGAGCTGAAAATGGGGGGCTTTGGGCTAGTGATTTAGGCAGAGAGAGACAAAAGTGCTGGTTAAGAACAGCAGTAACAGGGTGGCAAATGCCGGTCCACACAGTGTTTGTTCTTTTCTCCTCTTTGCCCTTAATTAGGGGAGGGTGAAAGTAAAGGACGTGGGGCCTGAGGGGGGATCAGGCAGGTTTGGAGACAGCGTGATGACGTGGCTTTTATAATGTCTGAGACGTTATTTTTCTTTTGAATCCTTAGTTTTCTGATGTACAAAGCGGGATGATGACCACGTTCACTCCATGGAATTCTTTGACGAGAAAATGAGTAAATACCTATCAAATGCAGAGCCGAGTATGGCATATAAAATAAACAAAAACGGATCGGCACACTCTCCTTCCATCCCTCAGAGCAAATTCACACCTTCCCAGCTGGAAAGAAACGTTTTTGAATGACAGAGGGAGTGAAATCATTTGCAAATATTTGGGGTGCAAAGCGGGTGTGTAGAAACGGAAGTCTGTATAAGGAAGGTGTTGTCGGTTTCATGATGCGGAAGTAAACATCTTTATAGTCCTTCCTTTCTCCCACAGATAAAAAAGAATTAGGACCCAAAATAAACACCATCGTTAATGACAGAGGTGCCAGACGCAGGAAGAAAGAAGGTGGGTGGAAGACCAAAAGGCTTAGCAGAGCCAAGGATGGAGAACAGGCTGCTTGAGGACCGAGGAGAGGGACGCTGGCTCACCCAGCAACGCAGCAAGCGACCGAGGGCTCTTTGTTGGAGACACTCAAGGACACCAGAGAGACATGGATGCCAGCAGGTGGGCAACCCAAGTGAGGACAGAGGGAAGGCCGCCCCCTCACGCCCACCTTGCTCCCTAGGCTTTGCATCTCGTTACCCTTCGGTCAGATGCCATCAGATATTTGAGAAAAGAGCCCATGTTAAAGACAGAAGCCAGGGCTTCCCTGGTGGCGCAGTGGTTGGGAGTCTGCCTGCCGATGCAGGGGACACGGGTTCACGCCCCGGTCCGGGAAGATCCCACATGCCGCAGAGCGGCTGGGCCCGTGAGCCATGGCCGCTGAGCCTGCGCGTCCGGAGCCTGTGCTCTGCAGCGGGAGAGGCCACAGCAGTGAGAGGCCGGCGTACCGCAAAAAAAAAAAAAAAAAAAAAAAAAGACAGAAGCCAAAGCGAACTGACCAAGGAAAGGAACTTTAGGAAAAACATAAAATGAGATTCTGTCCCCAGAAGCCAAAGGCAGCCCCCAGCCCCCAGCAACCAAAGAACCAGGCCTTCGTCCTACAGCTGCATGGGACTCAATTTGCAGCAACAGAAATGGGCAGATTGCCCCCCAGACCCTGCAGAAAGGAGCACAGCCCGGGCTTCCAAGCTACGGAACTGTGAGATAAGGTCTGTGGCAATGTGTGACTGCAGCAGAGAAAACTAGCGTGATGCCCACTGAATGACCAAGAACTATTTTTCTCCAGAATTTCTGACTGAAGCGTCTCTAAAATTATTTCATACTCGGCTGTCTTCTTCATCAGGAACCACTTAAGGGCATCCATGACTCAGTCCCTCGTTAGCAACACGTGTCCTCACGGGGACAGGCAGGGTCTATTGAACGTCTGTGCCCAGCACAGAATTACCTTTATTCTGCTGGTTTTCTCTTCTCTGCTTTCCTCTTTTCATACTTTGCGGCACCATGGCTGTTAGCAAAGCGACAACTGCTAACTCACCCTATTGTGCTCTTTTTAATCCTCACGCCTAAACTCGGGAGGGATAGAAGGACTTAGGTTCCTTCCCTTCATACCTTGATTTTACAGGGAGTCTGTTATTTCACGTGGCTCCCCTGGGTCTAGTGCCCCTGCAGTCGCTGGAGGCTGGTACAGCTCCCAGGGCAAATGGTACCTGCTTTGATGGGCTTTGCCCCAAGCCAGCCAAAAAAGGACAAGTCAAAGCTAGTGATTATTCGTCTCAGGACAGAGTAACCGACGCAACATAACGACCACGTCCTGGTAGTGAACAAGCTCTAGAGCTGGCATCCAACGGGTACAAGTCATTCTGGTCTCCACCAGGCAGGTTCACATAAAATCAGGCTCCGATAGGAACCATGGCAGAAATGAATCACTCTGAGGTGGGTCCTGAGCCGCTTTTTCACGTAAACGTACAAATGGGTGGATGATGAAATTCGTGTGCAAAGAAATATATTTGGAATTTGCATTTAAGGCTGTAGGGCTGCTTACTAAATCATCCCGAAGTAAGCTACCATTATTCATGTATTTTTAACGACCCATAAATTTTCAAATTTCAAACTATTCCTGTACTTACGCTTTTACAGACGTTTCATTCACACGCTTATGAATGACTTGCTGTGACACAGCCCACAGAACGTCTTGTTTACTCATCATTTATTGCTGTATTACGTGCTGTATGTTACATGTGTATGTAGATGTGCACATATAGGTACATGTGCACATGTATGTCTATCTACTATACACACAGGGACACTCGCTCATACACACATTTATATACAACGAACCTAAGGGAAAGCATGTAAACGTAGGGAAAATTATCTGCAATGATCTATCTATGATAATAACTTGAGGGATTTGAACAAATCAGTTGTGCAATGAGATTCAGGTTGTTTAGAAGAACATTACTGTAGTCTGGTTGTAGTCTGATTGTCCTTCCAAGATTGACAGGTGGGAAACCTAAGCCCCCAAACAATGGTCTTATCAGGTGGGGCCTTTGGGAGGTGACTCAGTCATGAGCATGGAGCCCTGGTGAATGGATTCTTGTACTTATAAGAGGCCCCAGAGAGGCTCCCAGGCCCCTTCCACCTTGAACCTGAACGGAACCACTTCCCTCAAGCACAGGCCAGTTACCGGATTCATCCAGGGTTAGGGTTGTGCTGGGAGACTGTGAAAACATGGGATGAGAGATTCAGATGTTGTCAGTAAAAGGCAGAGCTTGAGGGCCAGTGGAGGGAACTCATGAAGGCAGGCTCTTCTGCAGAAAGATAATGGTAGGAAGGTCAATGGATGTTAAGTCCCGATGATGAAAAAGGACAGAGGTACACGTGCTGGATTTTTGAGCAAACTTTCCAGGTGTGGAGCAGACTCAGAGGTAACCAGGACTACGGTGTGGACCTGGGAGGGCAGGGGGCACCGTGCGGTCCAAGGCTCACTTTGACTTCAAAAGCGTGTCTGTCGATTAGAAAGGAATCTTAAGCAAGCAGGATTCACAGTCTTCCCAGCAGTACTGAAGCTTACCCGAAGCTGAGTCTGCTGGATACGGTTCCTGAATTTGTACAGGCTATCGAATAGTCACGTCGAATGTACGTATTTTAGAGGAAAACCTAATTTTAGGATTCTTACTCCAGGCCGTGGTCTCTTCTCTGGCCATCACTTGCGTGGTGTTCATGCCCCTGCATGACGTATTCAGTGAAAGGTCCCCAGATGCCAATCTTGCCTTCTTCCATCTCTTTCCCATGTTACTACCAGAAATATCTCACTAACATACACACTGGATCATGTCACTTTCTTGCTCGAAAACTTTCCATAACCCCAGTCACCTACAGAATCCATTTCAGACTCTCCGGCAGGTCCACCGTCTGAGCCGGGCCCGCTCAGGCTTGGTCCCTTCACTGAGCCTGGGCCCCGCGCTGGACGCACAGAGCTGCCTGCCCTTCTCCACACACCTGTGATGCTGGTGAATCATGGCCACGTCCAAGTTCAGGAGGCCCTTCTCCCCTTTCTCTCTGTGTGATATGGGCTAAGTCCCCCTGCGGACCCCAGCCCCACAGCAAGGTCCTCTTTCCAGCATCAGGACCTCCAGCATCTCATCACACTTCCCTTCTCCGTTAAGCCCTGGGAGGCCCGAATTCATGTCGTGTTCACTGTCAATGAATGAAGCGATTTGCCATCAGAGAGTGGAACCTGGCACAGCCAGCAGCGCTGTAACTCACGTCTGAGGGAAGCTTATCTCACACACTTATTTTCGTCGTGAGGTGCATCACCGTCTTCTTGTGCTTTGGAATGCAAGGCCGCGCTTCAGCACTGGGCTTGAGGGCCACTTTAAACAGCGAATTCACCAGCCATACCTAAAAGAATAAATTCGAAAAACAAAGGCGCAAAACGAGCTCATAATTAGTCCTCATTCCATCCCCCCATCAGATCTGTTACTCTGTTCTTATTTTTTCTCATAAGCAATAGAAGGTGTTACCACTATTACATGCTATGATGTCTTTTCTCACCTCTTTTGGCAACTGAAGAGAGCACCGGCTTTCAGGAGTATGTGAACTGGCTCCTGGAGCTGAGTTAACTCTGGGAAGTCATTCAGTCCTTCTGGGCCGAAGTCCTCATCTGCAAAGACGTGAAAAGAGCCAACCTGGTCCTTACCAGATGCTTAATAACGATCTCTCTTCCTTCTCTCACATGTACATACATACTCAAAGTGTTCCTCTTGTTGGTAAGTCCAGCGAGAGCATCTATGTACAACACAAATGTGTTCGGTCACACGGCTCACGTCAACACAATGGACTTTGTTGCTTGTGAAGAACGTGGATGCTGTTTGCTGCTTCCCCTCCTCCACACGGCCTCCCCTCCAGGGCTGGGTCCTGACCCCCTCTGGACTCCGGCACCTGGCTCTCCTCTCCCCTCGTGTCAGCCTGCATCACCATTTTACTCTAATGTTTCACAAGTTTGACTTTTTAGATTCCACACGTAAGTGACCTCATACAGTATTTGACTTTCTCTTAGCCTAATCCCCTCAAGGTCCATCCATGTAATTGCAAGCAGGATTTCCTCCTTTCTCATGGCTGCGTAGTATTCCACTGTGTATATGTACTCCATCTTTTTTATCTACCTTTTGGTTGATGGGGATTTGGGTTGTTCCCACATCTTGGCTATTGTGAACAACGCTGTGATAAACATGGGTGTGTATACCTCATCATATCCTGTTTTCAAGGACTCTACTTTAAACAGCCTATTCTACTGTTCAGGTTTGTGTCCATGAAAATGCACCAGGAACTAATACACGTCACTGTAGGTTCCAGAAGAGTATTAATGGTGAGAGTCTCACCTTTCTTACTCTTTCCCTGAGGCTGGGAGACTTTCTTTCTAAGAGACAAACTTCTCTTTTCGTGTTTCTTTGAGATTCCCTGCTATGCCTGTGCATTTTCTCCTTCTAAGGAGTGAAGCATTTTTTCAAAAAGCACACATAAATCAACCGAAGCCATGACGGTGTGCACAGCTCAGATCAAGTTCGTGCCTGTACCTGCATCACGACTGCCGTCAGCCAGCAGCAACTGTAAACTGCCGCCAGTTGAAAGCTAATTCCAAACTGTAAGAATCTTAAAATGTGAAAAAAATGAACATACTAAAATCGATGAAAGAGGGCAGTAATTCACATTTTGAGCAATTCTTATGTACTTGCACTTTTCCAAGTCTGTTAGATTTATTGACTTATTTAATCATAATAATATACAAACCTGTATAGCAGGTGTTACTATCATTCCTCCTTTATAAATGAGAAACAAGGAATATTCAAATAATAAGAGACACTTTATGCTCAAACCATCAATCCAGTTCATTTTTCGCAGCACTGCCTGCCCTCGTCAAATACAGCATGATATTACGGAGAAAAGAGCAAGACTACAGAACAGTCCCAAAAAAAAAAAGAAAAAAGAAGTTTTTCAATTCGATCTTCCACTAGGGTTGCTGGATAAGACACAGAACACCCAGTTAAATTTGAATCTCAGAAAAACAATGAATAATTTTTCGTATATCTCAAACACAGCATGGGACGCACCTACACTAAAAAACAAAACATTCTGCTCGTTGTTTCCTGAAATTCAAATTTAAGTGAGCATCCTGTGTTTTCACTCCTAACTCTGTCATATCTATAAACTAATGTGCTTCTTTATACGTCCTCACAAGAGCTCACGTCCCTCCCAGGATACAGGGAGACGCCCACATATATAGAACATATTTAGCCTTTGTATTTTTTTTAACATCTTTATTGGAGTATAATTACTTTACAATAGTGTGTTAGTTTCTGCTGTATAACGAAGTGATTCAGCTATACATACACATATGTCCCCATATCCCCTCCCTCTTGCACTTTGTATTTTTTACAAGAGTATATACAGCACTTTCCATGTGCCAGATGCCCCGTGTCCTCAAAACAGCCTGCCAAGGACAGTACTTGCTAGCCACGTTTGATAGGTCAGTGCATTCAAGAGAAAGGAAGTTGAACATCTTCAAGGTCATACAGAAAAATGAGTGGTGAAATAAAGGCACAAATCGATTTCTCTCTGGCTGCAGAGGCCAGGCTCTGTGCGGTGATAACCACATCTTTTGTGCTGTACGTTCCGTCTTGGCTGTTCTGAACCATTTTTTCAAGAGAGCATTGTTGCTCCCATCCCAGTTCACTGAAAACAGCGGGGATTATCGCCAAAATGGAGGCGTAGCTGTGTGCGCTTCCGTGTTCCCTCTAATCACTGTTCCGAGGTGGCCTGGACTAAGTGGCCAGCCTGACGCTGATTCATCCCCCCACTAGGTCACCCACAGAGAGGAAACAGGAAATCCATGCTAATTTCACGTTCGGAGGGAGAGCTGGGTGTACAAAGCAATATGGGTGAGTTTTTCACATTGAATAGGGATAAGTCCGTCAAGCAAAGGGATTCACTTTCAGATGATAGAAAACGAATAGAAAGATGTTTGCTCCCAAGTTGCTGACTTACAGCCAGATAGGATAGAAAATAACCCAAATGTCGTTCAGGCTCTACGCTTATTATCATCAAGACAATCCGGCATTTCAAAATGATTGTGTTTGCTTAAATATTATTTTGGGATTTAAGATTAGAATCAATGAGTTTTATTACACTTTATTTTAACTGAGAGTTTTCATGAAGCAATTCGACCATGTCTTTCTAATGATGTTTTTAAAATGAACATTAACGTTCTTTTTTTAAAAAAAGGTTACAGGGCTTCCCTGGTGGCGCGGTGGTTGGGAGTCCGCCTGCTGATGCAGGGGACACGGATTCGTGCCCCGGTCCGGGAGGATCCCACATGCCGTGGCGCGGCTGGGCCCGTGAGCCATGGCCGCTGAGCCTGCACGTCCGGAGCCTGTGCTCCGCAATGGGAGAGGCCAAAACAGTGAGAGGCCCGCGTAATGCAAAAAAATAAATAAATAAATAAAAATAAAAAAAGGTTACACTTTTAATTCTCATATTTGGCATTGAGCTCTACTCTTGTTACCCATGTCCACACCTTCCTACTTTTCCCATTTTTTTGAAAGTGTTCTGTGCATCTATTTAAGAGATGTGGTTATAACACAGTGATGGAAAACCCTTTTGGATCCCCACGGCATCAACTCTCACTAAAAACACATGATGCTTTGAGGGGGAACTAAATCAGAGGCAAGAGAGAAGAAAAATAGTTTAAAGTATGATTTTAAAGATGCAGCAGTAACATAGTAAATGCAAAAATACAGATATTTATACAACCGAATGAGGATTATTTTTTACATAATGTCAAACTTCTAGATCTTTAATAGGACTTTCAGTGTTTTTCTGGAGATCTCTATTGTATAATGTCAAATTTGCTTATTTAGTCTCCCATATACTAATCTGTTTTACTCAGTACCGTCCTTAATCCTGGTTAGTCTTATTTAGAAAGAATGGTGTTCAGTTTAGGGTTATGAGATACTTTCGGTAGATCAACACTGATCTCTGTGTTTTGAAAAATCAATGAAAAATGCACGTCCAGCTAAAAGAATCTGGGACGACGCTTTGTTTATACCAAGAAAACTGAGCTCAATATAACTTGATAAAACTACAGCTACTGAAATGCAGAAACCTGTTATGTGGAAGCTCGGTTCAGTGTGTGCTCTCTCTCGGTTGGATTTGGGTTGTGCATTTTTGGAGGTGTTGAGGTCTTGTCAGTGCATTGCATCTGAAGGCACATGGTCTCAACCTGTACCATTCCTGGTGAAGTTAATTTGATCACAAGATCACTTGATCAAGACAGTGTCTGCTACAATGTTACCGTTTTGTCCTTGGTAACTAATGAATTCTTGGAAGAAGATACTTTGTGACTGTAGAGAGATCGTGTTTTCCTCCCCGTTCTTGCACGATAACTTTGACAACCCTTGGTTGGTGGGTCTTGCCTAAGACAATTTTTCTATGAGAGCTGCCAAATGATATTGTAATTTCATCATCTTTCTACTTTTTATAGTTGGATTCCTGCTGTAATAATACACTACTCCTTCTCTGCCATTTATTTGTTTATACCAATATGCCTTTGTGATTGCTTCTTTTATTCAAGGAGTTATTATAACCTATTACTATAATTTATTTTTTGCTCACTCAAATTGTTCCAAATCATGCCAGTGAGAGTCTGGCCAGCAGGACTCCTGCATCATTTGTTTCCTCACTGTCTGGTGTCACAGGTGGTTCGGGCTCATCTCATACTTTCCTTATCCCTGTAGTGGTACCAGCCATATCTCTAAGGAGCCCTGGTTACTCTCACTGGACAATGTCATTTACAAATCAGAACTGGGTACTAGATGTGATCCATATAGTAGAGATAGGAAATATATATAAATAGATATAGATAGATACACACACGTCTGCAGCTATTTTCATACCTATCCACCTCCCTTCCTCCCTCCATCCCTTTTTCACTCTCTTTGCATCCATAGCTCCCATCCCAATGGCAGATGGTTTCTTCCAGCTTTGCATTTTTCTTTATTTGTAACTCTCTTCTCCACCAGGAAGAAACCTTCCTCACATTATCCACAAGACCTCCATCTATTTATTTTCTCACACCTAAAAAGCACATAGTTTCATAATTACCAAAAGCCACATTTCTGTGTTTACAGAGTCCAAACACTGTCCCAAAATAGCTTGTTCCAAAGTTTATTCATTCTTCTCCCTCACCCGTCAGTATGTTAATGTTATTCGTTTGAAAAACATAAACCTTATTTCCTTCTGTTGTATTTTGGGGTTTTTCCTTCTTCTTCCACACTTGTTCATTTTACTTATTTTTCGGGAATATGAATCATTAAATTGTTCTAAAAGTCAGAACCATAAAAGGTATAATCAGAGAAGTATCACTCCCCTCACGCCGTCTACTCACTGCCCTGTAGGAAACCAATCTCATTCCTACAGCTGTGTCTCTTCTGTGCTTCCTTCTGTAAAAATGGGGAAACACATGCACAGTTTTCCTTATTTTCTTTCTCACTTGCACACACACAAAAATTATCCATCATCTTCCCTTATTTGCTTCTTTAAGTAACAATATAATAGAGCACTTGGAAGTAATTTCAGATTAGTTGACAGAGGTCCTCAAGGCGGGGGCTGGCCAGATTTGCACTCCTGGGAGGTCCATCTTGACACATTGCCTTGAGACCACTGTGCGGTGAGGAAAGCCCAGCTGGTCCAGTGGAGAGCCGGCGCTGCAGCCTTGGTTGCAGACCGTCTCTACTGACCCACCCGCTGGATGGAGCCCTTATAGGAATGTGGAAACCGTAGAAGGACTGCTCAGAACAGGAGGGGTGACAGAGTCCTTTTTCTCTTTAAAAAAAAAAAAAGGGCTTTGTTTCTATTACATCGAGACGGGTCTCTGCATGACTCCTTCCTGGTTTCCAACAGAGTGACACTTCGGTGCTCTGATGACACTCTTTTCCCCCTGTTCCTTTAACATTTGTTGCAGGCTACTCAGTGGTCAATTTATTTGCCGACATATTAGAACTGCTCATGAAGATTGTAAATCCCCTACTCGTATGTGTTTGCATCATCCCAGACTCATGCCTTCAGTATTTCCCAAATGCACGCCCCCTAAATGAACTACCCATCTTTGTCACCACTACAGGCGGAATCTTTCTAACCTCCAAGTCTGGTTAGGTTATTCTGATTTAAAGCACATCCGTGATTTCCTGTTTTCTCCTGTGTAGGAGACAGAACTCAGATTACTTGGTGGGGCATAAAAATCCTTTATTATTATATTTATAATATAATCCCCTTTTAGCCTATCCACTCTCATCCTCCACTGTTTCCCATGAATCCCAGCTCCAGCCTCCCCAGGATACCCACACGCTCTGCATTTATCATGCTGTTTCATGCCGGTCTGTAAAAACTGTATTTTCTGTTTTTCATCCTTCCCCTTCTTATACAAAAATCCCTTTATTAGTCATACCCGGCAAAACCACTCCAAGGATGTTGTCCCTGAATGCTCCGTATGGAGCTGCCATCTAAAACCTGTCTTAGGGTGGGAGGGAGGGAGGGAGACGCAAGAGGGAAGAGATATGGGAACATATGTATATGTGTAACTGATTCACTTCGTTATAAAGCAGAAACTAACACACCATTGTAAAGCAATTATACCCCAATAAAGATGTTAAAAGAAATTAAAAATAAAAAAATAAAATCTGTCTTGACTTCTCTTCAGATAAGCCTGTACTTGAGTTATAACATCGACCAGACTACTTTAAATTTAATTCACATTCTCTCTCTCCCTCTCTCTTATTTTTTACCCTTCATTTAGATCAGGAAAACAATATTAATTATGTTCGTATCCTCAGTGCCCAGCACATAGTAGCTACATGAAAAAAATGACTCCATTAATAATTCAAGCATAGGGATGAGTGTATTTTTTAACTGAACTGATTGTAAATGAAATGAACAGAAAGATGTCCTTCCAGGAAGTTAAGCTTCATTCCTCTGAATCAATTATCAAAATTACCTTGGAGTTTTTCCTCCAGTCTGTTTGGTAATCCAATTTAAAATTTAGGCCCAAATATTTTAAAATTTAAAAGTTTTGGGCTTCCCTGGTGGCATAGTGGTTAAGAATCCGCCTGCCAATGCAGGGGACACAGGTTCGATCCCTGGCCCGGGAAGATCTCACATGCCACGGAACAACTAAGCCCGTGCGCCACAACTACTGAGCCTGCAATCTAGAGCCCGCGAGCCACAACTACTGAAGCCCACACGCCTAGAGCCCGTGCTCGGCAACAAGAGAAGCCATGACAATGAGAAGCCCACACACCACAATGAATAGTAGCCCCCGCTCGCTGCAACTAGAGAAAGCCCCGAGCAAGCAACAAAGACCCAAAACAGCCAAAAATAAAAACAAATAAATATAATATTTTAAAATTTAAAATTTTATCAGAAAATTCGAACACAAAATGAGATCCAGGGTAGATTGAAAAAACCTCAGTTAAATCTACTGTGGGATTATTTTAGAGTTCCTATCATCAAATCAGAATATGTTATTACAACAAATAACCAAAGCTTGTGTTATTATTTCTAAGGTCATAACCTCATAACTTCAAGTTTAAAGATCAACTTCAAAAGCAAAATTGGATTTATCTCTTGGAAAAATTGGGAACTTTTTCTGTTCCTTCTATAAGGCTAACATAATTCTAAAAGCAAAACCTAAACACAACTTAAATAAGAATTCTGAAGCTCTGATATGTAGAGAGCTTGTCAGTCTCCACTCCCAGCCCTACACTAAGAAAACAACTGGAGGAACTGAAACCCTTTCCTTAGGAACTGAGAACCGAGGTCAGGACAAATCATACCCAGAAATCTGGAGAGATGGGTTCATCCGGCATCACAGCCGCGATGTGCCGGCCTGGAGCAGAAGCCTCTAGAACGTCAACGTAAAATGGTCATTTTGAGGAAGTGCTGGAGAGTGAAAGGGCGCTGAATGAAAGCAGGAAGCCTGAGGGTCTGCACACCTAGGGGACCTCAGCCTTCTGTGCTTTTGCACCTAGAACCCCACCAGGTTTTCACAGTAAATATCCCCTCTTGTACTTGGCAGTGGGAGGGGAAGGTCAGGGATGCTGGATCACACCCGGAACCTTCTCCACCACAAGAGCTACTCCACAGGGAGGAGAGTGTCAGCCTTATACCCTCGCCCAGAGCCCCCTAGGCTTCCTGTCTCTCCTAAAGGGGAACAGGTATGTGTCTTAAACACAGTCAGCGTGGTGAGGGAGTCAAGGGAACAGGCTGGCAACACTGCAGCCAGGGATGCACTTGGGGCAGGAGGACAAAACGCTGCAGCTTTGGAGAAACACTCGTGAAAGCCACGGCCCCAGGAGGCAGGCTCCAACAGGACCTGTAACTGGACGGATATGGGACACGCCACGCCTGCCTCCACACCAGCAGGGCTCCTGGGAGCGGGTCCCAGCTGAAAGACCCCAGGACTCAGACTCTGCCTGAAGAGGAGTGCTTGGAGGACCCTGCAGTCCAGAGGGCAGGAAAGACAGGGAGCTGGGGGACCCTGGGGTGTCTGATCCCTAGAGTGACAGCAAACATCAAGGACGCAGAACTCCTCCACAGAGTAACGTAAACCCTCACACTGAGGCCTGTCTGACTCAGTTCTTATTACACAATACAACACGTCTGGCCTTCACAAAACAATACAAGGCATGCCAAGAGGCAAGAGATGAGTGAACGTCACAACCAGACTCAGACATGGCACAGACGTTGGAATTGTGGTACAAGGAATTCAAAGGAACTATGATTGCTACGTTAAGAGCTCTCGTGGAAAACGTAGACCACAGGCAACAGCAGATGGGTACTGTCAGCAGAGGAAGTGGAGCTCTAGGGAAGAATCAAAATAAAACGTGAGAAGCCAAACTCAGTGAGAGAAATGAAGAAAGCTTCGGGGGCTCGTGAGTAGACCGACACAGCAGAGGTCATCTCAGCAAGATCGCAGAGAGGGCGAGAGACACTCTCCAAACTGAACCACACAGCAAAAAAGACAACAGACGCAGCACAGAACACACAAGACCTGTGGATGTGAGACAGACAGAGTCGGGATACCAAGAGAATAAGAAAGAGAGAACTGAGCAAAGGAATGTTTGAATGAAGAATGGCCAAAATCTTCCCAAAATTACTAGCAAACACCAGACCACAGATCCAGGAATCTTGGAAAACACAAAGCAAGATTAAAAGCAGACACATAGAAACCTCACACGCTAGGCATAATGTATGCTTTTTTGTTTAATTGGGATACAGTTGGTTTACAATCTTGTGTTAGTTTCTTCTGTACAGTGAAGTGAAACAGAGTTCCCTGTGCTACACAGCAGGTTCTTATTAGTTACCTATTTTGTTCATATTAGTGTGTACATGTCAATCCCAATCGCCCAATTCATCACACCACCCCCCACCCCCCACCACTTTCCCCCTTGGTGTCCACACGTTTGTTCTCTCCATCTGTGTCTCTATTTCTGCCTTGGAAACCAGTTCATCTGTACCATTTTTCTAGATTCCATACATAGGCATATTGTATTCAAATTGCAGAAAACCGAAGACAAAGAGAGAATCTTGAAACAGAGGGAGGACAAATCTCAACTCTAGAGGAAACAGGATAAAAATTACACTAGACTTCTCATTAGAAACTATTTGAGTAAGGAGAAAGTAGAGTGAAATATTTAAAGTGTTGAAAGAAAAAAAAGAAACACCAAACCTATAATTCTATGTGCAATAAAACTATCCTTCAAAATGAAGGGGAAAAGACTTTCTCTGACCCCGCAAAAAGAAACAAATACAAGGAAATCATTGCCTGCAGACCTGCTTCCCCAAGAAATGACTGTTCTTTAGACAGAAGGAAAATACTGTCAGTCAGAAACTTGCATCTGCATAAAGAAAAAAAAGAGCATTAGAGAAGGAAGAAGTAGAGAAAACAAGACCAGACTACAACTTGTTTAGAAGAACACACTTTAAGTCATCAGGGCAGCTTGGTGTTGCGAAAAGAATCTAAACGTGTCACAAATGTATGAAACAGCCTCCCCGAAGGCACTGGGGGAAAGTGCTGACCTAAGTCGATTTGGAAATGAACAGCGTCCGTAAGGCTACAGATAAGTGCTCTGCACACAGACACCGACTCTAGTTGACAGCTGGTTTCCATGGGGATGCAGGTTAATAATTCTGAACCAGCCACGCGTGCACACTGGGGCTGAACAAGGGAGTTAATACACGGCAGAGATGGAATCAGGACTCTCCCTGTCCTGTCAGAGGGAGGTTACAGATTAGCAAGGGGATGAGGCCAGAATTATCCGTGTGGTGCTGCGTTAGACACAGAGAGCTCAGGGAACACGTTTACCTTGACACAGATACAGATGCGGCCAGTAGAAATAGTTAGAGGTACGTGTGTATGCTGATTGGTTTACGTGCAGGTCTCCCCTTGCTGTGTCAGCTGAGAAAGACTCTGGAAGCAACACCTCCAGTGAGCACACCTGGTACCCAGGGCTTGGTTTCTAACACCATTTTCCAATAAAAGGAGCTAGCACTCCTGCCGAAAGTGACTGATTCTAGGACCGGGGCAGGAAATGGCCGGATAAGCCACAAGTATCTTGTAGGAAGTCGGGAAGTACTCAACAAAAATGAGCAAACAAACAAAACCAAAACTCCCGAATATGGTGAAGATATGTCACAGGACACAGGAGCCAACTGAAAGAGCTCCCAGGGGCCAAAGCCAATCAGAGCAATGATTACATAAAGTAGTCCTGGAATACAGCCATACTGTAGTATAATCCACCGGATAGCATCCATGTGTCCCTAGAGAACAAACGAATTCTTGAATAAATCAACCCCTGCGAGGGAACAGATAGATTCCGTGGCAGAAGATTTCTGTCGATTGTCCTCATGGAGAAGTTGGAGCCTAACTCTGCAACCCACATGCGGGGGCTTCCATCCACAAAGGGAAGAGATTTACCCAGGTGACCAACCGTATGGCTACAGAGAACCTGAATTGTTGCCGTTTGTCAGACTTTATACTCGCAATTAGAAACGGCTGAGAAAGACAGGACACATCCTGTTGGATAAAACAGGCCCACCTCGCTGAAGTGCTTACTTACGCGCGGCTCTGTGTTTTATAATAGATGTAGATATATCAATAGAGGATCACCTGTAAAGTGTTTCAGACGTGTCCCCTTAGACCAGACGGCCGGACACGTCCTGAGCTGGGTAAGTGGAACCATCGGGCCTTCAACCTGTCTGCACTGTCCTGGTCCTCCCTCCGTCATCCTGCGAGCCCCTGGTCCATCCCACCGCCTGAGAGAGACTTCCTCCGTCAGGATGGAGAACAAGGGACAGAACATTTCAGCCTCTGTCTGAATTCAAGCCTTGGATTCCATGTGCCGAGTCTTCCTCGTCGTTGCATATTCCTTTACAGGGCCCGTCTTCTCAATGTTTCATAAGTTTATGCCTTATTTACCCCTTTTTCTGACCCCTTTTTCTGTTCTTATATAAGCCTGCAAACAGGGCCTTAAAAACAGGCCCAAATACAGATATTAAACAGAGTAGATAGTCAAGAATTCAACTTCAACTTTTTCATTTTCATAGGCTGGTCAGCTGAGTAGGCCTGAGAATTTAAAGGACAGAGAAATTGTGACACCAGAATGTTGGAAAGTCACTTTAAATATGACCCTCTGAAGCTGTGTAATCAGGGCTTTGTATTCAGAGACGCTTAGGACCTCTATGGGGATTGAAGGTGATTTCCTAATATCAGTCAGGAGATGAGGTCAGCCATAGCCGATAAACACATGCTTTACTGTTCTTTACACATTGATTAGAGATGCTACAAATGGTCAACTACTCGAGTTCATCCAGACGAGGGGTTTCTTGGGGTGCCGGCAATTTGAGGAGATGGGACAAGCGAGTCTTCCCAGGGCTGTGCCTCTACCTGCTCCCGATTACGACCCCATTCACGGCATATGTCTGCAAAGACGCGTCAGAATCCCGTGTCTAACGAATGAACTTATCTACGAAACAGAAACAGACTCACAGACATAGAGAACAAGACTCGGGGTTGCCGGGGTGGGGGCGATGGATTGGGAGTTTGGGGTTAGCAGATGCAAACTGGTATACATAGGATGGATAAACCACAAGGTCCTACTGTATAGCACAGGGACCTATACTCAATATCCTGTGATAAACCATAATGGAAAAGAATATAAAAGAGAATATATATAGATGTATAACTGAATACCTTTGCCATATAGCAGAAATGAACACATTGTAAATCAACTATACTTCAATTAAAAATTAATTAATTATTAAAAGGCAAAAATAAATGTTAAGAAACCTCAAAAAAAAAAGAATCCCGTGTCTAAAAACATATGCACACATGAGGAAAGTAATGAGATACTGAAAGCAAACATCCATTTTCTCTTGTTCCCAGGGCATTAGTAAGAGTGAGGAAAATTTGAAAATCGAGTCACGCTCAATTTCATGTGCTGATACCAGCACTAGACGTGGACGCATTACAAGAAGGCAGCTTAGAACTGCCGGCTGGTCATTAGCACTTGGGGCCCAGAAAGCCTGCCCGCCATCTGGGGTGCTGTGCTGGCCACATCCCACTGCGAGAATTTCTCTGTGGGTTTAAGGTGTCCCCTGCACAGTTCCCCATCTGTATATACATTCTAGGGCCTTGACTAACGAAGCCCATTTTCATATTAGCAGGGAATGGAGCCTGGGAGGAGTAAGACCTGCCACAGGCCTCACGGGGGACCCTGCGCTGTGGATGCGAGGGTACCAGAGCACGGAAGAAAGGAAGGAAAGCAGGCAGCGCAATCAGAACGCCACACCCTGTCCTCATGAAAGCCGTGCCCATAGCAAACTCTGCGTGCAGACTAGTTATTTATAAATTCAAGTAATAACAACATAAACACTTTAACCTTCTGTGAATCTCCGAAGGGAACAGACATCGCTAAATAGCTTTCCTCTGCTTTCAAACTTGGATCCACCCTAGATTCCTCCCTTGCCCTTTGCAGGAGGGGAGCCCTCCTCACCCTGACGATGGAAATCACGACAGCGGACTTGTGAAACCAGCCGTCAGATGAATGCTTCAGGCACTGCTTATGGAATTCATCCTCGCGTTCCTGCTTTAGCTGGTGCTCAGAAAAAGACGAATAGGTTTCTCAGCCGTCGTTATAACTGAGGATTTGTTCAGCAAGAAGGGAAGCTGAGCATCTTCCTTTATTTCAAATACGGATACTCGTTTTAGAACAACCCAGACGGTGCTAGTCTGTAAACTGGGTTGTTTACGGAAATGGGGGGAAAATGTGCTTTCATGTTTCATTGGATGTTCTGGTCTCATTCACTCTCAGTGTGAAGTGAAGAAACTCTGAATGTATTTCCTATCATTTATGTCTGGACCTTTGAAATAGGAATAACACAGACCTCGGAGGTGTATGAAACGAGCCGGTATCTGCAAGGTGCTCTTTGGTTCGCAGAGCGAGGTTAGGTAATGCCCTCTATGAGCACTCACAAGGTCTCCCTTAGAAGCGCTAGCGTCAGTGGCAACATAAGAAATAAACTTTTGTGTGTGTGTGTGTGTGGTACGCGGGCCTCTCACTGTTGTGGCCTCTCCCGTTGCCGAGCACAGGCTCCGGACGCACAGGCTCAGCGGCCATGGGTCACGGGCGCAGCCGCTCCGCGGCATGTGGGATCCTCCCGGACCGGGGCACGAACCCGCGTCCCCTGCATCGGCAGGCGGACTCTCAACCACTGCGCCACCAGGGAAGCCCAGAAATAAACTTTTTAAATGGACTCATGTGCAAATCAAAACTACAAGGAGGTGTGATAACTGTCTCAACCTTAGAGCCGCTCAGTCGAGCATGCTGGCTCTGAAGACAGTGACGGAGGGCTCTGTGATTGGAGATGCTCTATCCGAGAATGGATGAGCTCCCAGAAACCTTGGTGCTCCTTTATCAGCTAGACTCTTGAGCTAGAGGACCTCTTAGGTCCCTTCCAGAAACACCAGCTTATAAGGTCATTTAATGCCATGTGAGCTAGAAGTGCATGATTCCTGTTTTACAGCTATGTCTCATTTAAGTATTATTTCAAGGTTACTAAAAAGTATTTTATTATTATGAATCATTGTTTAAGTTTGACCTTTCATCCCATTACTATTAATTACATCTTTAATACAAACTGCATATCTTACTATGTAAAAAGAATTAATTCATATTTCCAAAATTTTTTAAATACTTTGATAAATAAAATGTTTATTATCTAAAAGGTCAACATGTAATAACGTACAAATGATGACTCTTCGTTACCACATATGTTCAGGTTTTCTGTACACTTTCTCTGATTTATCTAATTTGGTGTCTGGGACAGCTTAGCGCTCAGGAGAAACGAGCATTCGTTCTTCCTAGCGCCACTTATAACACGGAATGTGACATAACATGGAGGTTCCCCTATAACACTGAATATAAACGGAAATAAAACTAATATAATGTGAACATCTAAGTTAAAGAAATCAGGAAATTTTCTGGAAAAGTACATAAAGGTGTCTTGATCTTGTTAGAAACACTGGAATTTGCCCAATATGCACTTTGCAGTCGACCTTGTCCTATTACTATGGGCACCATGCTGTAAAGTGAGGCAAATGACAATGAATAAAAATCTCACTTCAAATTTTATAAAATTACCTCTTTATGCAGAAAAAAAAGAGAAGCACCATCTTGTCTTCTTCATCCTGCCTCTGCCTGAGTTCCACGCGCAGCGCAGTCTGAATCTTGGTGAATCTAACACAAAAACTGTGCCGATAAATAACTCCAACTCAATAGTACAGAGAAGATGAAAATGTTCCCTTCACTCCTAATGAGGCGTGTTATGAGGACAGTATTCCGAGCCCTGCTGAACAACACACTGGGAATCACAGATTGAAAATGACTGTTCTCACGGGTTCAGCCAGGAATCGGTAACGAGAGAGTCCCTGACACCCCCGGCGGGATGACTTTGACATTTAGACCACACTGCGTCGTCACCAGCGTGTGTGGTGTGTGAGCTGCAGCGCACAGCCCATGAGAACTAGAGTATCACGTGAACCCAAGTCTCAGTCGTTCATAAGAAAAATACAACTTAATGTGTTTGCCTAGCCAAGGGGAAAACCCAAATCCCTTTCAAATCATCCGAAAGTAGGTATTTGCCTCATGAGTACTTGAGGAGATAGTTCTCTGAAACAAACCAGAGTAACAGAATTAACGGATCTCACAAAATTGTAGGAGCGAAGAAGCAGGAGTGGGAGGCAGGTTGGGCAGCTGTGATTCGGGAGCGTGACTGATGAAGATTAAGCGCTAAACTACAGAATTTTAATCCAGAAGAGAGCTGAGCACGCGAGGCAGGTACGTGTGAGGGTCAATCTGATCAGAAAAGGGGCCAGACCCGCCTGCCCACAGGGAGCCAGCTGGCCCCACCATCTCCCCCCAGGCCCCTCTCCTGGACTCTCAGGGAGGGCAGAAGTGTCCTAGCCTCTCCCAGGGCTCACACACTCAGGCAGCATCCTTGAACAGCCTCCCGCCAGCCTGGGGAGGATGCGGCAGCCTCCACCCACCCCCTGACACAGGCGCTCAACACATCGCCAGAGAGGCCTCCCTGGAAACGCCATCTCACTGGCTCCCCCAGAAACACAGGGGAGGCGTCATGAAGAATCCACTCACTTCTCTCGCCTCACAGAGCAGCAAGGAGGACACAGGGGGAAACCCAACAACCCGGCATCGTGAAACTTAAAAAGACATAAACTCTCTAACTCTAGAGTTAGAGTTTAGGTAAACTCTAAATTACATACGCGTAAGAGCTACCAAAAACAAAGAGACCAAGTGTGTGTTCATAAGTCCCCAAGGAAGCCTGGGGACACTCCAACGGGGTCAAGAAGGGGCAGGGGATTTCCGAAATTCTCAAGACCACACGCACCCAGAGAGCGGTACCTCCAGGGAGTCTCTGAGGACGGGATCCCTTAATCGAGTCAAGATCCAGAGGGGAGAGGGGATAGAAGATGCCTGTGGGCCTTGGCTGCTACCAGAAAGCAGCCATCATAACGCACTTTCTGAAAATGAGAGAGGGCAGAGGCCTCTGGAACCTGGTAGGGTTCTAAGAGTCCCAGGGGAGTAGTGGCATCACAGGAGCCCTTGAACTGTTTGTGGGGCTGTGATGCTGACCCGTCCACAGGACCCTGCCGTCACAGTGGCGAGTAGCATCCTCAAGTGCTTTAAAAAAAATTGATCAAAAGGAGTTTATTCTAGGGATGCAAGGAGCAGTAGCAATCCTGCTGCATCACTCATATTAGAGCTAAGAACAAAAATTATATGATCATCCCTGTTGAGGTTGAAAAGGCTTTTGACAAAACACAACATTTCTTGATTAAAAAAATTAAATATCAAAGGAACTATTGAATTCCACTTTTATATATATATGCAACAACTTAAAAGCCAGAGACTTCCCATGGCATCAAAGGAAATATTTCCACTCAACCCAGGAAAAAGGCAAGGGCAGCCACCATCCCCATTAATATTTACTGCAAGCATTTACTAAAGCAATTAGGCATAGAAAGAACGTGGATGGACAAAAATCAGAAGTAAATATACCCCTATTTGCAGATGATATTTATGCAAACACTATCCAAAAGAATCCACTGAAAAACAACTACAAAGAATAAGTGCATCTGTAAGGCTGCAGGACAGAAGGAAAAGGCAGAAATCAATACGCTTCATTTACCGCTTGGGACAATCAATTAGAACCATAGCATCATAGAAGGTTCAATGGAAGAGATAATGCTGCTGACAAAAACAGCAAAAAAGAAAAGGAAAAAGTACCTCAGGAGGATCCTAACCAAAACTGGGGGGGAAACACATTAATAGAAGTTTAGAAAAACATCAAAGACGTGAAAGTAGATCTAAACACACAGAAGGACAAACCCTGTTCTCAGACATGAGATTCCACATCATCACAATGTCAGTCCTTCCTGAATAATTGGATACATTTAACAAGATCCTAAGACACGTACCTGTAGGTTTTTATTTTAATGTCTGATTCTACACTTTATGTGGAAAAATAAATCAGTTAAAGCTGGAGAACTCTCACGGGGGGTGTGGGTGGGAGGCTGAGGGGTGACTGTTCCTACCGGACATTAAAATAAAACATAAAATGGCAGGATGATGAAAACGTGTCCGCTGGGTACACAGACAGCCAACAAAGGACCAGGATAGGAAATGTGAAATGATCAGAGATTTGGTAACACAGTCAGAAATTCAGCATATGATAATGTTTGCATTTGGGATTGTCAGATAAAATACGAGATACCAAGTTTAATGTAAGTTCCAGGAAAACAATGAGTAATTTTTAGTATATTTTTCAGAATGCTATTTTGATCTAAGCGTCACATGAATGTGTTACTAATGTAGTATCTGTTTTAAAATTTTTTAAATATTTTCAAACTCAGTTTGCCACTCAAAAGATGGGCAGCGGGGCTTCCCTGGTGGCGCAGTGATTGAGAGTCCGCCTGCCGATGCAGGGGACACGGGTTCGTGCCCCGGGCCGGGAAGATCGCACATGCCACGGAGCGGCTGAGCCCGTGAGCCATGGCCGCTGGGCCTGCGCGTCCGGAGCCTGTGCTCCGCAACGGGAGAGACCACAACAGTGAGAGGCCCGCGCATCGCAAAAAAAAAAAAAAAAAAAGATAGGCGGCAATTAAAATGGGGAGAAATACGGAGAAAGCAAAGCTCATATCTGGTGGGTGTGCAAATCTGTAAAAGCAGTGGGTTAGTACAGTGAAGCTGCGAATGTTCACAGCCCGTGAGCGGAGACCCGACTCCCAGGTACAAAATATAGAAAGACATGCTCACGTGCACCAGGAGGTGGGCCCAGAGAAGCCCACAGAGCAAAACTCAGGACAAAAGGCACATCCAGCTGGGGTGCAGCGCACTGTGCAGAAAATGCATTAACTACAGTAATTAACAATTAGCTTTTTCTTTTCTTTTTGTTAAAAAATATGTTTACATATACCGTAAAGAGAAGCCAAAGGAAGATAGTTTAGGCTTGTGGTTACGTAGGAAGGGAGAGTGTCAGAGGACTTCAAAATTGATGGTGATTTCCTGGCAGCAACATGCAGGGACCTGGAGATGATCGTATACTAAGTAAAGTAAGCCAGACAGAAAAAGACAAGTATCCTATTATTTTGCTTATATGTGGACTCTACAACAAATGAACTTATTTACAAAACAGAAATAGACCCACAGACATAGAAAACAAACTTATGGTTACTGAATGGGGAAGAAGGGGTATAGATTAGGAGTTTAGGATTAGCGGATACACACTACTGCACAGAAAATAGATAACCAACAAGCACCTACTATATAGCACAGGGAACTCTACTCAATATTTTTTAATAACCTATAAGGGAAAAGAATCTGAAAAAAATATGTCTATATATGTATAACTGAATTTCTTTGCTGTACACCTGAAACTAACACAATATTGTAAATTAATTATACTTCGATTTTAAAAAATCATTGTAATATAAAGGGCCTAGAGGAAAGAAAAAGAAAATTTACCCTGGAGTTCATCTCAGGATTTATAATCAATGGTTTGGTATATTTCATGTAATTTAAATTCATTTTGAAAAATTAAGGTATCATTGATCAGTCTGCATTTACATGGCTGAAAACCGAAGAATGAGCATCTTCGTAAGACATATGTTGTCCTAGTAACTCCATTATTAAATATAAAATACTCCTGAAAATATGAGAGCCTTTCAAATAAATTAAAAACAGCTTATGAAGACAGCACATTTCAAAATCAATTCAGAGCCAGTTCCTACTCTGTCCTGATGTTACTATTCTACCTCTTCAGGCAAATTCACAGTGTCAGTCTTTTCCGCGAAGCAGAAATCTAACTAAATCAAATGAAAGACACGTAGGTGGGTGCCAGGGGTTCAGTAAGGTGATCTGTGTTTCATTTAAAATGAGGACACCACTCCTTGTTATACCAAGGCTTTAAAAAATGCAAACTAAGACTAGAACGGCTGTCAGTAAAGGTAAGTGGGGATCATCACCGAGGGGGGCGTCCTCTGTGTGCACACACCCCCGGGCTCCCTGAGCCCCGCTGGCTACGGGCAGAGGCTGGAGGGAAGGCTGGAGCCCCATCCTTGTTCCTTTGTTCACAGTTAACCTTCCTGACCCGAGGCAGACGCGTGAAGAAATTGTGGGACTCTCCGGAGAAAGTCAGAAGCAGAGGATCTCAGAATTCCCCCTTCTCTCTGTCTCCACCAAACCTGTCTTGGTCCTTCTCTCCCAGGCTGAGGCGTGACTGTCCAGTCTGCTTCTGAGCTGTTGATTGAGGGTGACGAATAAAACGTGAAACCCAGAGAAAAGCACAGCAAAACAAATCCTTCGCCAGAAATCTGGCAACTCGGCTAAAATCAAGGCTAAGGAGCAACCGAGGTTCTCACCAGTCTTTTTTAAATGTCAAGGGGAAAAATAACAAAGAAAGAAATATGTTCCTGTGATCGTAAGAGCTACGATTTCACAGAAATAGTGAAGTCAGCTGAGGACTGAAGGAGAGGGAGGCCACCAGAAACATAGCCCTTGGAAGGAAGGAAGGAAGGAAGGAAGGAAGGAAGGAAGGAAGGAAGGAAGGAAGGGGAGGGGAAGGAAGGGAGGAAGAAAGGAAATTTAAAAATGGAGATGATGACTTTTTAAATGTTTATGGGAAACTGCGTGGTGATTCACTTCAGCTTGTAGGATTCTCTGTGGAAGCACTGAATTGTATGTCCTGAGGGAGATGACATGATGCCAAAGAAGACAAGATTGTCTTGGAATCAGACACTGGACTCAAACCCTTTAGAAAAGATAGGAGATTATCACTTCTCTAATTTTCTCCTTGACCAGAAATTTGGTTTGTGTACACTTGCGGTGTTTAACCACGGGGTTTGCATGTTGCAATACTGATTTTCAGCTGCTGCACTGATTTTGCAGTTGTGTGTCCACTTTGCAGCTTGGACTGCCTGCTCTGGACAGTCTCCTCCACGCTGCTGGGCCAGCACCCCTAGTAATAAGAACCCATACCAGCTTCCCGTCAGAAACAGGGGCCACCTCTACCTGGTCTCCAGAACCTTTTTTTCCACCCAAAGAAACTTCAGGGCCCTTTAAATCTTAACATTTCCTTGAAAGTTAAGTTAAATGAAAAAATCTTACCCAGAACCATTTGTTTACAAAGGAAGTCAGGGGGAAGTTTGGGATAAAGGTGACTTTGGTTACCACGGTAACCACTGCTAGCATCTCTCTTTTAGTTTAAAGCCATAGCTCAGAGAAGAATCTCTCTGCACGTGTAGTTATTGATTAACAGCACAGAATGCTCCCATCTGCACCTTTCCGTTAAGTGCCCTTACCAGCCGTATGATATTGACAGGTTTTTCCATCCTAAGCGACATCTAGAGAATACACTCTGAAAACTAGGATTCTATATGCTAGCTGTTAGCTTTTAGAATGGGAAAAGAATGACGAAATTTGGGTTTGTCTGGTAAAGTCACAAATCAGGACGAGACCTTATAAGGCTGTGAGGTCCAACCTCTACACTAGGAAACCAACGTTATAAACAACCTTATCTTTGGGAAATTATCATGACATAATTGACGGTCCCAGGATAATTCTTCTATCAAATAAGTGTTTTCTGGGGGCTTCCCTGGTGGCACAGTGGCTAGGAATCCACCTGCCAATTCAGGGGACACGGGTTCGAGTCTTGGTCCGGGAAGATCCCACATGCTGCGGAGCAACTAAGCCCGTGTGCCACAACTACTGAGCCTGTGCTCTAGAGCCCGCAAGCCACAACTGCTGAGCCCGTGTGCCACAACTGCTGAAGCCCGTGCGCCTAGAGCTCGTGCTCTGCAACAAGAGAAGCCACCGCAATGGGAAGCCCACGCACCGCAACAAAGAGTAGCCCCCGCTTGCCGCAACTAGAGAAAGCCCGTGCAGCAATGAAGACCCAGTACAGCCAAAAATAAATAAATAAAATAAATAATTTATTTTAAAAAATAAGTGTTTTCTGAAATATAAACTTCTTTTCTTCAAAAAATAATTTCCTCAGCTGCTTTTGCTTGGAATTAAAATTTTTCTGCTTATGCCTTTGTCATGATTATCCTAGTATTTACTCGTTCTCATTTGTACCCCTGGTTAAAGGGGAGTCATCCTGTGGAATAAAAGTGGAGGTATCTCCTCCGCTACCTCTCCTCTGTCCAGATGCTCATTTAAAATCTCAGCTCTGCCTGGAACCAGAAAGCGACCTTCCTCAACTTTCTGAACTTTCCTGTTCCCAGGGGTTTTCTCAGGGAAACTGGGATTGTGACACAGCACATAGAGCTGTTATGAGGATGAAATAAGATACGTAAACTCCTTTCTAAAAGCATCTGGCACCAGCCAACCCCAGTGGCTGGGGCACAGAATCAGCACAGAGAGGCCAAACGACAGAGGATCACCTGGAAATTAAGTTTCCAGAGACCTGGAGTGAAACGCCCTGCAGATGCATGAGAAGGTCCACCCAGTCGAGTGGGGACACCAGGGGCGGGGGGTTCGGGGGAGACGGTGACAGCCACTGGGCCTCTCACAGAGAAGGCAGCAGAGATGTCCCAAGGAATCCAAGCGAGGGGAGCAGGGGGACAGACCTGCCTCCTAAGCCCGCCGTTCTGGCCAGGGTAGAGAGTGTGGTCCTGCTGAGGACATGGCTGGCAGGAGGGAATCAGGTTGAAGGCTGTTTGCCCATTTGTTAGATAATTATTGATCATCTGCTTTGTGATAGGATGGACAGAGCAGGAGACAGGAAGGACTCCCTCCCACGGGCCATTTCCATGGATTGTGATAAATTCTCCAACGGAAAAGTACAAGTTGTCACAAGACCATGAAACAGAGGGACGCTGCTGAGAAGACATCAGGAAACCATTCCCTGTGGAAATCATCTTTCACCTGAGACCTGCATTTCTGTGGTCCATCCAGGGGTGTGGGCTGGAGAGGGGCTGGTCCCTGCAGGAGAAGAGGGGTGCAGGGTTGTAGGCAGGAAGAATAGCACATGCAAAGAACAGGAGGAGTGGGATTTGAGAAAGGGGGAAGCAGTGGAGGAAGAAGGACAGTCCCAGGGAGCGTTGAGGAGCTGATGGCCTCTGCAGGGACCAGGGTTCCACCACGCACAGCCCTCCGAGGAGCCGTGAGCTAGCGTCTCAGTCTGGCTCTCCCCTGGCAGTTCTCCGCAGGCTTCTGGTCTCCACAGGCAAAATGTTAATAATAGGATGAACTGCGGGGACAGGGGAGGGTGAGCATGGGAACTTGGCACCTTCTGCACAATTTGTCAGTAAAAGCAAAACAGCTCTGAAAAATAAAGTCTATTAGAAATTTTAAAAATGTTTAAATGTAGGTTAACAATAAAAAAAATTAAGTGCATTTTAGGTTCTGTCTTGGGAATTTTAACTTCCACTTTGATGCCTCCCGCCTAAATCAGGACTCCATGGAGGAAACAGGATGGAACGTGAGAATGAGAGAAAATAAATTTTGTTTTGAGCGCGTCAAGTTTAGTTTCCATCAGCCTATGTGAAAAACTCCACAATAATGGTTTAATTCCCATTTGCCTCTCACACTTCCAGCAATTCTCTCTGATCAGGGCACCAATGTGACTCAGCAAAATGATATACTGCAGTAGGACCACACTATTTCATTATATTGACAGAACCAATAAACGCTAAGCAACGTTAGTCCATTTATCACGTAAGTTATAAAGTATATATGAATCCCATTTTATGGCATCCTTTATAACTAAGCTCGATAACTCACAAAAGCCCTTGGATGTTTTTAAAATAAGATCTACTGGTCTGGCATTTAAAATTGTCTAAGTCCCTGAATTATTATGCAAACATCATCTTTGCTTTGGCAACGTGGATAGCCAGATTTATGGATTAATCCTTGCAGAGTTTTGGATTTTCACCAAATAATTGGATGAAGCGGAAACAAATCCAGGACTCAATCAGCATATTTAAGGAAATGTTTAAACACAGAATGCCTGTAAGAGGGGAAAAGCGGCTCTTTTTTTTTTTTTAAGAGATATGGTGTTCAGTATAGCTGGCACAGTTGATTCTGACACAAATGGAAAAGCGTTATGTTCTGTCTCCACTGTATACCTGCATGGAAGTGTACTATCCAGTTAGTGCAAGTACAAATGAAAAGACTTAATGACTTTTCTGGTCATAAATACAGTTTAGGTGATTTATAATATCTCTGTGTATTATAGAATTACATGAAGACTCAATGCAGCCCAGATCACCAAGCCATCTTTCTGCCACTGCTGCGGCTCACTGTTCATTTTGATTAATTTTAGTTGGAGACAGCCTAAGTCAATTTGTCTATAAGGGCAATTACTTCTCAGATTAATTATTTTTTCAGGGAAGAGCTAAATCTAATAAACTAGAACATTTTAGGAAATAAGACTTCGCTTGGATTAATTAAAACCTGATTAGCTGTGAGCTGCAACTTTTCTTATACTACCTCTCTTTTGCCAATTCATGGTGGCCTGACCTGGAATTTGCTGTTGCAAAGACAGGTGGTGATTTGAGGAGTAGGTTGTGAACTAGTGACCATATGACAATCCTGGGAGTGCTTTTCTCCTAGGACTCTGGTTTAGGGCTTTGAGGACACACACGCTGCTTTCAGAAATCATTTCTGATTCTGCAACAAGGAACATCGACCCGGTGCCTTTACCCAATAAGAAAATAGTGCACTGTCTTAGAAGTAATAATAATAGGATGAGAACTGAATACTCTTAAGGGGGATGGGAATACATTAGTTCATCCAGGGCTTCATTGTTTATATAATAATTGTCACATCAATTTTAAAATGAAATTTAGTGCCATTATAGAAATTTTATAATAAGCAGTAATAAAGCAAAGAGCATTAGAATATAATTCTAAAGACAGGAAGTATTTACGTTTAATACATTCATAAAATAAATACACAAGAGGACAGAAATTATTTAAACAGTACCAAACCTCAAGGCATTTTACAGAATTCTCTGTGTCATCATGGAATTTTACATAAGTCCAGTTGATCCTGCCAACAGACCAGACAGTTTTGCCCTTTCCCAGTAAACACATATTAAATCCCCAATGATGGATAATCATCTTTAAAATGGGTGATGCTCACTACAGAGGATGACAGAAGAGCTTCGGCGGGTCAAAGCTAACGTGTCCCTTTTGGGCAATCAACTAAAAGTGTCATGCCTAACCAACCGTACTTTGAGTGTTCAGATGGAGATATCTGCAGTGATTGTTATATCCAAAGAGTAGGTCTCAGTTAACTGAGATTGAGCAAAAGTTGTTCAAATGAACAATTATTGGTACTAAGTAAAATGATACATGCAGATGCCAATGTTAAAAATACATTTTAAGAGCCTTAAATAACCCTCATTTTTAACATCAAAGGGCCTGTAGAGAAAGAAAACATAACAGATACACTTGGGTAGAAAAGCATGACCTCCAAAACAGACAAGTCTGTTGCTAAGAGAAAAAAAATGTTGATTTTCAACTCCTTACTAAACAAAATTTAGTTCTTAATTTACTGAATCTGAAGACCTAAGGCAAGTGACCCAGGAAGGCCTGTTGATATAACAGAGCCCAGAAAGCCAGGACAGAACCTCTACTTGAGACCCAAATTGTCCCTGAACGTTCCAAGTAGGACAGGGCTACCACATGAATGCTTATTTATTTTTTAATTCTTAATTAATTAATTATTTATTTATTGGCTATGTTGGGTCTTCATGGCTGGTAGGGCAACGGTAGAGCCAAACGGAAATAAACAAACCCACAGTTGTACTTGGGGACTTGCACAACCTCCCACCCCTCAGTAACCGATAGAACTACCGGACAGAAATTCAATGAGCGCTGAAAAGATACGAACAACGCATCCACCAACATGACAGCCTGGAGGGGTGGGATAGGGAGGGTGGGAGGGAGGGAGACGCAAGAGGGAAGAGATATGGGAACATATGTATATGTATAACTGATTCACTTTGTTACAAAGCAGAAACGAACACACCATTGTAAAGCAATTATACCCCAATAAAGATGTTAAAAAAAATAAAAAAAAATAAAATAAAAAACTTCAATTTTTGCAATTGTCCCCTCCTGTGTGGAGGGGACACCTCCAGATCCCCAGGTCTGGAGGCCCAGGGATTATGACTGCAGCCCCATAAAACTGTATCCATCTACCCACTTTAATTTGATTTGATTTAATTTATTTTAATTTAATCTTGATTTATTGGCCGAGTTGGGTCTTCGTTGCTGCGCGCGGGCTTCCTCTAGTTGCGGCGAGCAGGGGCTACTCTTTGTTGCGGTGCGCGGACTTCTCATTGCAGTGGCTTCTCTTGTTGTGGAGCGTGGGGTCTAGGCGCATGGGCTTCAGTAGTTGTGGCGCTTGGGCTTCAGCAGTTGTGGCTCACGGGCTCTAGAGCACAGGCTCAGTAGTTGTGGCTCACAGGCTCTAGAGTGCAGGCTCAGTAGTCATGGCGCATGGGCTTAGTTGCTCCACCGCATGTGGGATCTTCCTGGACCAGGACTCAAACCCGGGTCCCCTGCAGCGGCAGGCGGATTCTTAACCACTGCGCCACCAGGGAAGCCCCCATCTACCCACTTTAAAAGCTGCTTCCGGGCTTCCCTGGTGGCGCAGTGGTTGAGAGTCCGGGCTTCCCTGGTGGCGCAGTGGTTGAGAGTCCGCCTGCCGATGCAGGGGACGCGGGTTCGTGCCCCGGTCCGGGAAGATCCCACATGCTGCGGAGCGGCTGGGCCCATGAGCCATGGCCGCTGAGCCTGCGCATCTGGACCCTGTGCTCCACAACGGGAGAGGCCACAACAGTGAGAGGCCCGAGTACCACAAAAAAAAAAAAAAAAAATTCTAAATAAGTCCAACATAATTTATTAAACACTCATTTGTACCCAACATGATCTGACTAGAGTTAAATTAGTAACTGTCCAGCTTTGGACACTTGTGGTCTAATACAAATGATGATGAAAAAAATGATGAATAGGAAACATAGTTAAGTAATAAGCTTAGTTCATAAATAAGCCAAATGCATATTATGGGACTAGTTCAAAGTTTAGACCAAAGAATGGATTCAGAAGACCTCACGGAGAAGACAGTCTAAGAGCCTAGCAAACTGACACAATTCATTCCCAATTCTGAGATGCTTGAAGACCACAGCTCTAATTAAAGCACAGCGTGGATAATTAATGACTTGCTGTCTCTCTTCACTTCTACACTGTAAGCTTAATTAACGAGTGCAAGAATCTTATCGCTCTCATTATTTTTCTGTATCCGCAGAAGGCAGCCCAACGTGCCATGCAGAGCACGCACCAGGCAGAAGCAGAAAGAAGCACAGCACAGGTGCCTGAGGTGCAACGGGCGTCCATCCGAGAGAAAGTTGGCTCAGCTGCTCTCCAACATCAGACCCAGCTTCTCCCCTCCCCGTCAAACTAGGGCCCTGACAGCACCTGTGCAACTGATTCCTCTGTGTGCCTTTGCTCAGCAGATGTGTCCCCCTCCAACACGGGCCAGACAGTGCTCGCCAGTGTCCCCATGCCCCTGGCCCAGAGCCCTTGCCGCCATCCCCAAAGCATCCGAGCTGCAGCCCCATCGGGGGCCTCCTGCCCCCTGTTGATCTGGGGAGGGGTCCTCTGGGTTCCCGATATCACACTTGCTGGCATTCTCCGTCACGGAGACACATGCAGCCCCTCGGCCAGAGTTAAGGATGTGAAGCTCCTTACCTCTGACCAGACCTCATGTCTCTATTTCTGTGTCCATGAATATTGGGAACTCCCCCTTAAATAATCCCCCACCTCCTATCCTGTGGATCTGTACTTTCTCATTCCTGGTTCTTCTCAAAATCAACACACACACCCCAGTGATACCTGCCAGTATCATCTTTACATTGTAAACAAACTCCACTTTTGTCCTCTAACTTTTGCAGAATCTCTCCATTTCTTGCCTAGGCTGAAAGCTGACATTTACCTGAAGCCTTACTTCCTTACAGCCTTTGGACATGGAAGCTTCTAATCCTTCCAGACCCTACATCCCCCAAGGTCAGAGAGGACGATGGGAGAAGGAGGGAGCTCGCATTTTCCCAACCTCCCACCCACACCAAGCCCACCTCAGACTCACTTCATTCATGCCTCATCCACTGGAGACTGAAACCCCCTTCTGTACCCAACTCCTGTAATGAATGGGGACATCTCAGTGGTCTGTGAAGCCTCACTATTCCAAGATTATGTTAGTTTAAAGAATTTCATCTCCATCAGACTTTACTAGTCCCATTGCCCAAACCCGGGTCATCCTTCCCATGCCAATATGCCCCAAAATGCTAAGCTCCAATGCTTACTCTCGACTATAACTTTGTTTTCTTGTAACCCTCTCTGATCTTCGTTACTTACGAAGTCCCCAGCCCCTTGAGCCTTCTGTTTCTCTCAGGCTCGCAGCCCACGGCTGTCACTCAACCTTCCTAACTCAGTCTCCTCCATCATCTTAACTGCTCTTACACGTGCTAAAATAACCCCATTTATTCACCACACCCGCCCAGGAAAAAAGTGATCCCCAATTAATGCTGAAACTTACCCTTTATGGATTCTACAACTAGATATTCAGTAAAACAAACAAACAAAAAAACCACACCTGCATCAAAATGTTGTCAATAAACACATACAGAGAGACGGACCCCACAATATTCCCGGCACCATTGGTACTATGAAAAAGTTGGTGACAGAAAACATAATCCACAACCTCATAAAACTTATAGTTTGGGGACAAGATAGCTATGAAGCAAATAATTATAAAATATGAATTCAATGACTATAAGTCAAAGTGCTACAGAGCCTTGGAAGAGGGGGGTGTGAGGGAAGCAAAGGAGGACATTCCAGGAGGGAAGGGATCTGCTCACAGGACAACCCAAGCACACTTCTACCTAAAATACTAAAAGTATTGAACACCTTGATGGTGCAGTGAAGGGATGAAGGATGAAACAGAATGGAGCAAACATAGAAGAGAGAGAGAGAAGGAGGGAGAGAGAGGGAGAGACAGACACAGAGAGAGGCAGAGAGATGAGGAAATGACGCAGATTACAGACAATATTTTGGTTTGAAGAAATGGAAAAAGACAAAAGATAAAAAGAATGAGAGCTGAGAAGACGAGAAAAGTAAAAGGAGGACTTTGTTTAAGTACAGGAAGCGCTTAAATGCGGACGAAGAGCTAACAGAAAAGGAGAGGAGACGGAGGTTCCTAAGGTGAAATGCCCTTGGAATGGAGGGAGGGATCACTTCCCACCGTGAACAAAACCGAAAAGATGCAGAGATGCTTATAGATGTTCCGCAAAGAGGCTGAGATATCTCTTATGTGATATTTTTAATTTATTAATGAAACAGGAGACGGATTCCTCTGCTGAGCATGAAGAGGAAGGTTTGAGTGACGGTTAGGGAGTTTGGAGGGGGCTCAGGAGGGAGACAGAGCCCGGGTGTGAGAACAGCGGCCTTTCTGAGATTCTGGTTGAATTCAATTCCATAAACAAGGAGAGAGAACTCTGTGACTCTGGAAACTGTTAACTTGGAAATAGAGTGTATCTTGGCCTTGGAGGGGTGCACTCGGCTTGCATGGCAAGTCACGGGAAAAGATGTTCATCTAGGGCTTCCCTGGTGGCGCAGTGGTTGAGAGTCCGCCTGCCGATGCAGGGTACGCGGGTTCGTGCCCCGGTCCGGGAAGATCCCACATGCTGCGGAGCGGCTGGGCCCGTGAGCCATGGCCGCTGAGCCTGCGCGTCCGGAGCCTGTGCTCCGCAACGGGAGAGGCCACAACAGTGAGAGGCCCGCATACCGCACAAAAAAAAAAAAAAAAAAGATATTCATTTAAGAAACCGTCCTCTCAGAGCATCTTCACATTAAATGCGCCCACGTGGGTCAGAACACTGGGCACCCACATCCTTGCTCACCTTTCTCAGGCCCTCAGCACCGCTGTCTTGAGAAGCTGTCATCTGGCATCTTGGCTTTTCAAACGCTGTGAATCACTTTTATGTCTTGCTCCAGACCATCACGGGAAAGGGAATATGATCTCAATCCTCCTTGCTTCCTGTCTCAACTAGGAGGAGAAATTAGGATTTCTTTGTGGGCAGAGTCCTTTATGTTTTCATTAATAATGTCCTGGGGCGATTAGTGGAAACATCACGCCCGCGGCGAGTGTTTGCGGCTGAAATCCAAGAACAGCAATCGTAAGCCTCTTTGGTCCACACTCCCGGCTCCCACTAATTGGTATTTCTCAGAAGAGAGCATCTTCTTCTTTTGACTGATTCTGAGAACTGCGGCATCGCGTCTGCTATCCTGCCAGGCGCCCATCGCCCACGGGCTCCCCCAGCAGCCTGTGATACCTGGACCCGAACCAACCACGGTTTTCCAGCTCCTTGTGGGAGACGGACCCCCTCACATACCCTGGCTGTGCTGAGGGCTGTCCTCACCGCATCCCCCCACAAAGCTGTTTTAAGTCATCAGGGCTCAGATGCTAATGACATCACAGGGCATTTGCAGCACTGGAGGTAACAAGGCACATGCAAATATGTCAGATCACAGCACAGAGATCTATGAATGAATAAAAGTCTTTTTCTTTTTTTTTTTTAAAGAGAAAGACAAGAGCTGGAGACTTTCTGTACCTTTTTAGTTATCACTCCTGCAGAGAACAGACAGGAAAGTCTATAGACAAACAGCGGCTCTCTGGTCATTTAATTCACCCATGACGTTTGACAGCCAGAGGGTCTCCCAGGCTTGGATTAGCCCCAGCCTCTATCCCTAATACCCCCTCCCACAGACTCTGCTCCAAATTAAACGGCTCAAGGCTGAGAAGGGGTGGGATTCAAGCCACCCCTCCCCCTGGACCAGTGGAGGAAGGGGGAGAGGACCTCCGCTCTCCACAGGCTGCAGGGATGGGAGGAGAGTGTTAAGCACACAGAATGAGGGGACCAGTGACAGTCCTGGAGCCCAGAGCCCTAGACCTGTCACTGGGCGCTAAGACGGATGAGGCTGCCCTAGAGGAGAAGGTGCAGAGCAAAAGATGAAATGCAGAAATCTCACTGCGGGCAGCTCTGAGCCAGGTGTTCTGTACATGCAGCCCCGGGAACCTCACCACAACGCTACGGGGTAGTTACTGTCACTGCCACCTTTTACAAACCACAGCAGTGAAGCCACATGTTCACTGGTAAATGGTGAAAACAGGACTCAACCTCGCAGCCGGCCTGCACCCGCATCCCTACGTGCTGCACTGTGCCAGCTTCCTGTCCGCAGGTGAACTCACCTTTCGTGACCCAGAGCCCAGTGCTGTTTGCTGGGCACCACGGAGCCACAAGGGCCTTTTCTGCCTGGAATCCCTGCCTGGAATCCCTGGGCTAACACATCAAAGGCAGTGCAAAGCACTTTCCACTCACACAGTAAGGAGACCCCAAGGAAAAGAGCTTGGGGGGGAGGTGAGTGACGTGGAGGGGAAACACATGCCGCAGCCCTTCCCCAGCCCCCAGGCTTCGCCCCTAGTCGGACACACCTTAGCTCATAACCGGCTTTCTAGGGAAGACGGCAAAGACCCTGGAGTCAAGTGGGAGAACACTGTCCGAGCATCGCACCGACAGCACAGGAGAGGCTGCACAGAAGGCAAATCCCTACGACAAAAAAAATTTAAATAAAATAGGGCATTTCACAGGGAACTCGGAGCTTTTATGCCAAAATCCCACCTTCACGCCTCCACCCACAGCGACTGGATCTTTACCGTCGCATTTAGAGCTTCTCTGCGAAGTTACAAGGGCAGCCTTGAACGCCCTCCATCCAGAAGTTGCTGTGTCCATCAACCTTCCCTGCTCGGGGAGGAGACCGGCACACGTGGCCAACTGAAAATTGTCACTCACCACCTGCGTCTACAAGGGTGAGGTCACCAGCCACTGCTGTCGCTGACCTTCCACACCCCCTGAAAGGAGTTCAGAGCAGAGCTCAGGAATGAGGCCCTCTGTGCTCTGTGAAAACCGGCAGAACAGGGCTGCAGAGAGTTAGGTGTTTCCAGGAGAAGATTTTATGACCCCGGTTTCTTGCATTTTCTGGTATCTGGAGAAGCACTAAAATCCTTGACGGAGACGTCTGCTTCTTGTGACTGGAAGCAATATTCTGCCAAACTGTGAGCTTGACCTCACGTCCCCCCTTCACTGAAATCACATCTATACTGACCTTCCCCCCGATGTCTTCAGAGCAGGTCCTCAGAGCCACCTGAGACGCTGTCTCCCGGGCTATAGTCATTTTGCCCCAAACGAAACTTAACTCATCCTTCTCACGTGGTGCTTTTTTCCTTCAGTCAACAGATCAAAGGGCTAGTAAGTGGTGCGCCAGAGATCTGAATACTGACATTTCTGACTTTGAACTCCAATACTTCACTGGCTTTGCCTCGTCCTCCAAAATAAGACGATGTATAAGAGGATGTGTGCGTACGGCACACGGCAGCGTTTCCCAGCCTCAGCGCCACAGACACGGTGGCTGGACGATGGTGGGTGGTTGGGACGTTCTGCTCATTGCAGCATGCTGAGCCGCGTCCCTGGGTCCCACCCACTCCCTGCAGTAGCACTGCCTTCTCCCAGCCATAACAATCAAGAACATCTCCAGACCTTGACGTTCAGACGCCCCTATATGGCTGAAAACACGGGAACCAGCACACTAGAGAGAATATCGGCCTCTAAGAGAAACCGGACCTTCACCCTCACACCTCTCAGGGCAGCGATGTGGATCGTGGGTTGGAAGAATGGCCGTGTGAAGCTGTCCATTATTACAATGATCTGGGGGAAACCGTGATGGTCCACGGCACGTCCTGCTTTGTGATTTTCCCTTCCCGCTGAATCTTTCTTAGCACATTCTAAGTTCAATCAACCGGTGTGATGTTGGCCACCCCGGGGCCTCCCTTTGTGGAAGGGAGTGTTGACCTCCTCTCCCTAGGAAGCCCCATGACAGCCGTGTGGACGTGAAGGGGACAGCCTTCTGGTGAAAACGGCGTTAGTCTCACTGCCTTAGGTCTTAGGGAGAAATAGTCTGTCTTTCCGTCAATCCAAAAGTGGTTCAGTATAAAAGAATTACAGTCACCTTCTAGTAAATAAAATGCGTGCGCGTACTTATCCTGTGCCTGCTGCTGACTCCCCTGGAGAAACAATTCTTCTCAGGAAGACATCCAGGCCGCCCACACACACTGCCTGTGAGCACGAAGAGAAGGCTTAATGACACCAGTTCGTCGCAGCTCACCAGTGCGAAGAACTGAACCAGTAACAGGTCAAAAGGGCCAACCAGCAGATAAAACAGCATTTTTATCCGTGTCTGGTCTTCTGGGCAGATCTCATGTAAGAATCAAGGGGCTGGCAGTAGCGAAGACCATTCATTGGAGACTTAGTGGTTTTGTGGTCCAGCCATCTCTCTAGAAAGCTCTGCACTGGATATGATTAATAAATATGTGAACATGCTTAATATTAACATCATATTATATGAATGATTAAATCCTGGAGTCCAGTTTAATGGTCATGCCATACTCTAAGTACAGGATGGGTACAAAAAGGATGTTGTCGGAGATTAACCATGATAGGAGATTAACCATGATAGGATTTTTTTCCTATGGGAGATAACAGCCAAAATCACACAGTTCACTTGCTCAGGGGCTTTTAGATCCCAGCTCATGTGCAGCTCATGTGCTGCCTCCCAGTCATTTTCTAGAAATTGTAAGCACTTCAAATTTGGCCTAAATTATGGGCAGATAATTGTTGTAATTAGAAAGGTAATGCAGCTTAGAAAGCCTACGTGTAAACACGCAATAAAATAATCTCAGTATTGAGCGACAAGGACACAGATACAGTCCTAATGCAGCTCTAGTTTTTAAAGCCTTTGGAAAAACGGGCTGGGGAAGGTGGCTCCATTAATTAAACCATCTGCTTTACGCTGATAGTTAAGACTTTAGGTATATGCATAGATACCGGGCTAAGGTAAAATTTTCTTTCTGGAAAGGAAATCTGAGATAATTTGAGTAAATCATTTTACCCTTTTATGCCAAATTTGTGAAACCCATGTGGTTGTTTTTCCTTTAAACTACCATATCACACCATTATTATTTTTTTATAAATTTATTTTATTTATTTATTTTTGGCTACGTTGGGTCCTCATTGCTGCATGCAGGCTTTCTCTAGTTGCGGTACACAGGCTTCTCATTGTGGTGGCTTCTTTTGTTGCAGAGCACGGGCTCTAGGCACACGGGCTTCAGTAGTTGTGGCACGTGGGCTTCCATAGTTGTGATGCACGGGCTTAGTTGCTCTATGGCATGGAGCACGTGGGATCTTCCAGGACCAGAGGTCGAACCCATGTGCCCTGCATTGGCAGGCGGATTCTTAACCACTGCGCCACGAGGGAAGCCCTCACACCATTATTAAGAACACATCTATCATTAAGTTACTGAACAACCACAAAGCGGGTTGACATTTTCATTAAAGGAAAAAGAGCAGATTTTTATGCCTGTGACATTCATTTAATAAATGTATTTGACCGACCTTTCATATGCGAAAGTCCATGACATTTAAAAATTTTGCTTATTTGGGACTTTCAGAAAAGGAAAGCTAATGAAAAAAGGATTTTAAGTTCCAAAAGTAAAAACACTTACTGAGAAATTGGAGTGTGTCAAAACCCAAGAATATAATATTTGAGTACTTGTTTTTGAATTTTATTTTATTTTTTATACAGCAGGTTCTTATTAGTCATCTCTTTTATACATATTAGTGTATACATGTCAATCCCAATCTCCCAATTCATCCCACCACCACCACCCCCTGCTTTCCCCCCTTGTTGTCCGTATGTTTGTTCTCTACATCTGTCTATTTCTGCCTTGCAAACCCATTCATCTGTACCATTTTTATAGATTCCACATATATGCATTAATATACAATACTTGTTTCTCTTTCTGACTTACTTCACCTGTATGACAGTCTCTAGGTCCATCCACGTCTCTGCAAATGACCCAAAATGACCCACTGGTGAAAGTGGGGTGTTAAAGTCCCCTACTATGATTGTGTTACTGTCGATTTCCCCTTTTATGTCTGTTAGTATTTGACTTATATATTGAGGTGCTCCTATGTTGGGTGCATAAATATTTACAATTGTTATATCTTCTTCTTGGATTGATCCCTTGATCATTATGTAGTGTCCTTCTTTGTCTCTTGTTACAGTCTTTGTTTTAAAGTCTATTTTGTCTGATATGAGAATTGCTACCCCAGCTTTCTTTTGGTTTCCATTTGCATGGAATATCTTTTTCCATCCCCTCACTTTCAGTCTGTATGTGTCTCTAGGTCTGAAGTGGGTCTCTTGTAGACAGCATATATATGGGTCTTGTTTTTGTATCCATTCAGCCAATCTGTGTCTTTTGGTCGGA
The DNA here is from genome assembly GCF_937001465.1 of Orcinus orca. Taxonomy (NCBI): domain Eukaryota; kingdom Metazoa; phylum Chordata; class Mammalia; order Artiodactyla; family Delphinidae; genus Orcinus; species Orcinus orca. The sequence goes on from NC_064573.1 coordinate 2,165,867, forward strand.
GCATTTAATCCATTTACATTTAAGGTAATTATCGATATGTATGTTCCTATTCCCATTTTCTTAATGGTTTGGGGTTTGTTATTGTAGGTCTTTTCCTTCTCTTGTGTTTCCTGCCTAGAGAAGTTCCTTTAGCATTTGTTGTAAAGCTGGTTTGCTGGTGCTGAATTCTCTTAGCTTTTGCTTGTCTGTAAAGGTTTTAATTTCTCCATCAAATCTGAATGAGATCCTTGCTGGGTAGAGTAATCTTGGTTGTAGGTTTTTCCCTTTCATCACTTTAAACATGTCCTGCCACTCAATTCTGGCTTGCAGAGTTTCTGCTGAAAGATCAGCTGTTAACCTTATGGGGATTCCCTTATATGTTATTTTTTGTTTTTCTCTTGCTACTTTTAATATTTTTCTTTGTATTTAATTTTTGATAGTTTGATTAATATGTGTCTTGGTATGTTTCCCCTTGGATGTACCCTGTATGGGACTCTCTCTGCTTCCTGGACTTGATTAACTATTTCCTTTCCCATATTAGGGAAGTTTTCAACTATAATGTCTTCAAATATTTTCTCAGTCCCTTTCTTTTTCTCTTCTTCTTCTGGGACTCCTATAATTTGAATGTTGGTGCGTTTAATGTTGTCCCAGAGGTCTCTTAGGCTGTCTTCATTTCTTTTCATTCTTTTATCTTTATTCTGTCCTGCGGCAGTGAAGTCCACCATTCTGTCTGCCAGGTCACTTATCCATTCTTCTGCCTCAGTTATTTTGCTATTGATTCCTTCTAGTGTAGTTTTCATTTCAGTTACTGTATTGTTCATCTCTGATTGTTTGTTCTTTAATTCTTCCAGGTCTTTGTTAAACATTTCTTGCATCTTCTCGATCTTTGCCTCCATCTTCTTCCAAGGTCCTGGATCATCTTCACTATCATTATTCTGAATTCGTTTTCTGGAAAGTTGCCTATCTCCACTTCATTTAATTGTTTTCCTGGGGTTTTATCTTGTTCCTTCATCTGGTACATGACCCTCTGCCTTTTCATTTTGTCTACTTTTCTGTGAAGGTGGTTTTCATTCCAAAGGCTGCAAGACTGTAGTTCTTCTTGCTTCTGCTGTCTGCCCTCTGGTGGATGAGACTATCTCATATCTGAGTACTTTTAATATCTATGTACATACAAGAATTTCAAAATCTTGAAATACAGTTCTTTTACACTTGTAATATTGAGACTAATGATTCATTTAAGAGTGATATGATGCTGTCAGAGTTTTGCTGCTGCTGAGGATGTGGAAAGCAAGTGGGCTGATGTCACCTTGTGCTTAGAGGGGCCAGAATCCTGGAGCGTTTCCCTCAGGGCCTTGTCCACCTGCAGCTGGCCTCAGACACACCTGTTCCACAAGTAGGGTCTGTCCTCAGGTTCGTGGTCCTCCCCTCAGAAGTGGGCTACTTCTGCTCTTCCGGGCCAGCCTCAGAAGTAGGTGAGCGTGTGCACCTGAGCTGTGGGGCTTTCTCAGTGTTCCTCTCCTTTTCCCCAAGGCAGACAAACTAGCTGGTGTTTCTGATGGGTGCATGCTAGCACAGTTGGCTAGCATCCTTCGTCATCTCCAAGCTGAGTTAATACACGCACATCATTGCTGAACACAACCTTCCCAGTCCTTCACCACTTCACTTCAGGTGTGACTAAGGATCCCTTTCCATGCCTTCCCTACAAAGTTTCCACCACGCGAAGCATTTGTAGGCATGGCCGACCTCGCTGAATTTTTGTGACAACCAAGGCTCCTCCATCACGGTGTGGCCCTGTCCTCTCAGCCCCTCCCAAACTCTGTTTCCCACAGTCAGCTCCCTCCCTTTAGGTTTTCTCAATAAACTAATCACCCTCAATTTATGTTACAAGGGCTTCAGGTTCACCTCTACAGGGCTCTGATTGAATGATACAGATGAGCTTATGACAAAGCAAGGAGATGTGACATGTAAAATGTGTAACATTCTAAGAAATCAAAAGATACGGAAACGTCAACAGGCGGAACTCCCACGTGCCTGTTTAAAATTGTCATTCTAAAAATAATGTCCTTATGTCATCACCGTAGTCTCTAAGCACTGGCCTGTTGGATTGAAACATAAAGCAGAAGAGCTTCTGTTCCACAGTGCTGGGTTTTTAGCTATCTTTGAATGAAGAGGGGAGAAGCGTCAGGGCAGTGAAATCAGCCTAATGAAAGACCAGGCAACAATGTAGAAGGTCGCCAAGGGCCTGTTCGGAAAGCGGTAAGTGGGGCTCCATCAGCCATTTACAGCCACGAAATAAGGAGAAACTGTGAGAAAGTGAAACAAATGGGTGTCTGGAAAAGGCTAAGAGATGATTGAAGTCGACAGCGTCACACCCTGGAATCCTTTCCCCCAGCTTGATAAACCTCACGGTATATAGACGTCTCCACCACACACTGTGACAGGTGGTGGAGAGCGTCTACAGGGGTAACCTGGAATCTCTGCCAACACCAGGGAAAAGGTAGACATTGTAAGGACTCTAGGTGGAGGTGCTTTTATACAAAAAGAAATACAGGAGAAGAAACGCTCTCTATATTCAATATTCAAAACAGGTGTATCTGGAGAAAAGCTGGCTTCACAGTGAATCTCATTATAATAAACTGAGTCAGTGTGATTATTGAGGCTGTGCGAGTTGACCTTAGGACTCAGGGCCTGGAAGTACATAGTTTATTATTCCATAAGCAATGACCTGCCCTTGATTAGATAGAGACATAACTGGCCGGCTGTAAAACTGTCCCAAATTACGTGTCCTAATGCAATTTCTGTTGAAGGTCAATTTCTTACCATGATGTTATATTTATTCACAACGAAGTCAGCTTTCAGGGGTTTCATCAATTTAATCTACAAACACCACGCAGAACAAAATGGATATTTTTGCCTTGTTTAAAAAAGAAAATTAAAAAAAAAACACCCAGCTGTCTGGATTTCTTGGAATGATTTTAAAACCCTCAAAAGAAAATAATGGAAATCCTCAGTGGAACTGTAACAGGTAGGATTTGTAACTGGTTAGTTCTATTGATGAGGTTAAAAAATGCCATGAAAATCAGAGACCAGTCCACAAAGGGAACAGGTAGTTTTGTTTGCAGGTTGGACCCAGGGCAAAGCCACAGCTCTCGTCAGCCAGGTGGACGGCTCCATCACCGCTGTGGAAAATGAACTTGAAACACCTGCTCCACAAAGAGCATTTCACAGCAGAGGGATACAGGTAAACAGACGGAAAGGACGTGCCTCCTAAGTTCTTACTGAAAGGACAGAACAGAAGCAAATGAAATCAGGTCCATCTTTCATCTCTTTGTTTCCTCTTCTCTACCTTTCTCTCCTCCCCTCCCCCTAATCCTGTTACTGAGTCCAAGCTCGCTCTGCTCGCCACACGACAGGCCATAGAATCGGAGAAGAAGTGTTGAGGCCAGCAGACCGAGAAGACGGCAGACTAGCATCTCTGAAACACCATCTTCTCGGGGTTTGGATGCCAGTTTCTTTTATAGAACAGAGACGGGGAGGAGATGAGGAAGTAAAAAGGCCACAAGATTTGCAAATGTCCCCTGGAATGGCCACAGCCTCGGGGAGGGGATGTGTTAATTTCTTCTTCTTTGCAGCCATCCTCAGGTGGACAGGGTCCAGATGCCTCCCTGAACAAAGGCACTTTGGTTTAACATTCAGGTAGAGGGCCAGGTCTCCCCAAGGCAGGCCATTGTGCAGAGACAGTATCCTTTTAGTGAACAAAAGCAGAGGAAAGCAAAGGTTAAAGTGAAACAAACAGATCCAACACGGAGTCAGATTTGGCTCTTGTCTGTTACGATCCCATTCATACTAATTTACTAGGCATCATGATAAGTTGGGATGATTTCCATAGATGTGACAGACTTAAAGTCACACAGAATTGAACAGTATCTTCCCCAACTGAGACCCACGAGTCAACAGGGAAGATTCATAAAACTCAATTTAGATTTTCTCCTTGGTTTTCCCATCTTAATGTCAAGAAGTTTCAAAAGCCCAGGTTCACACTGCGAGAGGCAATGCTGTCAAAGATTGTTTGGTGGCATCGCCTAAAATAACACAAAGACGTGATTTTCCTCTTGAAGGCTTAGGATCCGGGAAACAGCGGTGCAATCAGCCAACATTCTTTTTTCAAAGGATTCTCTGAATCCGTAAAACGCCTGTTATGCAAAAGTGTCAAAATACTCCCGAATCACTGTTCCCGAAACCCAAAAAAGGGACTGGAATCTTCTTTATAATTTGGACTAGGTTATTCCGGGAAACAAGTTCATTTCTGTTGGGACATCAGGTTCTAAACGTTTATTATATTGACTTCTTGGTAAATCCCAGCTGACGTCCTCTGCTCTGCCCAACATCGGGCCACGAGTGGGAACTCAAAGAACATGAAAGTTCTTCACTGTCACCCACGGAAAATGTAGAAAAGCTATAAAATCATAGAATGTTAGAGCCTTAAAAACGTTACTGACCTGCAGACCAACTGCCTAATTTTTCCAAAGAACCTGCTAAATCCTAGAACAGAGAAGTAGTTAGTCAAATGCACCCAGCAGGTTAAAAACTAAATGTGGGCAAGAACCTAAGGGGCCGAGACTCTGATTTCTTATTTTCCATCCTGATGTTTCTGGCTTAATAAAGAGCATCTCACCACTGATTTCAAGGTTTTTAGATTCAAATTACCTTTATTCTTCCTTCCTAAATTTAACAGAAATAGTCATGGTAAGAGCTCACAGATAGGACAGAAAGTCTCTCTTCAAATATTTCTTCTAGGCTACTTCTGTAACATTCAAATCGTGGGTAATTACAACAGAGAAAAGCAATTGGTAATTGAGCTTTTCTTGCACAAACATGATAGGAATTTGAATCCTTTTGCCTTTGCTTCATCAAGAGTATTTTCTCAGTTTTTGAAAAGACAAGAGAAAGAAATGCATAACATGCACCATAATTATGGTCAGAAATGGAAGGTTCACCCTTGTAGTGGACAGCGAAGCTGAACCCTGCCTCTGTCCCCCGACACCGAACTAAATCTCAGAGACAGAGTTTTGGGTGAAGTAGAAAAGAATCGCTTTATTGCTTTGCCAGGCAAAGGGGACCACAGCGGGCTCACGCCCTCAAAACTGTGTGTCCCGACCTGGAGGGGGCAGTGAGGAGTTTTATAGCCATGGTTCAAGGAGGGCGTGGTCAGCTCGTGGACATTCTCCTGACCGGCTGGTGGTGAGGCAATCGGGAGTTGGCATCATCAACCTTCTGGTTCCACCAGTCTCGGGTCTGCGTGCTTGTGGGCAGCAAACAGTTAACGTCTCCCACCTGGCGGGGGGTTTCAGTAGCTGCAAAACAGCTCGAAGATATTGTTCTGTGTATCCCTTGAGGGGGGACCAGGACCCTCCCCAAGGCTGCGCTATTGTCTCTCTTGACTGCATCCCCTCCCTTCCCTAATTAGCAACTGTTTGAACCTGTCTCGCTGGAGCTCAGGGAAGGTCTTGGAGGCTGAATGAAGCCTATTTCCTGTAATCAAAGAAATGGGGGACACAGAAAGGTTTTTGTGCCCAGGAGCCCCATGGGACCCTGCTCAGTTTAAATAGCAAGGGGTGTGGCTGCCTCACTCACTGTCAATGTCCCTCTACAGAGTGGACACCAGCTGACCACATCTGTGATCTGTGCTACAGTATCCTCTCCAACTGACTTGATCGTCAAAACTGAGTCCATCAGAGGTTCTCTCCCAGTAAACTAAAATTTAGAATAGAAGGACTCAGAGACTGAGAATCATTGGGGGTGCACTGCATTTGTGGCAGCATCTCAGAGATCAATTATAAATGGATTAAGGGATTCAACGTGAAAAAAACAAAACAAACTATAAAAGCACGAGGGGAACAACACAGAAAAGACTGACCGATTCAACCATATAAAAGTGTAAAACTTCTCTACTACAGGAGATGGCACTAAAAAATTACCACATGAGGAATAGAATGGATGGAAATAGACACTATACACATATCGGATAATAGATCAATATAAAACACAACCTAAAAACCCCTACTAAAATACATATTGAAAATGGCCAAAAGGTATGAATTGTCCATTTCCACACGTGAATTACAAATGGAAGAACAGGTGGCGTGAACAAGTAGGGCTGTTGCAGTCTCTGGGGAGGACAGCTTGGACCAGGCTGACAACAAGGCAGGTGGAATACCGAGGAATGTTCAGGAGATACTGTAGAAGATAACCAACCGTAGTTGCGGGTTAAACATCTCAGGGTGGAGGGAAAAAGAGGTCTTAGCAAGGATAACGCCGGCTCAGCATGAGCAACTGGGTAGATAACGGCACAGTTACTGAGAACACGGGCAGGGAAGCAATATGGTCTTGGCATATTGCTGTAGCGTATTTTTAAATACTTAGCAGAGATGGCTTGGTAAATATGCATGTGAGTCTTAGTTTTAATCTGCATACCCTAGAAGTGTTAGTAAATATTGGAGTTATTCTAATCCAGAATACACACTCCAAAACCACACTGGAGAGCCTGCAAACACTCTGTTTGACCAGGGTTTGTGAATTAGCACAATAAATGTTAGAAGTAAGGTTTCACGGGTGAAGCTGAGGAGTGTTCAAGGTTCAGGAATGGGACAGACACACTGCATGATCACTTCCGCCCACGCGCAGATAGGACGGAGCGCTCTGGCAGGAGGCTGCACATGCAGAATAGCTCCCTGGGCTCACGGTTCCTTGTCGTCCAGTATTTGTCACTCACAGGAAATTCACTCCTCTGGCCCTGATTAGAAGTCACTAAATCCTGGGGCTTCCTTGGCGGTCCAGTGATTTAGACTTCGCCCTCCAATGCAGGGGGTGCGGGTTCAATCTCTGGTCGGGGAGCTAAGATCCCACATGCCTTGGGGCCAAAAAACCAAAACATAAAACAGAAGCAATATTGTAACAAATTCAATAAAGACTCTAAAAATGGTCTGCATCAAAAAACAAAATCTTAAAAAAGAAGTCACTAAATCCTGCCCCTAATACGGCTACTTTCATCTTAAGAAAACCCTTGTCAACGAGACTAAAAGAACAGCAGAATTCTGGAAGAAACCTAGAGCCTCCACCTCCTTCTGATGATGAGAAGCTGTCAACGTTTGTGATAGAAAGGTAATAAAAGTGAGCAAAGGACGCATGAAGTTTGAGATGCTGGTAAGTCTTCCAGGTGGCAACTGAAATAGGCAGTTGGACACAAGGATCTGAAGTTCAGAGCCATATAAGTGGGGTCCTAAGGATACAGCTGATACTGAGAACCATGGCATTGGTGAGTCACCCCAGAGGCAAGCACAGAGAGAGGGAGTGGGCGAGCAGTGAGTCCTCAGGAGCTCGAATATTTGAAGATGTCTTGGAAGGAAGAATCAGAGGAGCAATGGACAGGGCCACTGGAGAATTAGTAGAAACCCAGGAAAACATAACATTCTGGAAGCCAAAGGAAGAGACAAGTTTCAAAAGACAGAGAGTGGCCAACTGTGCCCACCACTAGCTCTGGTTTGTATGAGGGACAAGTCGGGAGAGAACATTTCTGCAACCCCGTGTCCTCGGCTTACCTCTCATCCCATCAGCTGTCTTACTGCCTGTCGCACGGTAGGTGATCAGTAGGTTATAACTGAATCATAGCAACATTTTACAATCGTAGAAATGGACTTTCACATAAATATCCTGAGTTCGACGTATGGAAAGATCCTGTCACGGGTCACACTTACCATACTTACATATTAGCTGCATGAATGGATCACACTAAGTTGTTCACAAGCAAAGATCGCGCTTGCCATGTCAAAAAGAAAAGATAAAATAAGTTCAACTACATGGCATGGCATGAAAATATCTCCAAGATATGTGAGAAAACGAGATGTGAGACAGCATGATGTCAACCACGTTAAAAAATAAGTAACCAAAACTATAGTTATTTGGTTTTGTTTTTAATGTGCATAGTTGCATAAAAAATGTTGGGAGAGAGGATGCATACTTAGCTGTAAAAGTAATAATTCTGAGAAGAGGATGGGATTGGAAGTTTATATGATTTAAGAATACACGCATATTTTAAATAAGCCTTATGCATATTCATTGGGGAAAATGTGTAAATAAGTATAAATAAGAGATTAAAGTCATCCATAATTCCACAACCTAGAGATAACTGTTGCCAACATTTCCACATCGTTTACTTCAGACTTTTTAAAACGCATATATTTACATGTAACTGAATCATACTATATCATCTTTTTTTCTTTTTTGAACTTCATTTTTCACAAGACATTTTAAAATTTCCTTTTACTGGTTATAAATAATCCCTTGTAAGGATATCCCAAAACGTATTGTATTTAAGTAGTCCCTACTATTAGCTATATTGTTACAAGTTTTCAATATAATTAGTATCACTGGAATAAAAATCTTCGTGCATAAATTATTGTCTGCATCTCGAATTATTTCCTTAAGTTGTGTTTTTGGAAGTGCAATTATTCAGTCAAAGGCTATGGAGATGTCTATGCATCTTGGCACTATTTTTTTTTTTTTTTTTTTTGCGGTACGCGGGCCTCTCACTGTTGTGGCCTCTCCCGTTGCGGAGCACAGGCTCCGGACACGCAGGCCCAGCGGCCATGGCTCACGGGTCCAGCCGCTCCGTGGCACGTGGGATCTTCCCGGACCGGGGCACGAACCCATGTCCCCTGCATCGGCAGGCGGACTCTCAACCACTGCGCCACCAGGGAAGCCCCTTGGCACTATTTAAACAGCTTTCCAAGGCAGTTGTACCAATGTGTTCCTCCAAGTGCAGTGAGAGGGGGAGTTGTATATCCACACCCAGATCAATGCTGAATATTATCCTGGATTTCACCTCCATCAATTTACAGCTGACCGATATTCCCTTGGCATTACTGAAAGGAAATCTTGCTGGTCCTGTTTTACATATTTCCATTTCCCGTGAATCACTGTGTAGAACCTTCCCTGCCAGTGGTACAGCCTCTCGTAGTTCAAGGAGATGAACCCGAAGTGTCTGTTACAGTTCCGGCAATTTTCTCCAGCTTGTTTGGCTTTTGGTTTTGTTTATAAAACTTTTTGACAATATTGGTTTTTTATGTCATCAAAGAAGCAATAGAACAGTCACAACCAATAGGTGTGCCTCCTGAGAGCTGGCGGTCCCTTGCGATGGGGCGGGGGGCAGTCTCAAGAGAGGCAGGAGAAGTAAGGCCAGGCCAGGCAAGAAGATAGCTCCTTGAGACATGAATTTATCTTGTTTTCCCCATTTTTCAACCCTTGCCTGGCAGAAGTTCTGTTCTAAAACCTCATAACACTCAGGAAGAAGGAAATGCATCTGGAAAACATACCAGAGAAGCTACAGAGACTTACTGGATAAAGTGAAAAGAACGGTGTTCTGGTCCCATGAGCACAGAGGCTGAATCCAGCTTCCTGGAAGGTATGGTGACTGAAAATTTGAGGGAAAGGCAACACCCTGCTCTCCCAGCACCTCAGTGAGGGGCCCAGATGCTCGGAGACACACCCCTTCTCAGGCTGAGTTTGCATCAACTAGAATCAAAGCTTCCTGATCAACCAGGAGCCTGACCGTGTCCTGAGCCCCCTTCATCACCCCCGGGGCTGCGTCGACGTCCTCAGTCACTGAAACTTGACCAGGAGCCTCAGGTGGAGGGCAGCTGAGAGGAGCTGGGAGGCCCCCTATCAGCAGACTCTGGGTAGAGCCCACCTCGCTCTGCCGGCCCCTCCCTGACACCTGCCAGCCTCGACCCGGCCTCTGACCCTGCAGGGCCGGCGCTGGTTCTGGACACAGGCTTCAGGTACAGACTCTGCCCTACGTGGTCACCCGGGCTCCGCAAGGGCTCCCACAACTGCTACATGACCTTCCCAAGGCCGGTGTCCCTTCCTGGTCTCCCTGGCTTTTGGTGCCAGAGCTCACGGGCCTGTGTCCTCCAAGGCCCCGGTCTAGAATCTAAGCTTGATTGGAACTGGCTAGACATCTATGTAGTTCCGGCCCCTGACGACACCCTGAGTGTCCCTCCGGGGGTTCCACTGAGTCTGCCGTACAACAGCCTGAGGGCTGGTCCATCCCCCTGTCCATCCGCCTCTTGGTCTAAAGACACAAGTCACCAAAGACGTAAAACAATGGTGGCTCGTAAAAACCTTCATCTCTCTCTTTTTTTTTTTTTTTTTTTTTGCGGTACGCGGGCCTCTCACTGTTGTGGCCTCTCCCGTTGCGGAGCACAGGCTCCGGACGCGCAGGCCCAGCGGCCATGGCTCACGGGCCCAGCCGCTCCGCGGCACGTGGGATCTTCCCAGACCGGGGCACGAACCCGCGTCCCCTGCATCGGCAGGCGGACCCCCAACCACTGCGCCACCAGGGAAGCCCAAAACCTTCATCTCTTGAGCACCAGGATATAATACCGCCCACAAACTAAATTCCTCCACTGTATGTATTTTTAAATATAACATAGGAATTCAGGCATTGAAAAAAATGACTACTAAAGAAAACTGCTTAAGAATCCTTTTTCCTGAGGTGGGTTTACAGGGATCTTGGATCTTTCCAGAACTGTTCAATTCTCGCACAGTCTCTTCCCTCCCCTGAAGCAGCCTGCCGCCCACCTGAGGGCCCAGCAATTAATAGGAGTTCAACAGAAAGGCTCTCAGGATTAGCTGCTCTTGCTCCTCCAGATCACTCTATACCGATAACGTTTGCTTCCACTGATACGTCTGCCATACTTAAAACGTTGCCCCTAACAAAATATATATTTGTTAAAGTTTAACCTTTCAACTTACATTTCCGAAATGAAATCCCTTCCTTATGTATGTTTTATGACATGATCTCCCAGACCAATACAAGTCTATAATTTTAAATGAATTTTTTCTGATCTTATTTTACTGTAAAATCATCAAGATCAGGAAAAAATTTCTCCACAGCTGCTTGTTCCTGGAGTGGCAGGGTTAAAATTGCATAGGCTCAGGGAAGGCCCACCTGTGTTTAAATCTCAGCTCTGTAATTTACCAGCTGGGAGATTTGGGGCAAATTTTTGCACAAGGGGATCAACATGCCTGCCTCACAGAATTGCGATGCCCTTGTGAAATGACCTGAGAGCTGTCGAGGGCCAACCCTGCACGCGGCAAGCACCCGATACGCGTTGCTACCTTTGATGGCTCCCCAATCCCAGGCCGTAGGTGAAAGGTTTACCCTCACTCATCTTTCTCAGCACAGCTTTCAGAAGACATCCTTGGATGGACCCTGTAGCTGGCTCCTCTCCAGACACCACCTTTTAGCGCTTCGGGGCGATGCAGGCTGACGGGAGCTGAGGAATTTTGTTGATCATCACCAGGGAAGCATGAGCAAAGCAACAGTGAGATGACCAGGTTCTCCACAAGGTGAAGAGTCCGTCTCCTGCCAGTTCTATCTGCTGCCGTCACCGAGGCAAGGCACAGCCAGTCCATTAGCAAAGCAGCCCGAGACGGTCTCCTGGGAGCGGTCTTTGGAGAAGCTTATCTCCTTTTCTGACACTTAGAGTCCATATCGAACCTGATGAGAGGTCTCCGGTAACTGCAGCTTTTCTGTCTGCACCTCTGCTATTGTAAAGGGTCTTCCCAGTGTCCAGGATACATGTATTGAAAACTAAGTAACAGCAGTGCAATGAGAGGGTTTTCTAAATGGACTCTGGAAGCATCTTCTGACTGACACCCAGCCCCTCCTACTGGGTACCCAACACCCAGCTTCCCACGGCCAGAGCTCCCTTCCTGCCACAAGAGCGGCCATCAAAGCCGCAGAACCCGGGATCCACAAGGACTGACCTTCCAAACACCTGTCATCTGCTGGTACCTCAAATCCAGACAGCCTGGCCCCGGGGAACCTGAAGGTGCCCCAACGAGGGCGCTTTCTCACCCGCAGGGCTGGTCCTTCCCCTGGCATCAGACCCTCCCTCGGTGCCTGCCCGCCCCTGCAAGTCCCGCTGAAGGAGATGGAGGGTAGGGACCCCGGGTTTCTCTTGATGCCTATTGGCCTAATTAAATTCCCCCCCAAAGACCTGCTCCTCTAGCCTCACCACAGGCTTCTGCAGATGTGGCCCCACAGACTGTGCAGTTCAGGCGGCGAGTCTCCAGCTCATGCCGGCAGAGTGTTCGCCACAGGGACTCCACCCGACGTGACAGCTCCAGGGCCGCTGATCAGACACCCCGAGATACAGAGCCTGGCAGGAAATGTGTGAAAACACCACCCGCCCCAGATACATGCAGAGCCCTGCTGGGCCCAGAGCCCCTTGGAGAAGGAAGGGCCCCTGAGACCCGGTCCTGCTGACCCTCTGAGTTTCTATCTGCTCCAAACACCCCCCTTTCTGAGGCCCCCTAACTGTATGGACCCTGAGGAACCCAACCACTAGTTCGTGGCTTCCTGAAGGGCCCCAGTACTGAAGCCCCTGTGGTTAAAGACATTTTGCAGGGAAAGGTGCATTGGACCAAGTGCCAAGTGTGGTTTCAGGGACTTTTTTTTGCTTTTTGTTTTGTTTCCATGGTTGAGTCACTTAATCTCTCTGAATCTCAGCTCCTGATCTAAAAGACAAACATCTTCTTTCTGCCGCCGCTGTCTATTAAGAAATCCAAATTCCATCCAAACAGATCCTGCAGCCGGGACCACAGGACCTAGGAAATCCTAAGGCGGTTCAGGGCAGTTCTTGTGGGTGTCAGCAGGCTCTGCCCTCTGGCCGGGCATCCTTGCCCCGCCAACTCCCAACCCCATGCCTCTGCTGGAGCCGGTCACCGGGCGTTGCTTTCCCGACATACAAAACGCACCTTCGGAAATCGGTGCCTCTTTAAATCCTTTCCAGCTCTAGAATTCAGTTAATTCTGTTCCACCGAAATTAAGTGTCTGAGAGGCCATAAATGATTTAGATTGTTATTATTGCAGTTGTGGCCAAGTTAGCAGGCAATCTTGCCTTCCAGAGGTGTGATCAGATTTTCCACAGCAGAGTCCCCTGCAGCTGCCCCCCAGGGGCTGGGATCGGAGCATCATTGGCATTTTAATAGGAAGCTTGTGAAATCCGGAGACCTCAGGACTCCAGGAGAGCCTCTCGGGGGTGTTCCTGGGCTGATGTTTGGTGAACAGGGGACTCCAGGCTCCCTCCGAGGAGACCACCTGTTCCCCAGGTCAGTGCTGCAACCAGAAGGTCATGGCTGCCCCAGGGTCTGCACTTTGTCCTGCGGAAGCAGCGTTAACCCTGGGCCCTGGGGCTGGCGATGCTACTCGCTGGTGACTCGAACCCACCCTGCCCTGCAGATATCACACCTGCCCTGGAAACTCACCCCCCTGCCTCTCTTTCCACCACCACTCAAGTGCATCACTGGGCCACTGGGCCACGCAGTCCAGCTTCTGGACAAAAGCCCTGAGCATTCGAGTTACTTCATTCTCTCACCAAGTGCACGGCTTATCTAAGCAGAAGACCAACATTTTATCTTTTTCAAGAAGGGAAACAAAATGCAGAATCATGTGCTGTCTGATGGCATTCTGCTATGTTCTTGGCATTATTTGGAAACTAAACATTGTCTCGTTTTCAATTTTCTAAGTGTTTTGCATACTTTCTACAGCTTCTTGCTTCTTGTTATTTCCTCTCGCTCTTCCTCTGCCTCTTTTATGAAATAAAATCTCTGTCCCAACCTTTCACCGGTGATTTTTTGCGTGTATTGGATACACTTCCAGTTTGCTGGTGCCCGTCTGTGGTCAATCACAGGATTTACCAAGGAGTTATTTCATCACATTCGTCAGCTAAGGATGGATGCTCTCACTGTGTTGATAACATCATTTTAATCACGTCCGTCAGGCACTCAGACCTTCACCTAAGACACAGCTAGGACGCTCGCCACGTTGAGAACCCAGTGTGCCAGTTTTGACTAAATGGATGGCGTGTGGTTTAAAGGCACTGAAATAGCTGTTCGCTTCCTTGTTAGAAAGTAGAATGTAGAATAAATAAAGGTGGAAGTTCGCACTGGCTGGGCAGAGCAGTGTTTTTTGTTTTTTAATTTTTATTGGGGTACAGTTGATTGACAATGGTGTGCTAGTTTCAGGTGTACAGCACAGTAAATCAGTTATGTATATATATATCTATATCTCCATTCTTTCTCAGATTCTTTCTCCATAAAGGTTATTGCAGAGTTCCCTGTGCTGGTCCATCGGTCCAGGCTGGAGAAAATCCAGGACTTTTAAAGCCTTGAGTAAGTGCTGAGCAACGCTGCTCCCCTGCCAGGGGAGTCCAGAGTCTCTGAAGGTCGTGGCTTTTGTCTCCGCCCAGCAGAAAGGCAGGATGTGCTGCATTCTCCCTTCTGGAAACACAAAAGCCTGCACTGTGGCTATCACACTGTCAGTCAGAGCCACACTGTCTAAGTCCAGCATTTAGTCTCTTCACACCTGAGTGACGAGGTCACTTTGTTCCCTGAGGAACAATCGCCTCCAAACCAATAAGGAGAAAAGAAAAAAGGTTTCGCCCAGAGCAGAGCACAAGACGGAAAGCCAGGCTCACCCTCCGTGCTGTCGGACCAGAACCGAGAAGCAGGGCACAGGGTCTGGGTGCAGCCCTGCTTCCAAGGGACCGTGTCCTTGGAGCTCAGTGGGGTCTTAGGGTGAAGAGCGCTTAGGTCAGCTCCCCGTGACTAAGAAGGTCCCCGTGCCTGCTGATGTGCTCTAGTTGCTTCTACAGACGACCCTGCTGGTCTCCTCCCCGCATCTGTGCTCACGCGTCCTTCCCAGCACACCTCCCTCAAAGGCCGCATCCCCAGCCTCCAGCACTGTCTTCAGAGGACAGCCCCCTCCGGTTAACTCACACACACAGGCGCTCAGAGTGGTAATGACGACGCAGGGCATATTAATTCCTGAATTAGTGAGTATGACACTCCTTGATCTGTACACACCCTAAAGGAATGCTTTGCTACAGGGAAGTTCCAGTAAAGACGTCAGTGGCCTGGCGCTCGGGACAGAACACATCCAAGCTTCTGTGATTCTGACAGCCTGAAGGCCACACATGAGTTACCTATGACTGTGTAATGAGTTACCCCGAACACTATGGCTACACTGTCACCAGTGAATCACTGTCACTGAGCTGAGGGGAAGGGGTAAGAGGGCAGGCAACTCCTGCAGCCTCTGGTGCTTTCGGGGGTCCAGAGGCTGCCTGCATCTTTGGTCCACAGAGATGGAGACGGTCTTCCTCCATCTCCAAAAAGCCAGCCCGGCAGCACCTGCCAAACCCTCTCTCCATCTGCTTCCATCACCACCTCCCCTCCTCTGACTCTACCCCTCCTGCGTTCATTTTGTAAGGGCCCTTGGGGTTACACTGGGTCCCCGTGATGATTGGGATAATCTTCCTATTTTAAGATCTTTAATATAATCACATACAAAGTATCTGCTTCCACGGAAAGCATCACTCTGCCTGTGCTGACAGCATGCCACCTCCTTCTACCTCCAAGCACCTCCCAACATCATGTCTTGTTGGACTATTGCAAGAGCTGCTGACAAATCTCCCAAACTCTATTCTCCGTCCTCCCAGTCGTCCTCTGTCTTCCGGCCTCCAAGTTACAAGTCTGACAGGTAACAAGTCACACGGAGGGTAAGTCACTTCTCTGGGGTCCCATGGGCCCGACTGCTTCATTATACTCATTTCACCTGTGTTTACACGTGCGTCCCCCCAGTTAAATGATGAAGTGATTGAGGGTGACTATGTTGCACAACTTGGGCCCCGCTGTTCCCTCTGGAGTGACACTGGCTGAGTGTCACCAGCAGCACGGTCCGTGTTGGAACTCAGTGCCAAGAATGAGGCTCTGCAAAGTGGTGGCCAGCTCACGGGGTGTCTGCGCGGCTCCTGGCCCTCTCCTCCGGGACCATCCTCTGCCCCCAGGGCTGCTGCACACGTTTCTTCTGTATCAGGACGTCTAGCATCTTCTGCCCCCTGACAGCCACCAATGCAGGGTCTGCACATACTTTTTCTAATTGGGAGCCCAAGCCATGTCATCCTGATTGAAATACAGCCTCCAAAAATTTCTTTTCATTCTCATTTTAGTTGTGACTTTTTAAATTACAAAATTTATATCTTCTTGTGGCTTAAAAACAGTACAGGAGGACTTCCCTGGTGGCGCAGTGGTTAAGAATCCGCATGCCAATGCAGGGGACACAGGTTCAAGCCCTGGTCCGGGAAGATCCCACATGCCGCGGAACAACTAAGCCCGTGCACCACAAATACTGAGCCTGCGCTCTAGAGCCCGCGAGCCACAACTACTGAAGCCCTCGCGCCTAGACCCTGTGCTCCGCAACAAGAGAAGCCACTGCAGTGAGAAGCCTCCGCGCCACAATGAAGAATAGCCCCCGCTCGCTGCAACTAGAGAAAAGCCCTCACGCAGCAACGAAGACCCAACGCAGCCAAAAATAAATAAATAAATAAACAAAATAAAAACAGTACAGGAATTTTAGAATAATAGTCAAAGCCCCCATTTACCTTCTTTTCATCCCGTGACCCTACCCTGGAGATAATCACTGTTGTCTATTGAGAACTTATCTTTATACATCATTTCTGCATATTTCCAACTCAAATAGAGTTCCCATATGCATTTCCAAATATGCCATTACATGTGCGTAGGTTTTTATACAGATATTGATATTCAGAATTTTCCATTCAAGCCGTTTCCAATGCTTTGCTGTCACAATAAAGTTGCAGTGAGGGTCAGTGTGCGCGCATCTCTCTGGGCTTGTGGTTACTTGTGCAGGAGAGCTTCCTGAAAGCATGGTTGGTGGGTCAAAGGATGTAGAGGTTGCAGAGCTGATAAACAGAGTTAAATTAATCTTCCAAAAGACCGTACCAGTTTCTATTCCCACCAACAGTGTGTGTGTGTTTTCTCATATGTTTATCAAAATCTGACAGAAGAAAAGTGCATCCCACTGCTTTTAAAATTTGCTGATTACCGGAGAGGTTGTAAAACTTTTCATATGTTTAATGTCCAGAAGATTCCATTTCATCCAAGGACAGGAAGTAGTGAAGGAAGGCTGGAGAAGACAACGTATCAAGTACCAAGGGCCAGGCCCTGCGACACGTGCTTTACGCGCAGGCGGTCGGTGACTGATTGGTTTTTCACACGAGGGCTCTCAGCGTGAGCTACACCAGCATCACCTGGAGGGCAGGCTACAGCACTGGCTGCCCGCCCCACCCAGAGATGCTGGCCCAGTAAATGGGGTGGGGTCTGGAGAGGTCCAAGGATGCTGCCTTTGTTGTTCCCGGGACCACCTTTTGAGAACCGCGGATCTCAAACAGATATAAGGTTCAAAATAATTCCCACATCCAGCATGCATATTTTTTCTTTATAAGAACTGGTACCTTTTTGACAATAAAATCCAATCAATACCTAAATCCAAAAGAAAATGTATCTGGTAGGTGAGAAGAGAGCCTCTGGGGTGTAAAATGAAACCAGGCTTATTTATTGCACCTTTACTTGGGCAGATTCCACACACCACAATTATCGTACAAGTCAGTAAAACAATTCCTTTCTATTTATGTATGAATTATGGGAGGAAATGCAACATCAAGGCAGCTCAGAAGGGAGTGTTGAGATGCCAGCCAACCTTTCTAGATCCTTTGGGTAGAAGTCGCATTTGGTTTTGAGTTTTCCAGGTTAGTAGTAAGTGTACTTCCCTTTTATCTGGTATTTTTCCTTCTTTACACTTTTAAAGGAACAGAGGATTTGATAATAGATTTCTGCGTCCCTATAGTGTGTGTATGTGTATCTGTCTGTCTGTCTTTTCTACATGGCCATATAAAGCATTGTTGGAAATGCTCTTTGATAGTTTTTGAAAAATTCATTTCTGCTTTTAAAAATCCCATGAATGATTTTCAGTTTCTCATTACAATACTTAAAGTCTTGATAACAAAATTCCTTTACTGAGAATATAAAACATGATGACCTAAAAGTTTCTGAAGGAGTCATTCTTTTCCCAAAATTGTGCAGTCTATAAAACAGGGCAATTTTCATTTTATTTTTACCCATTAGTAACCAACATGTCCTGAGATTTTACTGTAGAAGGAACAATGTATTGAGTGCTTTGAAGAAACACAAAAAAAGTTTCTCTTCACACTTTACTTAAACAAATAGCCCATTAAAATACGAATTAGACAGAAAAGTCAATCATGGAACAAATAGGTACAAACTACCAGTAACAGCGACCACAACAGCCCACATACACAAAAAAAGAACTGGCCCCAAAGAGAACAAATAACAAAAGCAAAAGAAATGATCAAGCAAGCCCACCTCCATGCCTTCAAACCTGTCCTGACATTATCCTAATTAACACCAACAAATAGGAAAGAAGTAAATGTAAAAACAGATAAGGGTAGAAGAAAAAATACATTATCGTTTAAATATACATAAAAGCTCTGAGTACACCTGGAAGCTAGAACATGTGGAGACACTGAGTTAGAATATGCAAATATATGCAAATATATGCATATATGTGCATATATTTATAGTATAGAAATGTGCCTCATCCTGAACATTCAGGGGATACCTTTTCTTGAGGCAACCATGGAAAGTTCATAAATTAGGCTGAAAGACAACCAAATGTTTTTGATCCAGAGGGAAAAACATTTAACACAAAATAATATTGTAATGCTAGAATGAAAAGGCACAAGTCAGGAACAATGGTCTATACTTAAAGCGAGTAATTATGCACCAGTTCCAAGCTCAGTAAACTGAGTTCCTACGTTGGGCTTCAAATTACAATGTATTTGCTCTTCTGAGGACACTTACAAGAAAATGCCGAGATAAGAGCCAGGCTGAGAGAAAATCTCTACAAGTCAAAGATCCGAAGAGAAGTGTTTCCAGAATAAATAAAGAACCCTCAAAATCAATAATGTGAAAAAGAGCAACCCAGGATTTAAAAATGGGCAAAAGATTTGGACGGACATGTCACCAGGGAATATATATGGATGACCGAAAAGATAAAATGAAAAGATGCCAACATCAGTAACACATAGGAAAATGTAGATTAAAAACTACGAGATACCACCATACAGCTGCTAGAAAGCAAAGACCCCGACACATCAAGACCTGGAGAGGATGCTGAACCAGATTTCTCACGTGTTGCTACCAACACGGCCACGGCCCCTGTGATAAACAGCTGACAATTCCTTAAATGTCAGACACACTCATCATACAAGCGAGTCCCTTGTGTAAATATGTACCCATGTGAAATAAAAACCAGTGCTCACACAAACACCTAGACGTGACTGTTTACAATTTCATAATTTCCGAACCCCAGAAAGACCCCCATGTTCCTCGCCAGGGGAATGGAAAAATAAGGTGGGGTGTGCTTTACCCAGCACTGGCACCTCCTCGGGAACAGGAACAAACCACATAACGAATGAGCCTCTGCCTGTTACACCAGGTGAAAGAAACCTCGAGGGCTGCACCCTGCAAATCCATTTGTGCGACGTGCTGAAAAGGGCAGAACTGCAGGGACCCAGAACAGACCAGCGGTTGCCATGAGTTAGAGGGAGAGAGTAATGGGCGTGCGGTGGGGTCTTCCCCACCCCAGCTCTGTCTGGAGATGCTGCAACCCCTCCCCGCATTTCTTAGTTAAAATCCCTCATACGAGTTCATGCAAGAGAAAGCCTGACCCCCTCAGCCAGTCTCTCAGGTCAGGCCACCAGGGACGGCCCCGAGACGGCTACTAACCAGCCTGGCTAATACAAAGGACATGCAGTAGGGCTGCTAATGGGAAACGTGCAGACAGCAGACATGAGCAGAGCAGTCACCCTGCCTTGTCTGAGATATTCAGAATATGCCCCTCACATTGCTAAGGAAAATAATGAAAGAAATCACATTTCATATTGCAAAAGAAATAAGACAGCCAAAGAAGCTGCCATGAGATACAAGCAAAACAAAACAGAAAAGATGATCCATCATTTACAAATCAATGTGAATTAGTTATATTACATCTTGAACTAGAAAAAACGCACTATGAGAAAAAAGTCTCCAACGAAAAGCTAGCATATGGGAATTCCACAAAATCCACTTACCCAGGGCCCTCAAGACACAAAGCTAGTACAGCCACTATTTTATAATAACTATAAATGGAATAGAATCCATAAAAATGTTGAATCACTATGCTGTACACCTGAAACTCATACAATATAGTAAATCCACCAAATCTCAATTTTAAAAAAACCTCACAAAACTACAATAAGAGACATAGGGAGTTTAAAACTTAAAAGAAGAGGCAAGTTAAACCAGTAAATGTAAACCAGTAGGAAGGAAATTTGGAACGTTAATATAAGAAAATGCAGAATTCAACATTCAGTGTATTAATCAGTATTTCAAAAGGTCATTCTTATTGAAAAAAAAATGCCATGTCCAAGTTAGAATATAAGGATATAACTAGGATAAAAGAGTCATGATTTTCTCTTTCTCTCTCCTATTAAAGAAAAAAGGAAAGAAACCCAACAGCAGTAAAATTCATCTCTCAGTCGAGTAGACAAAATAAAAGTGAGGATATAGGTAGTGGAGGTCAGCATGCTGCGGCCCCCGGGCCGAATCCCACCTTCCTGCCGCTGGCATGTGTCATATATGTGCTGTCAAAACTGCAGGCACTCTCCCGCAGTCGAGCTAAGTGGTCAAGACAGATTTCATGTCCTGCCCCGTACGTAAGTCACTCCCCAAGCCCTGATTTACACTGAAGTCTGATTTGATCCAGAGCGTTGGACCTCCCTCCCCAGACACCGCCTCTCAGGCCACACAGAAAATCTCAACAAACTCCAGAACAGAGAAATTGTATAAGCTGTGTTTCTCGAGCCACACGCAACAGGAATAAAAATGAATAAAAAAACAAAGGGAAAAAAATCTCAACAGTCGGAAGTTCGAAAAACACCAGACTGGTGTTCTGACGTTACCGTAATTAATATCAACTAATAAAGTAGAGAAGTAAATGTGAAACTGAAGAGAACAAGAAAAAATACATTAAAACTTTCATATGCATGAGTATAGGCCCCATTACTTCTATATTTATCATAAAGTGAAAAATATTTTAATCAAAGATTTAGTTTTAGTGCACTTCACTGTATTTTTATTTACAAAAGAAATCTAGTTATGAAACAATTGGTTGCATTAATTATGGTAAACCCATACAAAGGAACAATGCAGTACGCATCCATTAATGACATAGAAAAAAGGTTAAAAATTTCTATTAACTAGAAAAGCAGACTATCAATGATAATGTAATTATGGGTAGTTTTTAATTGTCCTGTTTAAGCATTTCTGCCTATAATTCTCTTCTATAATCACATGAAAGCCATTGATATATTTTATTAAGTCACCAGAAATAACCACAGGAGAAAATAATATGACACAATTCTCAGCACATAGAATAGAATGAACTCTATTTGAATTGCATATTTTCTTATTCTTCCAATTATTGAAATCTTTGAAAGTGAAAGTCATTTCCATTGAACGCTGCTTGGATGTAATGTGACTTACATTTCCAACTACAGTCTCAATGTTGAAAATACTCCCAGGAACAAAGAAAGCGATATTGCATCTAATATGAAGGTGACGTTTCTCTTTAGACGTGGAAGAACCGTTTACTCCCAGGAATAAGCTGAGGTCAGTCCAAAGCATCATTTACCGGTGGCCCTGCTAGGGGCTAGTTCCCAAAATGGTAAGAGCTGTTTGTGCTGGGCGTGGGAGGAGAGTTCTGTGGTCAGATGGCTGGAAGATGCTGATTCTAACCCAGTTTCTTTACTAGTGTCTGAGGATCCTAACAGGCTCCTAACACAGCCTGCGTCTCCAGGAGAGGGTACTAAATTCAGGTGCGTTCAAAGCTCTTAGGTTTTGCTTGATTTTTGTTTTTGTCTTTGTTTTTAATCCTGGACCCATTTTTTAGGAAGTAACTCTCACGGTTAGTATCCTGGCAAACACGCCTTGGCAAATTCATCCCTTAGGCCTCTAAGAAATGCAAGAGGATTGCTGGCAAGTTAACAGCAATAAATGGCTTTCTGGGTTTTACAAGCGCCGTGTCCCCTGCCTCCAGCCATTACACGCATGGGCCTGACGGGAACGACGTAGAAGCACCCAAAGAAACCAGCACCGTGACAAGCTCCCTCGCTGGACCAGAGCCTGAGGACCTTTGTGGGGAAGCCAAGGGAAGCCTGGGATAGCATCCAGAGATGTGATCTCGGCTCAGATGAACCGTGTTCCTCCAGAATCGCTGCACCATTCGTGGGTGTCAAGGAACAGCCCCTCAATCACAGCTGCATCACTCACACCTGCTTCACTCACACCTGCTTCACTCACACCTGCATCACTCACACCTGCATCACGACCCTTCCTTGGTGAGGACCCGGCACCTGAGCACTTCCTGGAGAACCGTGCACACCAGGGGTCAGCAAACACTTTCTGCAAAGAGCCAAATAGTAAGGATTTTAGGCTTTGCAGGCCCTACACTGTCACACTGCTCAGTGCTGCCTCGTGGCACCGAAGCACCAACAGACAATGGACACACATGACTGGTTCCAGTAACATTTACTTAGGGACACTGAGATTTGAATTTGCGTCACAAAAGATTCTTCTTTTGGCTAAGTGTTCTGGGCAGGAGATTAGGAAAAAGGCCGTTCTCCTGAGTGTGCGGACACAGCCAGATTCTGAGATCACAGCAGCTGCCCATGGGTTGGTCTTTCCTTTGAGTGGGATTGAGACCACGCCTGCTTTATGCAGTCGCTGGAACGCCAAACACAGAGTCATTTTTCTGACTACCTCCACCTTTTATAAATAATATTTCCTAATGCGGATGGGCGATTTTTGCCAAATAAACCCCTCCTGTTCCTCTGTACGTGAGACATTCAGAGCTGCACTCAGAACAGGCACACCCCTCTAAGCTCTGTTTTGTGTTCACTTTACTTCACGGACACACATTCAGTGAAGGACCCAGCCCACGTGGTCACCTGCACACGCTGTGGCTGTCCTCTGCCTTGTCAGGACACGGCCTGTCCAAATACGTCATTGGGGGTGATTTCTAAGCTTTCCCTGTTACAGTGTTACCGTGAATATATTTGTTCAACTTCATAAGGTCTTTTTTCTTGAGATTTATTCCCCGAAGTTGAACTTCAAATGAAAAACAGTACTTTCAGATAGATAAAAATGTTATTTCTTATATATTGCGACTTATTTTTTAAAAGTGGATTCTAAAGGGCCCCAAGTATGCATGACTAGAAAACAAGGTCCTACACCTACTGCTAAGCAGGTGCTCAGTGAGGACACAAATGACTTAAAAAAAATTCCCAGAAAATTAAAACACTCTAAAAATCTGCTGGGGACAAATGGAGGCTTTGCTCACAAATATTTTGTAACTGAGTTTCACTTGGGTTATTGTATTATTGTCCATAAAGTAGAGCTGATATGTGACAGCATGCAGAATCCCGAGGAATACTGGACACAGTCAAGTAACACTCACCCAAAGTAACTGCGAAAAGCTCAAATGTAAAAAAGAATCAGGAAAATATATTAGAATTTCAAAATTATGCAAACTAGCGTGTCCAAGGGGGGCTGTTTGCATTTTTACTTAGTTTTTATTCATAAAGTAATCAGGTGGGTGTGTGCCTTGTGGGTGCAAGGAATAAGTTCTTAAATGAATAAGGGAATGATAAAAAAAAAAGAAAAATACAGATACTCACCAGGGCTGCTATCAAATTAACAGAAAATCTAAAACTCCAGAGTGCCACTGGGAAGAAATTCAGAAGCCCAGTTACGGCTCTTGCCTTGGTAGAAACCAAGTCTTTCCTTGTGTCTTAGACCATCAAATAATGATTACATGTTATTAAAGCAAAATTAAGTGTTAAAGTACATTTGTCAACAATAATAAAGCAATATCAGGGCACCCCTATTCCGAGAATTATATTGTTATTACAATAAAGGCCCCCAACATTAAAGCTGGAGAGAGTCTGGGGAATATCCTCCTTCTTGTGTAGAAGAAGTGAAGCTCACAGTTGCCCTGTGACCGGCCCATGTCACCGGGGAGCTGGTGGCAGGAGGTACAGACTGCACAGTCCTCCCACCTTCCAGACACGCTCTCCTTCCATCCAGATCTCCAGGGAGGACCCAGCGAGGGTACCGCAGACAGGGTGACTTCTCTGAACTCCCCAGGAACAATACGGCACGTTAGCTGTTGACCATAATGAGGTTCCAAACCCAGGAAGCTCTTACGGAGCCATCACCAGTCAGGACTGGGAGTCTGGGATTGACATCTACACACTAATACGTAAAAGACAGATAACCGATAAGAACCTGCTGTCTAAAAAAGTAAACAAAATTCAAAAGTAAAAAAAGATTTTCTAAACAATACTGGGCTTCAGTCTCTGGCAGAGCACTGGGTTCTTGAGCAGTAAAATGATTTAAGTTGCTCAAAATCGGTCATTCTGCCGTTGTTAGTGCCAGCTGCAGACAAGGAGAAGGAATTCCCCCCTCTTCCCTCTGTGCCCTGTTCCCTCATCCGTGCCTCTCTGCGATCATCTGTTTGTCCTGCGCATGCTCTTCTGCGCTATGATAGCTCTCACTCCCATAAGCGTCTCTGCGCATGCTCTGGGTGAGGCCCTGGCCCGGAGAGCAGGAACAGAGGTACCCGTCTGGGTGGCCAAAGACAGGAGGCATCCGACGTCAGTCAGCTGCCTTAGGTGACTGTAACATGAGCAGATTCCGGAGCATTTAAGGCTATCTGGAGAAAATTCCCAGAACCCGTTGGTGAAGGAAATTTAGTTAGAAAGACAAAAACAGAGGGAAAGAAGGAAGAAAAGGAGGGAGGGAGGGAGGAAGGAAGGAAGGAAGGAAGGAAGGAAAGGAGGGAAGGAGGGAGGACCTGGGCATCCTATGGTCCAGGAGGAAGGAGCTCAGTCTATTATTATTTGCACATTAAAAGGACAGATGATGTCTTTATGCAGAAGAAGCCTGGAGCATCTGGATTACATGTCAACATAAAGTCCTTTTCCATTTTCTTAAAATTTCAAGGTAGGCAAAGTATTTGCAGATACACAAATAGAAAATAAACGAAGACCCATTAAGAAGGCAGAAGGGCACAGCCCACATGGACCCTACCTTGTAGGGCTGCACAGACAATTTGCACAAAATGTAAAGTTAAAAAAATGCACATATCTTTTTTGTGTGTGTATGTGAATATGCACTGTAAACACATTTATTGTACATATTTCACATAGATGTATTTAAAAAACAGTTGGCAAGGGATTATGGATCTTTTTTTTTTTGCGGTACGCGGGCCTCTCACTGTTGTGGCCTCTCCCGTTGCGGGGCACAGGCTCCGGACGCGCAGGCTCAGCGGCCATGGCTCACGGGCCCAGCCGCTCCGCGGCATGTGGGATCTTCCCGGACCGGGGCACGAACCCGTGTCCCCTGCATCGGCAGGTGGACTCTCAACCACTGCGCCACCAGGGAAGCCCTAGAATGAAGATTTTTGAAGGCTAATTTTCCATGAGATGAAAAAACAGATGCTGTCTAAACCTAAAATGTGTTTATAGTTATAAACATAATGACTCCAATTCCCTTCAACATTTCACAATCATTGTTTGTAACTTATGATGATCAACTATTTTTAAAATTTAGCAGTTCTTCCCATTTTACCTCGTTTGGTTTTTTTTGTGGATTAAATTCAAGTAAAATTTAAGTTAATAGTTTTGTTTATAAATAATATGCATTGTATGAGGCAATTTTTCTAAAATTCCTTCTTACCCCTCTATCACTTCCACTCATATTTATATTCATTGGACAGAGGTCTAGATTGATATTCAGAAGATATTGGCAAGGGCTACTTTTTGATAATAAAATTTTGGATGAATGCTTATTTCTTTCTAATTTTTGTAATTCTGTGACATTTTTATAAAAACAATAGACAGGTATTCTTTTTAAAAATAGAGAAGGAGGAATGGGACAGGAAGGAAGAAGGAGGAGAAAACATTTGCGAACATAGGTGTCAGCTTTCCACCGACGGGATCCACCCATATTTCCCATGACAGCTCCCAGTGTGAGTGAAACGAATTTAATCCAACAACTTTGCACTGTGTTCCTATACTTAGGAAATACCTTAGAAAATGGTGCAATTATGCTTCGTTTGAAAATAACATACTTGTAGATAAGAACACTTTGAGGAACAACTTTTATTTTCACTTCAAGAAAATTGATCCAAATTATAGATTCCAGCTACATTTCATGCAGAACACAGAGGTGATTTAGAATGACTACATTTGCTACGAAGTAAATTAACATCACCTCTTTATATAGGGGTTTTGGCTTTGCAAGTTTAGTGTTATTCATGCTATGTTTATACATAATATTCATGCTAAATTTATAGATGGTGAGACAAATTTTAGAGAAACAAACTTTAGAGGAGAGTTACAACATCATCGGGTGTAAGAAGACCCACACCCAGCATTATTTATGTAGCAGTGTTTAAGCAATCACACTGGTAAACAGAAACACAATATACATAGATTTTCTTCCTTATCCATATACTACTATGTTATCAGGCGATATTGAATTGAAAACTGTAAACACAGAGTAAGCTACAGTTATCTCTTACAGATAAAGACATGCACATATTTAATTTAAACATTGAGTTCAAAAATTCACATGTAACGATTCTGAATACTGTATTTATGCCTCTATATTTTAGGGGAACAAAGTGAGCCTACAGGTGCTCTTTTCCACCGAGTTATTTTATTTCATTCTCTTGAAGGAAAAATGATGATAACCTCTGAAACCTGTAAGTTATCCACCTCCTTCACACTCTTGAAAACTGACAAATTTCTACAGCTATGGTCATGTAATTGTTGAACAGACATTTTATGAATTTGTTCAAAGTAAACAATAAAACTCGGAATGATTTAGGTCCCATAGAAGCGCTTTTTTTTTCCCCACAGAACTGCAGAGGTTTAGACTTACAGAGAGCCATCTACTCAACCTGATGGCTCACAACACCTGCGGTCCACCTGGAAGCCTTAAAGAACTGTCTGTGCTCCACCTCTCAACCAATCAAATCAGGTGGTCGTTCTGAAAATGTGGTCCCTAGACCAGCAGCATCTATGCTACCACAGAGCTTGTTAGGTATGTAAATTGGGGACCCCACCCTGAATCTACTGAATCAGACGCCCAGAATCCGAGTTTCAGATGCTCGGTGAAGTTTGAGAACCACGGCTCGCAGCTAAGAGCAGAGCATCTGCACCTTCTGGATCTGCCCAGATCATCTGAGTGTGCCGTCAGTTTGGGGACTCACTCAACCTCTCCATATTCTTCTTTCACGTGAGGATACCAAAGACAGCGTTTCCCACAGCAGTTTACCAGCAGAGTTCAACCAAATCTCAAGCCCCCT
Source organism: Orcinus orca (assembly GCF_937001465.1). Classification (NCBI taxonomy): domain Eukaryota; kingdom Metazoa; phylum Chordata; class Mammalia; order Artiodactyla; family Delphinidae; genus Orcinus; species Orcinus orca. Next base: position 2,193,264 of record NC_064573.1, read on the forward strand.
AATGTCCACTACCTTTTCTAGAAAGTTCCAGAACTCTCTTCCTCACTTGGGCAGACCTAAGGTGAGAAATTAAAAGATGTGGTCAACCATATTCAAGAAATCTTTGGATTTCTATCCCCCATTGTCAAATCTTCAATCGTTATAAAATACACGGCAGCGAAACACGTCTCTTGGAGAATCAACATATGGAAAATAACATTTATGTATCCCCTGCTGGCTCATAAGTATTCCTAAATTATAAGCAGATTTAATTCTGAGAGAAGTATGAAGTGTACCTCTTTATCCATGCTAGCCCTATTTTGAAAACATCACGAACCCACGAGTCTTCTCATTCACTAAGTGTCTCCTGGCTGAGGGTCCTCTGCGGGGGCCCGTGAGGCTGCAAAGGTAAACACGACAGGGATGCCTGAGATACCCCTGGTCTCATGTCATGTTTGCTGACCTGAGCTGCAGCGCTGCAATGGAGTTTTTAGCCAGTTCCACCTACCAGCAACAGTCTCTTTAGAAGAAAAATGACACACTTTCCATTTTAAACAATATTTTCTCATAGTCAAAGCTAGGTGGCACTGACAGAATGTACCAAAACAGCCTGCTTGTGCCGATTGTTTTTTCTTTGTAACAAGATGCAGAGATTTCCACTGGAAATCAACGTGACCCCCATCCACCTCTGCTTCCTTGGATCTATGCTGTTTCTAAATGGAGGTCTTGATCAACAAGTGGTACCTACGATGCCAGGTGAAGGACAAGACACCTGTTTATGTTCTGAGTCTGAGTCTCCCACTTAGGGTTCTTCTGTGTCCCGAAGTCCCACCCATACTTCATCTTCACTCACGACAGACCAGGAAGTTTTAGCCCAGGGATGGTGGAATCTCCTTAGAGAAATGGATGTGATTAGCAGCTGGAGAAGGTCGGGGAAGAGGACCGGCTCAGCCTGATGAAGCGAGCCCAGCAGACCCACTGCAGCCACAGGCAGAGCCCAGCCGCCTGAGCCCTCCCACCGTCCGCTGAGTCAGGACCTCTCAGCAGTGACCAAGGCCACTTGCAGAAGCTGAGCTCGTATAGGTGCGGCCTCACCGAGCCAACCCCCCAAAGAGGGCCCCATGATGGACTGTGCCAGTGGACCTGCTCTACTGCCTCCGACCCTGTGCAGAAATTGGTCATTTGCGCTCCCTTAGAAAAGAGATTTGCTCTTAGCGTTTGCATTTCCGACGCTTCACTGTTAAAGGGAGGAGTGGTGCCGGGGTAATCACGAAAAAGTTATCAGCTCAGCAAAAAAAAAAAAAAAAAATGAAGGTATGGGATGCGTAGGGCGCAGGCCAATCACAAACCCCTCAAAGATGACAAAATTCAGATCTCAAGCATAGAAACAACGGTCGACCTTAAGGAAGCAGCAGGGAGAATGAAAAAGGCCGTCTATGAGTCGTAGAAGCAGGGAGTGAAGGGGTCATCAGGAAGAGTCAACCCGGACAATGGGTGACAGAGTCCTTGGATGAGTGGTCTTTACTTTTCGGTGAAGTGTTACATGGAAAGTGGAAGGCAGACTAGAGCAGAATGCCTCTGGCTGAACGGAAGAGGGGGATCGGAGCCTGCGCCCTGCCAGCCCCCGTCCCAACTCGCCTCCCCAGCCAGCGGTCCTGAAGGGGACCCGCAGATGGCCCAGGGCTCCTAGGGACAGGATCTGTGGCCAACACTTGGATGAGGCTCCGTGATTTCCCGAACAATCTGGCGATCCTTTAAGGGCCCCGGCATAGCCCACTCCGTCCTGAAGGCCTTCCCTGTTCCTCGCGTCCCACACAGAAGCAGGGAATTTACATGTTTTTCTAGAGTCTGACACTTACTCCCAGTCGTGACCAAGCCCCAGGCTCCCTTTGCTACATCAGCTCCGTGGGTCACGGGTGCCCCTCACCACACAGACACAAACTGTTCCCACCAGGTTTGCCTTCACTGCCTTTGCAGGCCTGGAGGTCTGTCCTCCACTGGCTCTGATGCTGAAAGGCCGTGAAGGACACTCATGTCAGGCTCAGCTCCTTCTCTGCCAGCACCAGGACCACCCGCATTTCCATACACCGTAGGGCACGTTAGCATGATTGCCCCAAACAAGCTCATCAAATGGGGAAAATGAGCTTAAGGGACACACTATGGTCTTTAGAACACATAAGGAGTTCCCATTTCAGTAGGCAATATCCCATCTTCTGAAGTAAGGTTCTGTAGTACATGGTGTCCCAAAGAAAACCTACAGCAGACTACAAAATGCATCCCAAATTCTAAATTACCTTGGCCTGTGACTTCTCTAAATGCTGAGAATTGGGGGCTGTGCAATACACCTTGAGATTGCCAGAAAACTGTTCCCCAGCAAAAAGGATGGGGCTTGCATATGATCTAGCAATTCCACTCCTAGGCATATATCCAGAGAAAACTCTAATTCGAAAAGATACATGCACCCCCATGTTCATAGCAGCACTATTCACAATAGCCAAGACATGGAAGCAACTTAAATGTCCATCGGCAGATGAATGGATAAAGAAGATGTGGTCCATATATACAACGGAATATTACTCAGCCATAAAAAGAATGAAATAATGCCATCTGCAGCAACACGGATGGACCTAGAGATGATCATACTAAGTGAAGTAAGTCAGACAGAGAAAGATGAATATCATATGATATCACTTAAATATGGAATCAAATATGACACAAAGGAGCTTATTTGTGAAACAGAGACAGACTCACAGACAGAGAAAACAAACGTAGGGTTACCAAAGGGGAAACTGGGGAGGGATAAATTAGGAGTTTGGGATTAACATATACATACCACTATATATAAAATAGATAAACAACAAGGTCCTACTGTATAGCACAGGGAGCTACACTCAGTATCTTGTAATAAACCATAATGGAAAAGAATCTGAAAAGCATCTCTCTCTCTCTCTCTCTCTCTATATATATATATATACATATATATATATATATATATATATATATATCTGAATCGCTTTGCTGTACACCAGAAACTAACACAACATTGCAAATCAACTATACTTCAATTTAAAAAAAAAAGACAGAAAAGGATGGGGCTCTCCACCCCAAAGTGACACCAAAAGCCTTAGCTACAGGATCGGCTCTTCGCACAACTGTCTGAATACAGCAAACTTGGCCAATGTTCAAACAGACTGGGAGAGAAAGCCCAGCTGAGGGTATTTCACCAGGTGTACAAAAGTAGGGCGCTTACTCGCCAACTTCCCCTCCCACTCTCCATCCCTGAGATGTCCCCACCACTACTGCTGCCCCCAGGACAGAACCCGCACTCTCAGGGCAGCAGGAGGTGCCCTGAGCGTGAGTGCAGGACCCAGCAGAGGGGCAGTGCCCAGGGCCTGTGAACGTCCCGAGTATCTTGCCACACTGAGCACACCTGCCCACCTCCGAATCCCAGGGTGGCAGCCCAGGTGCAGGAGGCAGGAGTGCGTGCACCTGCCACTCACACTCACGTAGGAAAAGAAACCACCATCTGGACCATCTGTGGTGCTTTCGCGGGTAAAGAAACAGAATGCTGGGCGATGCAGACGACGCACAGCTCGCTCCCCTAGACACGCTTGCCTGACGTACACACAGCCCACATCAAGGCTGCTGAAGCTTTTAAAATCACTCTGCAGGCTCAATTTTCCACTTCTAAAAGAGAAAATATTAAAACACAGCACAAATTAAACCCATTTTGCAATTTTTTTCTTTCCAAGACAAATCAGCATCGGCATTTAAGGCCACCTACCCTGACTACAGAGACTTTTAAAATCAACACGTCCTCAGACAAACAAGTCGTTAACATCTGCTTGACAAATAACTTAACATGCAACGTCTTTTAATGGCCAAGAAGAACATGATTACCTTAAATAGAAAGTCATTTACAAATTTAAAACCGGGAAGATATTTGTAATCAGTGCAGTTGGAAATTGACAAATTTTAGATGGTAAGTCTCCAGAAGGAGCCACCTTGATCTCTTGACTCAACTTACATGACCACGTGGTTTATATACATGTTTAATAACTTTTTAAGCAAGAACATGAGGAAGCTGAACAGTACATTGCTTTACTCAACGCAAGGCTGCTTGAACACAAGCACGTGGGATCGTACAGCTTATCTGTGGCATCTGTGGAAAGGGAATGGATTCTCTCCTGCCCAGAAGTCTGACCTTGGGTTTCAGCTAACGTCTTGGAATCATTTCTGCACCATCTCAACGCATCTGAGACACTGAGCAAATGCAGTCATCCGCAGGATCCCAACCGGAAGTTGAGTCACAGAAGCTTTTAGCCGCGCACGGCTCAGGCGGTTCAGACATGCCTCCACTGGTACGCCTGGGGTGAAGGAGGAATTTTACTATGGTATATGTCAGAGTGAGGAACGCTGCCTGGAAGCAAGTTAGGAGAGAAGCACAGGGGTTGGGAAAGCCGGAGGAGGGGAAGACGATGGTTTGACTCCCGATGTGTGCAGCAGAACGATCCCATTTACAGCAGAAGTATTTCCCTGCGATACTCAGAAAACGGCCTCAGCCCTCACCTGGCTGAGCACATGCGTGGTCAGAACAGCAGAGACTATCTACGCTCTTCCTGGGAACACAGGACAAGACAGTCTCCTCATCGGAGTCCCTATCTTCACCAGCAGGGAACCGAAACTGTTGCTTATGCATATGAAACAGCCAGCATGCCTGCCCACTATGTAAATATTCCAGAGCCACCGCCCCATGAGGAAGGAAAAGGTCCAGAAAAATAACAGCTGCCCTGGAGCACTAAAGCAGCCACATCTAAGGACAAAGCATCAATTTTCTTTGAAAGTCACGAAAAACAAGGTTTATCCAGCTGCCGGACGTGAAAGACGCACTGGGGGTCTCTCCTTTAGCCTGGCTGCTGGGAGTAAGGCAGGGGGCTGGGTTATACAGTGAAGAAGGGGCGGGGCCTCTGAACGGGTCCCTTTAATTACACATGAGGACATCGGAGCCCCAGGAAGCAGCTGGTCGGCAGATGCAATATAAGTTCTTCTGCAACCCCTCGCTCAGGAAACTTTACAGGGTTTTACATCTTTGCAGACCTACGTTATCATCAGCAACAAAACCCATTAGAGGAAGAGATAACCTCAACTCTGAACAAGAGGAATTGATTACAATGACGATGGCGGGAAGAATATCCTATGTGACCACAAAATGAAGCGACCTGCTTGTACACTCGGCACACTTGGGTTTTGCAAGTCCGTGATCACGTCATCTGCGAGGGACCAAGGCATTACAAGGGTAAATACGTCGTGTCGAAGCCCATTCTCAACACTTTTTAGAAAAGAGCAGCATTAGCTACTGTATTTGTTTTAATACCTCATTTGAGTGCGTGGAAAACAGAAGAGGAAAACAAGAGAACAGCCATGGTGCAGGGAATCGCCGTCATCCACGCAAGTCCAAAGGCAACCAGGAGGCAGCTCTTTGCGCAGTCGCGTGCATTCACACACTCAGAAGCTGTCCCGGCATTTACAACGGCAGCTTCAAGTTCCGCAAAGCACATGAGGTATCATCATCAGGATAAAATGTATCTGCTGCTATATTTGAATAAAGTGCAAACAAATTTTCCGTGCAAAGGACTTATGTTGTTCTTAAAAATACTCACATACACATATACATAATTTTTCCCTGGCCATCAAACACGAAAGCGCTTGCTTTCCCACGCTCTCTGACAGTTTTCTCCTATTCCGTCCAGAGAACTATTTATACCGTTGCAAAGGTAAACACCGTTTTCTGGAGGAATATAACTTTGAAAGTAAATTCATGAACTAGAGAAGTTAACGTGCAAAGACTTACATCGAGTTGGGTTTTTTGATCTAAAATTTGGTATTTCACATGAAGTCCTGATTTGACACAGGTAGGTGTACATTACACAAATTTCTTTTTTAAAAAATCTTCTTGCTTTTGTATCATCCTAAAATAGATCGAAGTCTTACAGTCTGAGAATTATTTTCTAATATAGGATCATTTAATCTTTTCATACTATTTTCTCATTGTAAATATGAAATCATCACAAAAACTACATTTGAAACTCAAGTCATGAGGATTTGAACCCCAAATGAACATTTCCAGAGGGAATGATGTTTGGGGCAAAGGTGCATTAGACATCATTACAAATTTAATGAAAAAAGCATTTGTTTGTACAAGATATGGTATCCCTGGGTAGAGCCACTCATAAGATTTGTTTTCTTCAAAATTTATCCGAACCAAACATTTAGTATATGCCTTCCTCACATGGCATGACAATTATCTCACATGACTTGCTAATTTCTGAATTTATGGAAATTATTTTCTGTACATCATCTTCACTGACATTTTTAAAATTCTCTCTTTGGGGTAGATTACATTCAAGGCATAGCTAATACCTTGCCATATATATATATATATGTGTGTGTGTGTGTGTGTATATATATATATGTATATATATAATTTTAATGTCCAATTTCATTCTCAAATCTCATTCACAGCTTCCACTATTAGAAGAGTTGCAGGTGGTGATTTCCCTGATTTTTTTAGTCAACTCAATAAAGACTAAGTTCACAGGATAGCTTTTAATTGACATCCCGATGGCTGACACCCAGGGTCATGGCCGCAACACCTCCTGACCTCCTGAGATAAACTTAATGGACCTCATGATTGCAGACAGACGCAGCACAACTCAGAAGCCCTGTACACTACTTACAACTGGGAGCAAATGTGACATGTGCACTAAACTTATTTCCATCAAATAGCAGTGTCTCTATATAAACAGTCGCAAAAATAAAACTCAGGGAACACTTTCATGTGTCCATGATCGTATTTTAAAACACACAGTTTTAATATTATCCCTTATCTTAAAATTGAAGAACTAAAGCACAAACACGTTTTCTAAATAAATTTGCTTCAAAATGTAGATCACAAATATTCCTGGCCCTCTTTCTAGGTCCTTATTCCTTATCCTATGAAGAACTGAACAAATGTAGGGAATTCTATTAAACTTTCATTTCTTAAGAGGTATAAAACTATTTTATTCTCTTTCGCTTATGGAATCAAATTTAGAAATAAAATAAAATTTAGAAATAATCTTCACTAGACCTAGGGATCTTCCAGGTAGATCAAAGTACTTTTTAAACATAAGTGGAATTTAATGAATATAATATGAATTGTTGTTAAGATAACAAGTTGCTGCCTTGTTTAACACCTCATTGTATTTTTTACGTGTCTACTCCACAAGTATGGAAACGCCGCACGAAGAACACGCTGATCTTTTTTCACACGTGAGTGCAATTGGTTGATGGCGGGGTGTCTATTCGACTTCTATTTTCTTTAGTGTCATTAAGAGGTGACTTATTGCGAACGTGGCACTTGAACACCTGCTTATAAGCCTTCCTGAAATTTTCAGAGAGAAACGCGTAAATGATGGGATTCACGGAGGAATTACTGTACACCAGGCAGTGGGCGGTGATCCGGAAGAAGAAGGAGGTGGGCGTCAGTGGGAAGACCCCAAACTCAGCCCAGAGGTGGATGACGTGGTGAGGCAGCCAGGAGACCCCGAAAACCACGACCACCACCAGCACCGTCTGCGCAGTCTAGGAGAAGGAAAAGAAAGGCGATGCATCGATTACAGCAGGAAAGGAACCCAGCCTCTTACAGCACGCCCTGAGAGAATTTTCTGTGTATTCTCACAGGATCAAGTACGTACTAAATCTGCCTTAGGTGTTAACCTTCACTTCGCGCAGCAGTTTTGTTCGAAACTTCCCCGGGACCGGCCTTGACCCTCCATAGGGAATAATTCTAGCAGGTATGTGAAACGCGTATGGATAACAGGAAGCGCGCTTTGAGTCACGGCAACAGGAACACACAGACTGAACACGGTAACTTTACAACCCGTCGCACAGCACACAGTGGGACTGAGCCCAGGGAGGCAGCTCAGCTGAGCTCGTGAACGCTGCTTCCGAGAGTTGCCTCAACAGACAAGAAGAGATGTTTATTTCTCCTTGTTGAGCTTGGACAAACTTAGAGACCCCCCAACACATGCAGTGGGTCCAGAGAGCCATTTCAGGGCCTGTCTCCCTGTTTGCTTGTGTCTCCACCCTTCCCTGCCACTCCTGAATCTGAAACACCTAGAAGTCGGAGGCAGGGTCCACACGCGTCCTTTGAGGTTTCTGCTGAGCAGATGATGGGAGAAGATCTTCCCTGGGCAAGAACCTCGGCACGAGAGGAGCCCTCCCTCCCGCGCACCACGCGTGTGCCCCCGTCTCCCCGCTGCATCTGTTCTGAGTGCCCGCCACGGGCTGCAAACCTAAAGGGCTGGGGTTGAGTCTTGGGACACTTTTCCTGTGCTCCATCACCACCAAATCAGGACACGCTGAAAAGCCAACAGTGCAACTAACTGAAAACTCCATCTCTAGGGATTCGAACAAAAGACAGTGGGCTATTAACAATTTTTAAAGTATAAAATAGAAAGCCATCCGCTGGTTTCTTCCTTAAAAGCGTGTAAGCTGGGCTCAACCGCCTGACGGCAGAACCAGGGCTGGGTGGGGGGCACCGAGAGGCGACCTCGGCTGACAGCTGGCTTTGCGTTCTTCACTCGCTGCCACCATCCGGGCAGACCGCACGATGATCCGCGGTGTAGATGAGGACGCTGAGACCTAGCCTGGCTAGGACACGGCCTGCTGCCCGCCCCCCCCACCCCACCCCCCCCCGCCGGCGGGATGCAGAGTTACAGCTGGAGGCCGGTCTCTGTGATCCCAAACCGTGCTCTGAACAGCGGGCGCTCGGGGAGAGAACATCCCACAAGGTCTACGTGGTAACGGCAGCCGCATCCCCGTCTCTGAGCACCCAGGGCTGTCTGGACCGCAGAGCCTTAGGGCAGCTCTGTGGGCTCAGTCCTGTAACTGAATCACAGGAGGGACGTTTGCTGGCTCGCTCTCCTGCTCCAGCGCCCATCCCCCTCCATTCTCTTCTAGGGCGTTTGCTCCTCGAAGGTGAAAGGAATATTAAGGACACGAGAGAGAGAGATGCTTTCCGTCTCTCCCCTGAGGTTGGAAATCCAGTAGCCTCTCTTCCTCCTCAGATCAAGCCCAGGCTGTGATGCTCTAAAGACTGTGTTGAACATGCAGAGCGGAAACGTGACCATCAGGACACCTCCCAGAGCAGGAGAGCGTGGGTGCCCATCATCCCCTCCCAGTCACGACCCTAAATCCACTGTAAGCACTACCTGAAGGTCCCCTGTCCACCTTCCCCTCTAGAGAGACTGGGATCTCGGCTGGGATCCACGAGTGTGCGGGGGGGAGGTTGAGGGGAAGGAGAGAGAAGAAGGAAGGAGGCTTCTTTCTCCTACAACCTCACAGGGTGGAGCAAAGTGATTCCACAACTAGGGAACCACTGTGGACCCACACATTCTTCCCCGGGAGAAGCGCAGCCCCCGGCCCTGCAGGAATGTTCCCACCTGACAAGATGACGTTCCTATTACTCCCCATGAATTAGAATCCTGCTTTTAAGGACAACAACACCCCGAAGGTAAGGATTAAGGCTCCTCCAGGAGGGGCACGAGGTAGCAGACTGACTCGGAGAGGAAGTCTGTCCAAGACACGGGCTGGAAGCCAGGAAGCCCAGGCAGAAACGGGAGAGGAGACACTCAGACCTCAGGTCGAGGTCAAGGCGAACGCGGTGGTCAGCGGGGCTGGAGATGAGAGCTAAGCTCACCATCAGAAGGTGCGCGGACCGTGCAGGAGCCAAGGACCGACATCAGCCATAAACGGGTTAACGACCTTTGAAAACTGATGTCACCTCCCTGGGCTTCACTTTCCTGGCCTGTGAAGAGGGTGACCCAACCTGACGATTCCCTGACTGGGCCTGGTCCATTTCAACGCTTCAAACAACTCAGGTACAAACCTGATGACGGGTTTTTATAGGGTGGCAGGTATACAGATTGAAGCCACCGACCACGTGACGCACAAAGCCAACAGCAACCTGCTCACGTATATTAAGGGACTGTCTGCTGTCAACCTGTTTACCCATCAGTGTGCGGGATACCTTCCCAGACGCTTTAATAAAAACCATCTAGACATAATTCCACCTGCAAACAGAACGGAACACATCATCTGTTCTTTCTAAGACAATAAGAAGATCTCTGTGCTTCACAGAACACTCTCTGGATATTCTGTTTCACTGTTCCTTTTAGGAAGTTCTTACTAAGTACCAAGCTTAGGGCAGAAATACACCCCAGCAGCTTACTGACAAGAGCCATGGTGTATCTTTGCATCATTGTAGGGCAATGGGCAGTATGGTATGTTTTCTTTGGGGTGTTTGTTACTGTCTGTTTACCCAAGTCCATTCAACATCTACCTTTTATTTTTTAGCAGTTCCACTGGTCTTTTCAGAACCATGAACGAGGTTCTTTTTCTCGGTCTACCTGTAGCTTTGAAATGTGACCGGATTACAGTTACGATATAAATTAGGGAAGAATACTCAATCGGTACTTATATAAACTGTATCATTTATCGAAGCCTGTTCCCAAAATAGTTTAATAGAATGTTTGTGCTCCCCGCTTAGTGTCAGCAAGGGTTCACTACTTATTTCCCGCCTGTTTCACAGGCATTCAGCCCGTCAGAGATGGTACAGCAGTGGGCGCCCTGCACACGGGCCCTGGCGCTCAGCCCCGCAGCCCTGGAGGCGTCCACACGGCCATGGCATCACGTTAGGCGAGCGCATCCCTGCGTGTAGGCAGAGGCGGTACACGGCTTCTTCCTCTGTCTCCTTTGCAGTACAGGCTTGCTGCAGATGCCTCTGGGTCCAGGGAACTGGGAAGACGTGGGAGAGAATGCAGGAAAGAAGTCCACACTGCAGAGCAGGGCCTGCAGCCAGCACTGCTTCCAACACCCGACTCAGAAAGCAGGCGCCTGGAATACGCCAGCTCCAGGTCAAGACCTGGTCAAAATAAGGCGTTGTACTAACAACCACGAACCGGGTTTCCAGCAGATCAGCGCACCATCATCACGCAGGGCAGAGCTTTGCAAAAATTCCAGTATCTGGGCCTCATGCCCGATGGCTCTGCTTCCATAGGTCACGGGGATTAGGTAGCTGCCCAGGAACCTGCCTTTCTAAACATCTCAGTCGGGTGTTTGAAGAACCGGTGAAGAATTCCACAAAGGCCACAACAAAAGCAAATCATCCCATCCACCCCAAGCGAAAGGCTAAAGTATTTCCTCCATGTTGACAGCGCCTAGGCTGACCCACACCGTCTCCTCGGTAGGATTCGCAAAAGCTGCTTCCTCTCTTCTCCTCTGAAATGTCAGCAGGTAAGGAGACAAGTCCCCTCTGTGGGGAATGAGGCTATTTTCATTTCTTACAGTTACCATTGGCCTCAATCACAGATGGATGTGCATCCGATGCACCTCCTACTTTCCCCACGTGTCTGTGCAGAGTACAGAACCACCATACCATCATCTGATAGAGAAGAAGGTATCATTTAAGGTCATGTGCTAAATCTCTGTACTAATTCCTATACTTGAGGTTGGGTGTTTTATTAGCCTGTCTTCTTTTTACTCCTCACTCTGAAAGTATCTGGAAAATACTAATTTCTCCTCCTCTGAGATGCTCCTTTTCAAGCCATCTGAGACATCCGTTATTTTTTCTTCAAAGAATTTTATTCATAATCCGTCTAATGGAACTTGGCAGAGAAGAAAAAAGTGACTAAAAGATGAGAGTGATGAAAAACATTTTGTGAATTGTATAAATGACGGCCAGAAAGCTTGCTGAATTACTTCAAGCCAGAAGGGGGAAAAAAGAGCAGCTGCTGAAAGAACCTCGTGGTTGAGAGGGTACCAAAAGGGCCTCGCATCTGCTTCCTTATTAGAAGGAACCATCCGGTGGGGAGGTCTGTCCCACTGGGAAGTCTCGCGGAAATTGGTTAAGAATCTCGTTTTAGTATCTAATCAGCCTTGTGCCAGAAAACGTGTCTTTATGTCCAGCAGAGCCTGGCATTAATGAAGCACAGGGCTCTGTACTATGATTACTACTATTTTGGCCACGGAAATCACACTCTTCATTTGTATTTTCCTCCAAACATGCAGGATAACTGTTCGGCACATTTGTGATGAAAGACCCAACTCTCTGCCCCGTGAGTGCTACCAGCCTTAACACTAAGGGGTCCCCAGGTGGGTGGATACAACACAGAGGAAGGTGCCCTACTCAGCCACTGAGAGGGGAGCTGGAAATGGGCGCAGCTGAAATGAAGGAACTATCAAAATCTTATCGCATCACCCCGTCATCCGCCAGCAACTGAACATGTATACACACCAGGAACACTTTTCTGCGCGAAGACCCGGGGAGGCATCACCATGAGACAATCCAGTCTCCGCCTTCAGGGTTGACAGTCAAGCTGGCTTTCCATCCTGGACCCTCTGCTCTTCCCCCTGTCTCCCGTCTGCTTGTTCTCCTCTCTCTCTCCCGTTCCCTCTTCCCACCCCACCCCTGCACCTGTGTGCTATCCCTTGCCTAGACGCAGGTGCACACACACACACACACACACACACACACACACAGGCCCCAGCACCACACTCTATTTGTTCTGTGCAAACAAAGAGGCAATTAAATATATCAAAAGAGATCTGCCATCTGTTCAGTGGTTATTAAGGGTCAGAGGTTGTGAGCATCGAAGAGAAAAGCTTCCCTCCTCCAAATGCTGAGAACTTCTCCCGTGGTAAGAATTACATTCACACATACGTATATAATATATACCCACACATATATATGTACACACACACACACCCCATGCACACACGTATACACATAAAACCAAATGATGTAAATGTTAAACTAATCACTGATCTTTAAATCATTTTACTGTAAAACAGAAGCTTTTCTAATCATTTCTTCCAAGATCTATTTTCTTTTTTTTTTTTTTTTTTTTTTGCGGTACACGGGCCTCTCACTGCCGTGGCCTCTCCCGTTGCGGAGCACAGGCTCCGGACGCGCAGGCTCAGTGGCCAGGGCTCACGGGCCCAGCCACTCCGCGGCATGTGGGATCTTCCCGGACCGGGGCACGAACCCGTGTCCCCTGCATCGGCAGGCGGACTCTCAACCACTGCGCCACCAGGGAAGCCTTATTTTCATTCTTTTAATCACTTTTTCTCCTCTGGAACCTCCACAATTTCTCTCCAACAGTTTTCAAATATAGAGACTAAAACTAACTGTAGCATGCAAGTAAGATCCAGCCAATGCTGAAGAAAAGTTTTATTTCCTTCCTGCCAAGAGGCAGAAAATCTTTGGCATCAATCATAAGCAGGTACCACGTTCCAAAGGCATAACCTCTGCAGAAGTCCAGCAAGCCCCCACCCTCCCCAGGGGTGTTAACCTCCTCAAATACGAGCTAAATTCTGTGCTTTTTAACCAACTCTCTGCTATTTCTTTTCACGGGCTCTGAGAACAGGTGTGTTTTTCGCCACATTATTGTTTATAAACAAGGAAAAGTCAGAAAGAGCTGTACTTTATTTATGCAGAAGTTTTTAAAGCAAATCTGATTAAACTATAATTTCTGCAAATTATGTGTCCTTGATCATAATAAATATTTAGAAGGAAAAACAAGGTGCTTTAAGACGTTATGAGTAATATTTGCCAGTAAAGATTCTGGTTATAATCTCCTCCTCCCTAATCATAGGGTCTAATAATCTCATCAACTTTCATTCTACTTTCTAAAAATCAGACATGATATAGATATTATCTGAATAAGAGGTAAATTAATCCTGATTTGTAAAACAGTTTTTCCTCAAAATGTGAAGTGTGATAAACTGCGGGATGTTAGATGCTGTAATACTCTTCAGGAGAAGCTTCTGGAATTCAGAATTCACGGGATGAAAAAGACAATTAAAAATGGGCTGAAGGGGCTTCCCTGGTGGCGCAGTGGTTGAGAATCTGCCTGCCAATGCAGGAGACACAGGTTCGAGCCCTGGTCTGGGAAGATCCCACATGCCACGGAGCAACTGGGCCCGTGAGCCACAATTACTGAGCCTGCGCGTCTGGAGCCTGTGCTCTGCAACAAGAGAGGCCGCGATAGTGAGAGGCCCGCGCACCGCGATGAAGAGTGGCCCCCGCTTGCCACAACTAGAGAAAGCCCTCGCACAGAAACGAAGACCCAACACAGCCATAAATAAATAAATAAAGCAAAACTGTAAAAAAAAAAAAAAAACACACACACACACAAAAAAATGGGCTGAAATCCCCCGAGGCCCCTCCCATCTTTAGTTCTCTCCCCTCGGGGCCAAAGTCAGCAGAAGTCTGGGAGGAAGAGAGACGAACAGTGCATCTGCTTCTGAGGCTTCAGGGAAAGGCTGTAACAACACCCTCCCGAAAGATTACTAAGACAGGGCCTCCTGGCATCACATCAGAGACGGTCAATACACAATAACATGACGGTAGTTTCATGCAAAGTATGGATCCAGCCACTCGACACTCTGTCCCAACCAACCTAGCACATACCTTGTCAAGAGGCTGAGAATCCAGAAAATGCACCTTTCCCCCCGTCCCGAGACTTCCATCCCTCGCGACACTTCCATCCCTCCGGAGACTTCCATCCACGTTTTCGCGCAGCACGGTCACCTGGCCACCCTCAACAGCTCACTTCCCGTTTCTACCCTCTGCCTAGCGGTAAGAGGCTCATCTCAAATCTCTGTACCCAGGAACCAAAACGTCACAGGCACTGGGTGGCCGCAAGGAGAGCTAAGAGTATACGTAAACTGAGCTCTAGAAACGCGCACAGGCTGGAAGTCCACGAATATTTTTACCTTTTTCTTCGATGCCTCTGACTTCTTTGACACGTTCTTCAACTTTTTATGCAAATGATGAAGGACCTGAAAAACACAGACTAATCAAATCGGTTTGTCGCAGACCCCACACATCACTGTCCATTTTGCAACACTTCTTGACGTTCTGAAATGGGACCACCGTCATTTGCAACGTCATTCAAACTGAAATTCACATGAGGTGGTGGAGTAATGATGACTAAGAACTGCCAAGGCCACCTGTTCCTCTAACCCTGAGGGGTGCCCAGGTGCCATCTGTGGTCGGAGCACCTGCTGGCAGAGAGTTCTGGTGCAGGGAGCTCTGCGGTTTCGTCCAGAAAGAGCCACACCGCTACCCATATGTGCATCCTTGTTGGTCTCCCTTCCACCTTGGCTTCCCCCAAGATTCTACATTTTAACAATCCCCAGGTCCCTGTCGTATGTTAAATCCTAGATACACGGAAAAACTACAGACTGCCCTCCAGCATCACTGATGACTGGAAGACCGTTCAGCAAGGTTCTACAATTAATGTCGCATCAGGAAGGCTTCCAGGGAGACACTGGTTTCCTTCCTTAGAGAAACTAGCTTTGTCTTCTCTCGCCAATGTAATACTCAGGAGAAATGATGTGAGTCACTTTGGTTCTATGTAAGAATTTACAACATAAGCTATACAATAGGGCCGAGACAGCTGTACATATGCCACACTGGTGTTGAGTTCTTTCTTATGTCCCATCTGAGTGAAAAATCTAAGGAAAATTAGCTCTGGGTGACTAAGGGCTTTAGACTGTCCACCGGTTACTCGATGAGTCTCTCCAAAAACTGGAAGCAGTGTTCCAGCCACCTCTCTGTCCCCCTGAAGCGCCGCAGCACGGAAGTAATTTAATGGAACTGGACTTACTGTGAAAGCCTGCTCCGTTCGGCGGGATGCAGCCCTTCTGGACGGCCCTTCCCTGATTGGGAAGCCAGGGGACTTATTCACACCCTCACGATTCCTATGCAGGTCAAGCAGCGATCACGGGGGGCGTGAACTTCCGACTCCAAATTCCCAGCTCTACTGAGATACTTCTCACTTCCTACAGAGGCTTAGCATCCTCTGCAAGACAAGCCTTTCACTTGCTACAGGGACATTTGGGATCACTCTCTGCACGCTGACAATGGGTTAGTTTACTGTCCTGCCAACAGAGACTGGGGTATAAGAAATCAAATCTAAGGCGAAGATAGAAGAGAGGCTTTGGCAGGAACAAATGAGGAGAACTTTCCAGGGGAAGGAAAGGGCCGGACAGGACCCTGCCTGGCGAGGACCGGCCTGGCGAGGTTCTTTGGGGACAGCCTTCCCAGAAGACCGAAAGCAAGGGACAAGAGGAGACACAGCGAAACAAAACCAGGGACGGCCACCTGGAGAGGACTCCATATGGAAAAGTCAAATGTTACCTGCTTCATAACACTACCCCGGGGGTTACTCATTCCTTCCACAAACTCGGGGGGATCACGTCTGCGTAACTGCAAAACGCCTAAGGAATGTTGCTGAGTGGTCAGTGGAGAAAACACCCAAGTATGTTTGGAATAAATATGCAAATATTACCTTGAATTCCAAAGAAAGTTCCAGTTATGCTTAAAAGCAAACTATTTCCATATAAAAACTATCCCAATGATCATATATTTTTTGAATTTTTGAAAAATTTTAAATTTTGCCCTATGTGTGACTTGTATAAATTCTCAAATGACAGAAATGTAACCTAATTTATTCCTAGACATTTACCTTGTTGTTTCCATTAAGGAGACCTGAATTATGTTCCCCAAAGACTTTCGGGAAATGAAGGAAGAATGTGCTTCAAGTCTAATCCATGTCATGATGATTGAAGAAGCAAATATTGTAAGAATCACTCTAGTCCCAAGGTCCATGCCCTACAGGCCCTCAGCAATTGCCCCTCTCTTGGGGGACTGGGAATCCCTGCACTGAAATCCTCCCTGAACCCTTTACCAGCTTCATAATCTGGGTCAGCTGCTTCACTCCTCCAGAACCCTCTTTCCTTGTCAATAAAATATGCACAATAGCTCCAACCCACTGGGTGGCCTGCAGATTAAGTGAGATAGCGCACACTGGAGACCACTGGGCTGGGCAAACCAAGCTTTGATTTGCGTTTGCAGAAGATGAAATGAATAAAACAGCCATTTACTGAAGAGCTAAGCTGCAGTGACCTCCCAATTTCCCCAATTACCACATCTCTTTATATATAACCCTTTGATGCAGGACATTCTTTCAGATCACATCCAGAAATATTACCATTCAAAACAGACATAACTCAACACAGATGATGTGGGGGGAGGGGACAAACCAAACCAGGTGGCTTTTAGTCAAGATTTCTGCTGGGGGGGAAAAAAAAACAAAAAGCTCTATGAATTGAATATAAGAAATGACTGCCGTTCTACCTCATCTGATTATTCAGAGTCCTAGAGTCCCCGCCTTATGAGAAATAGAATGAGAGATACGGAGAGGGAGATGAAGAGAAAATGGTGGAAATTTCAGAATGTGGTTACAGCAGTATTTTTCTCATGGTGATGGGTCTGGGGAGGGTGTGTCGGGGAGAGCAGAGCTCACCCTGTGAATCACGTCTCATAACTATCCAGCATACACTTTTACTCCAGTATAAACAAGACTTTCAGATCAGTATAAAATCTTCAGACTCATGTGTTATTAATGAAAGAGAATGTGACTGTGCTGAGCTACAGGGGGGAGGCTGGCACCAGGAAGGTTAACAGCCATTTTCCCAATAAGGAGGTGCAGGGGTAGGGGACCAGAGGTGTGTCAACAGTGTGTCTCTCAGCGATAGGGCTTTAGACCTGCCCCCTGAGGCACTTCATATTCCTTACCCCTTCCTAAAAAGACTCAAACGGGGAAGCAGCAGCTGGAAGCCCATCCACCCCAAGTTCTCTGGAGACTCTCTCAAGACTCCGTGAAGAAATACTGTCTAACCACTTGGATTTGTAACGCCCAACTTGTGTATAAGACGAAAGTCAAAGCTCTGTCGCCAGAAGCAGCGGCTTCACAGAGCCGGTCCCCGCCGGCCCCCCCGACCCTGTGCGCCCCGCGGGCAGTGAAATATCCCCATCAGGCCCTGCTGAGGGCTGTGGAGGGGCGCGGAGCCTCCACCTAGCAAAGGCGTGCGCTCAGGAGGATGGAGCGCTCGCCGTGACCCTGCGGCCACGTGGGGCAGCCCTCGCGCGGGCTGACGGGCGGCGCGGCTTTCCCCTACTGAGAAGTGGGCGTTGACGCCGCCTTCCGCCGGGACAACCTCAGGGCCCCGGGCCGGGGCGAGAGGACGGGCGCCCGGGGAAGTGACCTGCTGCAAACTTTCCCTGGCGTTGCCCAAACTCCGAGTAACTTCCGCGCAACGTCAGACCCGCGAGCCCAAGCCGAGGCCGAGGGAGCAGGAAAGGGTCACCGCGCGGTCCCCGCAGAAAATTCTGGGGAATGAGGGCAAAGCGGCGGGGCCGCTGCGGGTCCCGGAAAGGGGTGCAGGGACGCAGGAGCCGCCTCGGGGCCCACCTTGGCGTAGCAGAAGCAGATGAACAGGAGTGGCAGCAGGTAGCCGAAGACGAAGGTGCACACCACGTAGGCCTTCTTGTGGCGCTGGCTGGACCACTGCTCCCAGCAGAAGGTCTGGTTGCTGACACCCCGGTGGAAGAGGCGCTGGTGGTAGGCCACCGGCGAGGCCATGGCGATGGACAGCGCCCAGATGACGCCCACGCCCAGCAGCGCGTTGCGGGACACCCGCAGGGCGGAGGAGCGCCGCGAGTGCACGATGGCCACGTAGCGGTCCACCGACATCGCGGCCAGGGTGAAGATGCTGACCAGCATGGACACGGTGAAGAAGTAGTGGACGAACTTGCAGATGAAGGCGCCCAGCACCCAGGTGGGCAGGGCGTACACCGTGGCCTGGAAGGGGATGCAGAAGAGCAGGTAGGCCAGGTCGGCGATGCTCAGGTTGAGGATGAACAGGTTTGTGGTGCTGCGCGGCTTCCCCGGCTTGCTGCGCGCCAACACCGTGATCACCAGGCTGTTGCCCAGCACGCCGAGCGCGAAGATCAGGCCGAACACCACCAGCGTGATGAAGTTCTCCACGCCGATGCCGAAAAGAGTCCTGGGGTCCGGGGCGGGGGGCTCGGGCCCGCTCGCGTTCCCCTCACTGAGGTTCCCGGCCGCCAGCTCCATGGCGCGCGGGGGGCGCCCGGGTCGCGCCGGCGAAGGGTGCTGGCCGGGGAAGGAAGGCGCCGCGGGGAGCCGGGGTACCCAGCCCCTGGCACGCAGAGCGCGAGTTTCTGAGCCTGAGCCTCCCTGATGGGCACGCGCCCGGGCGCCCGTGCCTCGTGGCACCGTCTTTTTGGACGGGGCTGCCCGAGAGAGGACACGGACCGGAGCCGGAACTGGACCTTCCCAGACCGGGCCGGTTGTCCGGAGAACGCAGGGCTCCCCTTGCCCAGGCACCACCGCCCGCTGATCCGCCCGCACCCGGGAGGAGGGACCTGCCGGTGCAGCCCTGGGGGTGGACAGAGCCCTCTCCGCGCCTTACCGACTCCGAGCCCCTGCAGGTCGTCTCCCACGTCCCGGGAGTGGCTGCGGGCTGCACCTGTCGCTCTGAGCCTCTCCCTTCCCGCGGCGCTCTGGGGACACAGCCGGGCGCGCGGCCACGTACCGCCCGGTTCGTGGAGAAGGCTGCCCTCGCCTCCCAACCGGCCGGCGCCTCTCTCCCCTCGCGGTTTTCGGTCAAACGGGAGAGTGCTCTGTGCCTCTGTGGGCATTGGCAGAGGGCCACTCCGTCGCCACTGAGACGTAGGCAGGACTCAGCCCCGCGGAAATCCGCGCCCGCCGGGGGCCTCCCCGCGCGGAGAGACTGGACGAATCCCAATGGGATGGGTCGCCGCCCACCTCCTCGCCACGATCGGCCGCGCGCGCTCTCCTCCGCGCGGTGCGGACCTGCCTGCGTCCAGCGAAGGCGACAAACGCCGCGTGCAGCCCCTGCCCCGGCAAGAGAAGCAAAGCGCGCTCCGTGCGCGCTGGGCGGGGAGGCGGCGGCGCGCAGGCCTCGGTATCTGTCAGCGCCGTTTATCCTAGCCCTCCGGGGGTGGGGGTGGGGGGCGGTCGGGGAGAGCCCTCCCTACCCCAGGAATAAAGCCCAAGAAGTCGGTGATTGGCCCTGAGGCAACCTGGAGTTTTTGTAAAGTCCCTAGTCCCAACCGCCCCTCCCTGCCCGCTGCTAGGGAGCAAATAAGCAGGAAAGAAAAACGAGTGGCCTGTTTGAGTTTTCTTGATAAATGTGGATAAGATGAAAGGGGAAGGTGTCGTGCTTACATCGTCCAACTTTAGATCAGTTTTGCCTTATGTTACAAATCTGAGTGACATAAACAGAAGACGTGAAATATTCGTGAAGTGAAAAGAACACGTTTAATACCACTGTTGTAAAATGTGGATCCGCCCCCCCACACAAAAAAAGGAGCTGTTTAAGTGTACTGTAGTAGTGTTAGTAAACATTATCCTTGTTTATAATCTTGCTGGTTCACAACTAGAGAGATGAAATTGATTCCTTTATTTGCAGTGTTTATATGATTTGTCCATAAGAATCCTGGTACCTTTCAGCATTCTCCAGATGATTCCTGAGTGTACATTATGCGCCAGACACAGTGCTTGAGGGCGCTGGGAATACAAAGATGAACGGGATGCAGCGTTCCCTCGGGCAGGTGCTGACTTTGCCGGGGGAAGTCTGGGAAGTAAGTAGTATCTAATTTCTCTTTGACTCTAACTTGCTAGTTCTATTCTGCTTCATTTCCAGAAAGAGTTTGATGCAGTTCACTGAACACCTACTATGTACCAAGCACTTTATGTGCATTCATCGTTTCATTTAATACTCACAATTCCCTTGTTATATCCACACACATTTGCCGAGGATGAGATTGAGTTTAAGTAACTGGCTGACCCAAGAACGCCCTTGCCTTCCCTAAGAGGATTCTTGGAAAGCTCATTCAATTGTCCTGCCCATCGGTGTCGCTTTTCTTCCCAAGGGGCTCTCTGACCTACACTTTCAGGGTACCCTGTGTTGGACAGCCTGTTGCATCAAAAGTTGTTTGTAATTAGATTTGGGGAAGAGTTTTCTTATTATGAACTATTTTCAACATGGAACAGATATGATAGAACTTTATGAAATACTCATGTACCCACCATGCCGCTTAGAATAATAAAAGAAATTATCAGTAGAGTTGAAACCACTTTAATGTATTTCCCCAATCACAACCTCCACCACTGCTCCCTCCATCTCCAGGTAACCTAAATGCATCCTCTGTCAGTCATTTATTTATACATTTATGGCATATGCATATGTTCTTAAATAATATACTGTGGGGCTTTTGCCTTATTTGACTATTATATGGTCAGGATTATATTTCCCTTAAGATGTACTTTGTCTCTTATTACTGTAGATATACCAACATTCTTTGCATTTCACTGGCCGGTTCTATCTTTTGCAATCTTCCTATGTCCTGTGATTTCCTGATATCTCTTGGATACAGCACATAACTGAATTACTTTATAATCCAACTTGACAATCTCTCATTTTTTAACTGATGAGTTTAGTCTGTTTACATGTATTGTTATAATAAATTATAAGTCTAATCTGTTTGGCCTTATTTTTAACAGTTCATTTTATGCCTCCTGTTTGTTTCTTATTTCCAGGCTTCTTTCCCCCCTCCTTTTTGACATCTTGAGGGTCGCATTTGAAGGTGGCTGTTTCCCTCTTTTTGGAAGGAGAAGGAATGTGGTCTGTTTTGATCCTTTTACTAGTTACCCTTGAGTGTCTGCTATGTGCCTGAAATTATTTTAGGTTCTGAAAATAGAGCAACGAACCAAACCAAGTCCCTTATTTCATGGATCTTATCTTTTATTATGGAAAGAAGATATTAAAAATAAAAAAAGCTATAATATGCCATATAAATACCATGAAGGAGGAGAAGGCGGGATAGGATACAGTGACTGGAGAGTGTAATTATACGGCAGTCAGGGAAAGCGGGAACCTGAAGGAGGTAAAGGGGAAAGCCTTTTGTCTTAGTCTGTTTGGGAGGCTATAACAAAATACTATAGACCAGCTGGCTTATAAGCAACAGAAACTTATTTTTCACAGTTCTGGAAGCTAGAAGCCCAAGATCCAGGCACCCGCAGAGTCGGTGTCTGCTTCCTGGTTCATAGGTGGCTGCCTTCTTGCTGTGACCCCACATGGAGAAGGTTCAGAGAAATTGTGCAGGGTCTCTTTTATGAAGGCATTCATCTCATTCCTGGGGTTCCACCCTCCTAACCTAACCACCTCCCAAAGTCCTCACCTCCTAATGCCAGCATGCTGGGACTTAGGATTTCAACATATGAACATATGTCATTCAGATCACAGCACCTTTTGCATATTGAGTGGAGAGCATCCTAGTGAGACGGAAAGCAACCAGGGAGGGACATGCTTGGCATGTTTGCTTCTTAGGCCTTTGGGGGAGATCATTTTCCTTCTTCTTAAAGAATTTATTTCAAATTTTCCTTCAGTAGGTGTCAACAATAAAAATTGCTCATTTATTCCCAAAACTGTGGTTAGTTCAACCATCAGCCGGTGGTCGACCAGATGGACAGCTCTTGGCTCTCAGTGACTTGAAGACATTATTCAACTTTCCAGAGCTTTTATGTTTGCTCTTGAGAAGTCAGGCCATGCTATCGTCACTCCTTTGTAGATAATTTGACTGTTTTCTCAATTTTTAGTATCTTTATCTTCGGTGTTTTATAATTTCACTTCGTTGTGTTTGATTCTTTTCATTTTCCATCCTTCTTGAGGTTTGTTGAGATTCTGAGGCTGAGGATTAATATTTTCCATCAATATTGGAAAATTCTCAGCCATTATCTCTTTAAATATATATATATATATTTTGGCTGCATTGGGTCTTCATTGCCGCACACGGCTTTCTCTAGTTGTGGCGAGCAGGGGCTACTCTTTGTTGCGGTGCGCAGGCTTCTCATTTCGGTGGCTTCTCTTGTTGCAGAGCATGGGCTCTAGGCGCGCGGGCTTCAGTAGTTGTGGCACTCAGGGCTCAGTAGTTGTGGCACACGGGCTTAGCTGCTCCATGGCATATGGGATTTTCCTGGACCAGGGATCGAACCCATGTCCCCTGCACTGGCAGGTGGATTCTTAACCACTGCGCCACCGGGGAAGCCCTCTCTTTAAATATTGACTTTCCCCATTGCTGGCAATCTCGTCCCGGAATTCTGAGAGACACGAGTGAGGCCTTTTCACTCTCTGCCTCAGTGTCTCTTTTTCTTTTTTAATTTTATTGAAGTATAGTTGATTTACAATGTTGTGTTAATTTCTGCTGTACAGCAAAGTGATTCCGTTATATACATATATATTCTTTTCCATTATGGTTCATCACAGGACGTTGAATATGGTTCCCTGTGCGCTACAGTATCTGCCTCGGTGTCTCTTAATCACTTTTTCATAATTTTAATTCCTTACTCTGGGCCAATTTGTCGATTTTCCTTCAATTCTACAGCCCCCATTTCACTGTTCTCTCTTGATCTGTGATAGATTTTTTCTTTTCAAATTCACCAGGACTCGTTTTATTAATTTTTTCTTTCTCATTGCGCATGTTTCTAATGACCTCTCTGATTCCTTCCGGTGTCTTAAATGTGCTGGTTTTAGGTCCTGGAAACTCCGAACCCCTTGCAGCCCACTGCTGCTCACTGTTTCCTGGGGCTTCTTCTCAGTTGCTTGTGTAGCATCATCCCTTCGATTTCTACTTGGCCAGAATGGTCTGTGGGAATTTTACAAGACGTGAACTAAGAGGACGTTCTTACAAAAGCATTTGCCTTTGCTTCTGCCATTTGCCCCCATGGCTCCATCAACTCGGGGACTTTTTAAGTTAAGTTCTCAGCTTGCTAAGCCTCAGAACACACGTATGGGAGGCGGGTGATGTGGGCATAAGTTCTCAGAGGAGCCCTTTCCTCCCTCCTGGTCCTGAGGCTGGCCCAGTGCTTTCTAGACCTTTCTTCTGGCAGATGGTTTTGCTCCTCCTCTCCCTGTTGGAAGATCACACCACCTGCCTTTACCTTGTGACTGTCTATGCTGCTCTCAGCTACAGAAATGAGTCCCAGGGGCTTCCCTGGTGGCGCAGTGGCTAAGAGTCCGCCTGCCGATGCAGGGGACACGGGTTCGTGCCCCGGTCCGGGAAGATCCCACATGCCGCAGAGCGGCTGGGCCCGTGAGCCATGGCCGCTGAGCCTGCGCATCCGGAGCCTGTGCTGCGCAACGGGAGAGGCCACAACAGTGAGAGGCCCGCGCACCGCAAAAAAAAAAAAAAAAAGAAAAAGAAAAAAGAAATGAGTCCCACCCAGTTCCCTCAGGCTTTGGTCCATGAAACGTGTGTGCGGCTGGAAGGTTTCCAGAGCTAAAGCTTTCAGCGATGCCAGGGACCCCATTACTTTCACCCAGGACGGCACAGCCCAGACGGGAGGATTTTTTAAAGTAAACTTTAATGCTGTATCATAAATATATTGCGGGGGGGAGAGAGATTTAGAAAAATACCTTTAAAGAAAGATGTGAAAAGTTTCCTGGGAACATGAAGAAACAAATCTTAAAAAACATGTCCACATCCAAGTACTTCCTGTTACATGTCCGCCTAGTACAGGGCACCTTAGGATTCAACGTTTACTTCCACGGGCTTTCACTGTGTTGGTCCTATGTCATGAGGGACACTCAAGCATACGGGGGATGGGATTTGTGAGCAATTGACAGAATTATTACCCTGAGTTTTTAAGAGGACATGAAGGTGGGTGTGCAAACTCGGGTCTCCATTCTGCTTAACACGGGGATTATCGTCCTGAGACGGGGCTCCATCCGGCCAGTCCTGCGTCCACACCTCATTGGTCTCCCACCAGGCGCCCTGGCCACAGGGGGCCCTTCCACAGTGGAGCCGATGTCTCTGCGGCCCCTTCTCAGCCCTCTCTGCCCTCCCGGGAGCTCGCGGCTCCAGTCACGTTATCGCTTTCCCCCTGCACGCTGTGCTTTTCCATGACGCTTCGCCTCGTTTCGTGCCGCTCCGTCCATCTGAATGCCAGCTCTCCTTTCATCACACCTGGAAAACGTTTACTTCTCGTGCCCAGCCACCCTGCGGCCTTCTTCCTGGGATGTCTTTGACTCTCCCATTGGGGCAACTCACTTCTGCTGTCTCTTCTCGAAGCACCTGTGAGTCATGATTCTGTGTGTTGAGAGCACGCATTTCCCACTCTTAAACCCGCAGACTCTCTTCTGGCTAAATATTCAGATCGCTTCCTCCGTGGAATATTCAGATTCTCTCCTCCGTGGAGCTTCTCTTCTCCGTGGATTTACTCTCAGCTTCTGGAGGGAAGCCCTGTCTCAGCGCCGTGTCTGCTGAAAGGTGGCCGCAGCCCCCCTGCAGCCACGACCTCCTTCTCCACCTTCGTGTGCCCTGGGCGCCCTTTCTGCTCACGCCGGGGCTCCCCAGGACAGCTGTCTGCTCCCCTCCACCCCCCGAGACCCAGGAGAGGCCGGATGCGGTCCCACCTGCTGTCTGGTGGCCGCAGCCCCTCTGGGCTGCAGAGTTAGTGCAACCCTCCTCTCAGATTCTGAGACGACAGTGGCTCGGACACCAGGCCCACTGCTCCCGGGCACCAGGCCCCGCCACCTGGGCCCTCGGCTGGACCAGCTCCACTCCACCTATGATTTTCTTGATATTTACACCGTTACTGATTATTTGGGCTGCGCCTGTCCTGGCAGCTGTAGTGGATGACAGTACCCTCTAGAGTATAAGGCACTGAGGTCCCATCGTGTAGAAACCCGCTGACGTGAATACAGGCTTTATCTGCCAGCATCCCTGGCAGGTGCTAGGAACATTGCCTTCACACTCTGTAGTAATCCTGATTGATACCTCGACATCCTCACCAGAACTGAGCACCTGTCCACGCTTGGCCCCGTCAGAAGACTCCAGAGGCTGTGCTTCCCCTGGGGTTCTAAGCTGTGACATGTACATAGGGTGAGAGCTGCCTTTCTTGCCGTGGGAAGTGAACCCCTTGAGACCACAGATAACATGAAGGAAAGCAAAGCCCAGGGATGGAGAGAGAGGAGCCCAGACCACAGCTCTACAGCTGCTGGATCCAGCCATGCCTGAAGACTTCCCAGTCACATGAGATAATGAACTCCTGGTTTTTTTCAAGTGGATTTTAGGTCAGGTTCTGCCAACTGACAAAAGTCTGATACAGCACTGCTTCATGGGAATTGTATATAACACACCTCAACTATTTAGATATTCATGCGCAATTTGAGAAACAAGGTATATATGAAAGAGAAAAGGATATAAAAGATGATATAAATTAAATGCACCAATGCTTGAAACCAGTTATTTTTGGTCTGTTTTCCAGATTAAAAATTTCTAATTTTTACATTTTTTATCTCTTTGTTTCTTTCTCTTTATTCACATTTAAGGTAATCATTATGTTTACCCTTAACATTTCTAAGAAAATTGGGCTCAAAGAATAGTGAGAGGCCACTCAACATTTGATTTAAGAATCATCTTTGTAAATAATTTTTCTTCCTTTAATGCATTGATTCATTCATTCCCTGAAGGAAACCACTTAAACCATCACAGGATCCTCCCTCTAGGAATGAAATGTAGAACATTTACATCACGAAAGGAACACCCTCAGGGCTTCCCTGGCGGTCCAGCAGTTAAGACTCCACACTTCCAATGCAGGAGGCATGGGTCCAATCCCTGGTCAGGGAACTAAGGCCAAAAACTTAAAAAAAAAAAAAAAAGGATTACTCTCTGTGCAGCTTTTTCTAAGAAACATTTCTTACTGAATTGTAATAAATACACACTCCCAAAAGTGTGCAAATTATAAGTTTACAAATGGACAAATCTTCAAAGTCCTTTAACGCATGATGAAAGCTGCATTTCTAAGCCTCCTGTAAAACGCAAGTCACTGTGCGAGATGCTGCCGGAAAATGAAGGATGAGAAAAGCACAGGTCTCGGAATGAAAGTCATTTTGCATGTCTAGGGGATGGGTGAAAGGGGACTGGGTCCTGTGACGCAGAAAACTTAGGTGAGGCAAAAAGCAAAGCATCCTTGAATGACATTACTGCCGTCCTGAAACTCCTCATTTAACCTCATCAAAAGCAAGCAAAATACCCTCGAAATAACTCGGGTGACTGTGAGTGTCCTTAGTGAGCTGCTTCCCGGCTCCTGGCTGCTAACACACCTGGGTGGGGAGGGAGGAGGGGGCTGATCTTTGCAGCATCACGGATGTGCCCACGAAGCCTGTGGTTGACTGTAACTAACAAACGCTTTCTGGCTATAATTACGCTGAGGAAATGACTCACCGTCCACTTACATTACTGATACTTTATGATGTTTGACATTGTTCTTCTTGAAATACATGTTGAATTTCTTTAATTCACTTCTTTAAAGTCAGTTGGAACTTCAGTATTTAAAGTGAATGGTGTTTTGTTTTGTTTTGTTTACTTCTTTTATATTTGGCTGCACTGGGTCTCCATTGCAGCGCGCGGGCTTTCTCTAGTTGCGGCGAGCAGGGGCTGCTCTTCGTTGCGGTGCGCGGGCTTCTCACTGCGGTGGCTCCTCTTGTTTCACAGCACGGGCTCTAGCGCACGGGCTTCAGTAGTTGCAGCAAGTGGGCTCAGTAGTTGTGGCTCGCAGGCTCCAGAACACAGGCTCAGTAGTTGTAGTGCACGGGCTTAGTTGCTCCGCGGCATGTGGGACCTTCCCAGACCAGGGCTCGAACCCGTGTCCCCTGCCTTGGCAGGCGGATTCTTAACCAGTGCGCCACCAGGGAAGCCCTGCATTTTGGCATTTAAAAGGTGTCATTGATTTCATCTATCCAGTTGTATTCATCGGTCTACTCCTTTAGCCTTTCTGTTCTCTTCTAAGCATTTTGTTAAAGCAACTGGGGAGAACTCTGTCCTTCATATCAGGAAAAACATGACACCCCAGCACTGAGGAGAAACATCCTCCCCCGGCCTGGATTTCCGTCCGTTTCTCTAACACTTACCTACTCCAGGGTCAGGGGTCAGGGGTCGGGGTCAGAGAGCCCGTCCACGCCTTGAGAAGTAGGTCAGCTGAGAGCACCAACGACACCCACTCTGATGGTGACGGGTTATGCCTGCCATGGACTCGGCACAGGGTAACGACTTCTGGAAGCTCCTAAGCTTTGGTACTCTGCCAAGTGTTTACAACGTAGCTGTGGCTGTTGACTGATCCAAAGTGCAGAGGGGCAGAGTCTACAAAAGAGACTATTTCACATACGCAGGCTCTTGCTAATTGTGTTCTCCTGATCTGTTTGTTGAATGAACGAAGAAAAGCTTTCAAACAGCCCAAGTTGGATCTGTCGGTCATGAGTTTATTTTCCACAAGGATGGAATGGGTATAAAGAATTTTGAGTTAAAGGGACTACGGTGAAATGTTATCCAGATCTAGCTAAGATAATTCAGGAAGGTGGCTACACCAAATGCCAGCTTTTCAGTGTAGATGAAACAGCCTTCTACTGGAAGCAGATGCAATCCAGGACTTTCACAGCTGGAGAGGAGATGTCAATGCCTAGCTTCAAAGGCCAGGCTGACTCTGTTGTTAGGGGCTACTGCAGCTGGTGACTTGAAGTTGAAGCCAGTGCTCATTTGCCATTCCAGTAACCCTAGGACCCTTAGGAATTATTCTCAACCTACTCTGCCTGTGCTCTACAAATGGAACCACAGAGCCTGATGACCACACTTACGACATGGTTCACTGAATATTTTAAGCCCACTGTTAAGACCTACTGCTCAGAAAAAAAGACTCCTTTCAAAGTATGACTGCTCACTGACAAGGCACATGGTCACCCAAGAGCTCTGATGCAGATGTACAGTGAGATTAATGTCGTTTTCATGCCTTCTAACACAACGTCCATTCTGCAGCCCATGGACCAAGGAGTAATTTCAACTTGCAAGTATAATTACGTAAGACATACATTTTGTAAGGCTATAGCTGCCATGGATAGTAATTCTTCTGATGGATCTGGGCAAAATAAATTGAAAGCTTTCTGGAAAGGATTCACTATTAAGAACAGTCGTGATTCATGGGAAGAGGTCCGAATAGCAACATTAACAGGAGTTTGGAAGAAGTTGATTCCAACCCTCATGGATGACTTTGAGGGATTCAAGGCTTCAGTGGAGGAAGAAACTGCAGATGTGGTGGAAACAGCAAGAGAACTAGAAATAGAAGTGGAGCCTGAAGATGGGACTGAATTGCTGCATCTCATGATAAAACTTTAATGGATGTGGAGTTGCTTCTCATGGACGAGCAGTGATTTCCCGAGATGAGTCTCTGCTGGTGAAGATGCCGTGAAGATTGTTGAAATGACAGCAAAGGATTTAGAATATTCCACAAACTTAGTTGATAAAACAGTGGCAGGGCTTGAGAGGATTGACTCCAATTTGGAAAGGAGTTCTGTGGATCAAATGCTGTCAGACAGCATTGCCGGCTACAGAGAAATCGTTTGTAAAAGGAAGAGAGTCCATCAAACTTCACTGTTGTCTGATTTTCAGAAATTGCCACACCCAGCCCAGCCTTCAGCCACGACCATCCTGATCAGTCAGCAACATCCAGGCAAGACCCTCCACCAGCCAAAACAGTGCCACCAGCTGAAGACTCAGACGATGGTTAGCATTTTTTAGCAATGAAGGTAAATTTTAATTAAGGCATGTGCGTTATTTTTTGACATAACGCTCTTGTGCACTTAGCAGGCAACCATATATATAGTGTACACACACCTTTTATATGCACTGGGACACCAGAACATTCATGTGACACGCTTTCTTGTGGTATTTGCTTTATTGCAGTGGTATCTCTGAGGATGCCTGTATTATCATTGCATGTACACAGGACTGTAACTTACAAAAGAAATTGTGAATAGATGATGGAGTCGCTAAAGCGCGGAGTAAAGACCATGAATTCGGCGGCTTGCTGAGCGGTCTAGAGCAACCGACTCAGTTTTTCTAGGCCTCAGTTAATGAATCTGTAAAATAGGTTTGTTTCCATCACTACGGGAGATGATGTACAGAAAACCCCTTGCGTGTGGCACAGAGTAACATTCAGCAACAGAGGCGGCAGTTTTCCTCAGAATGCGACTGCCACCCTGGACAGCGCGTACCAGTCAATTGAGTGCTGAGGCCAGCACCAGCTCTGCAAGACAGAAGAGAAGCGCGCGGCTAAGGAAGTGAGCGGGACACAGAGCTCACCCTCAGCAGGCCTCCTAGCAGGGTGTGCACGTGGGAACACAAGTTCAGTACCTCGCCCTGTAAAGGTGAGGTCCTTGTTTCCAAAGAGAGACTAAAACCCGAGTCTGCATGTGATAGAGAGGTCGTAGCTGTGTGTGAGATTCCAGGGTGCAGAATAGACACACCCCACTCATTAAGAGCAGACAGACCCTCTACCAGACTCCACTTAGTGAAATTAATGACCCAGAAAACAGGTATATATGGGTCTCTGGGGAAGTTCCTTCAACTTTGTCCCCAGGATCTGTAGAAAGTTAACTTCACAAGGGAATCCTTAAACCTTGCACTTAAACCCTTAAATCCTTAAATCAGATGTTTCCTGCTTGATTGTTTCCAACTGGTCCCTGAAAATGAGTTCTGTTGAGCATTAACCAGAAAAAGAGACTGTTCACTGTCACTCAAGCTTTTGGCAATAAACCTGTCGAAAACTACACTCTAGCCCAACAAAGTGTGCCTAACAGTAACTGCCAAAGTGGAACAAAATTTCCTTCAGATAAGACAGGAAGCAAGTTCCTCGCCTCTGAAACTTGCCCATCATGCAGTGTGGCTTGAAATTTTAACCAGTCACCTCATTCTTTGGGTGTGAGGTCTGGATCCATTTTAAATGGATCCGGGAGAGAAAGAAAGAGAAAGGGGGGAGGGGAGGAAGGAGGGGGGAGGGAGAGGATGAAGGAGGGGGGGACAGGGGAAGAAGAAGAAGGAGAAGCAATAAAATCAACTTGGGACTCAATTGTAACCCGAAGTATAAAACAAGCATCCCAGAGTCCATGCTGATGCAAATACATGATTAAATAAATGGGAAGGAAGACAGACGGTTCCCATACAGAAGAATCCCAAATATTTAAGTGCGTTCTACCCCCTCAAAGAGATGGATACAGCTCCCCTCCCCTCAAATGCAGCCTTTTGTAGTAACTTCCTTCTTCCCTCCAAAGACCACAGTACAGAAAGGCGGCAGAGATAACTTTACATTGAAGAAACCTGACAGACGCCCCCTCAGCAAGTGACCAAGGTCAACATAAACCATGACGTCGTGTTGAAAGGATACGCCCTTAATTAGGATGCGACAAAAATGGCACTAATGGGCTTCCCTGGTGGCGCAGTGGTTGAGAGTCCGCCTGCCGATGCAGGGGACGCGGGTTCGTGCCCCGGTCCGGGAAGATCCCACATGCCGCGGATCGGCTGGGCCCGTGAGCCATGGCCGCTGAGGCTGTGCGTCCAGAGCCTGTGCTCCGCAATGGGAGAGGCCACAACAGTGAGAGGCCCGCGTACCGGGAAAAAAAAAAAAAAAAAAAAAAGCACTTCATCTCTAGGCCTTCTTCCCGAAACCTGTCTCCCCAGTGCAACCATGGAAAAAAAAAAAAAAAAACAACTCAAGTTGACAGACATTCTACAAAATATCCAACAGTCCTCCTCAAAACTGTCAATCATGAAAAACAAGAAGAATGTGAGAATTCCGGCACTGCCAGAAAAGCCTACAGAGATATGAGGTTAAATGTCATGTGGTCCCTGCATGGAATCCTAAGACAGAAAGGAGACACTGGGGAAAACTAATGAAATCCAGAGTCAGTACAGAGAGTGGTTAGTAATGGTCTATCAGCACAGGTCCATTAACGTGATAAGTGTACCATGGTGATACCGTAATATATCAACACCAGAAGGAACGGGGTGCAGGGTACACAGGAACCCTCGGGACTTTCTGTGCACATTTGTAAATCAAAAACTTTTCTCAAATAAAATGTTTATTTGTTACAAAGTAGGAAAGGAGTATGGCCAGGAGGTCCACGTGACCCACTCTCAGTGTTCAGCTCTGAGCAGGTGGTGAGTCCCCATCCCGGGCTGAGCGCAGCAGGAAGAGAAACGGTTAACAATGTGGGTGATACTAAGGAACACACAGCCTCATGGGGGAAAAAGACAAAAATCCATTATTCACAGGATGGTAAGGTCCATTATGGAGACAGGGATTCCAAGGGGGTACAGACAAAGGAGAGAAGGAGAGAGTTAACGCATTTGTACTTTGGATGGCCCAGGTTGTTTTTGCTTATCCCACATTCATCAGCTCAAACTCAGACTCACACATATTGGCAAGGGAAGTAAACATATACTTTCTAGTCTAAAAGAATGAAGGAAATTTTCCACGGCTCTTTTCTGGAAAAGTGTCATTGTTTCATCTCATAGGACTCAATAAAATGAAAACTATAGGTAGAAATTCCTCTTTTACAAGCAAACCACTCAAAATGATCCAAATGAAAAGTCATTTAAAATGTCATCCAAGCAGAACTCCAGATTCAGCACCAAACAGCGGGACCTGCTTATGGACCAGGTGTGCTTGGGGGAGGCCATGAGCCACTGACCCCGTCCACATGCCCGACCTCCACTCCCAGCTCAGGACGCAAAGCACAGAAACCCTGGGCACAAACTTGACTCAATGGAGCAGACAAACCAGTCCTCCTATCCCATGCACTTCACTTCCAAGTGCATCCGTGTCCTGTCAGGGCAGTGGGCACTCACCCTTCTCCCAAGCTAACCTGACACTTGGTTCCTGCAGCTCCTGCTTCCTCCGCCAGCAGATCCCTCATCAGTGATGCCAACTCGTCCTGGAGTGGTCCACCTCTGCTTGCTTCCACTTCCTCAGTCTACAGATACGCTAAGACCAAGTCATGCTGGAAGAAACTCTGATTCTGCTTTCCCTCAAGCTCCTCCCCCCTCCCCCCTCCACTGTCTGACTTCTCAGAGTGCCGAGAGCTACAGACTCAGTTTTATTCAACCGTTACCCATTGGAATTTTGCTCTGTCCCTCCAAGGAAACCAAGGCTTACATCCCTAAAGACCTCTAGGAGAAGAGCTGCCCCACCCCCTTGAATGAAGACTCAGAATACTGAGTCCAGAACAGATCTCTATTTGATAGAGTCATTGACATATCAGGGTCTGCTTGTTACTGCAGCCAGCCCAGTCTGATTAGCGTAACTGGCAGAGGTCAGACCACACAGCGTGTGCAGAGTGACGAGAAATGATGATGCATGACCAAACCTTGAAGAATCCTAAAATTCCAGGAATAAGAATATGAGAAACCAAAAAAGAGAGGGGAGAAGGGATCACCCTAGACATAGAAGGAGAACACGAGAGACAGACAAAGAGACAGAGAGACAGAGAAAGCGGAGAACTTGGACATACAGACAATTGACAGCATTGTTCATATTTTCAACAGGCCAGGAAGAAATTAAGTTAAAAAACTGTTGATTAACCAAATGTCAGTTTCAGTGGATTTTTTTTTGAATAATTACAAATATAGTATCCATAAAACGATGTACCCGGCTTTTATTTGCTCAATCCTAAAAGAATTCCTGACATTGTTCTACGTTCTTATCAGCTCTCATTTTTAATCCACTAAGTAGATAGACAACAGTTTACCTAGTTCTCTTCCTATTGTTAAATATTTAGATGGCTTCTAATAATGAAATATGGAACGCAAGGTCACAGTGAACAGTTGTGCTTACAGAAATTATTTCTTGTGATGGCTTATCTCCTCAAGATTAAATACCTAGAAGTGTGCTGATTTTATATGTGGTGCTTAGAACCAGTGGCAATTATGCCACCAAAAATTATCTATTATTTTCTTCTAATTTAGTATATCAAGTCTTTCAATTTCTTAAGGTAGTTTAACAATTTCATTGAAAGCTGTGGAAGAAATCTCTCACGTTTCATGGCCTAATGTTCTAATCAGCTTGTTACACTGAAGTTTAACTTAATTAATCGTTGCATATTAATGCAATAATAACCCCTTTCCATGATGTGCCCAGTAACCTGCCTAATAAAGTAACAGTATCACTGGGAATTACACAGAAATGAGTGTCTTCTTTTTATTTGAAAGCAATGGTACATTGGTTCATTCTCTGACCCAGGTATATTCAATTATCTTGTTCTCCATGAGATCATGTAAAAGAACATTTATTGGGATGATTTTAAAACAGAAAAGCATAGGTAAGAATTGAAAATGGCCTATAAGCCTGTTGCCCTCATAATCCATATTGACATTTTGCAACAAATGAAAGTAATACATGCAGATGGTTAGAAAATTCAAGTCATAATGAAAGGCATAAAATTGAATGTACCTAAAACAGGCAAATTCCTAGAGACAGAAAGTACATCAGAGGTTACCAGGGGCTGGAGGGAGAGAAGGCTGGGTGATTAATGTCTAATTGGTACAGACTTTCAGTTTGGGGCATCACAAAAGTTCTGGAAGTGGAGAGTGGTGACAGCTGCACAGCACTGCCAGGGTGCTGAATGCCACGAGACAGTGCGCCTAAAACGCTTAGCATGGTAAATTTTATGGTACGTATATTTAAGCAAAATAAAATAAACTTTAAAAATTGGTAACCTGTAAAAAGAACAAAAAAAATGGATATAAAACCCCTGCCCTTTAGTCTTTGACTTCCCCCCAAACAATCACTGAAACGGTTTAACAAGTATCCTCTGAGAAAAAAAAATATATGCATATCTAGAAATATATAGCATAAACATTTTATTTACATGAATGGGGAGATAGCATATACAAAAAAGCTAGATTTTGCTTCTCTTTCTCTGAATATTTCTTGAAAATCTTTCACATCAACGAATGAAGATCTACCTTATTCTTCTCACCTGTGTCTTTACCCTTTATATGAATTATCATAATTTATTTAACTAGTCTAGTCTACTGCCAATGGATATTTACATTGGTTCCTTGTCTATACAGCAATAAGATCTAAGATGAAGATATTTCCAAGTTGCTGTTGTGAGGATTTTTAAATGATACTGATACCAAACACCATTTCCATCTTGATAATGTTGACACTCACTTCCTGCTGTTTTAATGGCCAAGATGTTATCTCAGTAAGCGGCTATGTAGCTCCTCATACAGCCTTGTATTAAGAAGCAATCAGATGACATTCAAGGTTCCCTCTGGTTCTGTCTCAATTGAACAAGAAATATTTACTGAGTGCCTAGCATGTGTCTGTCTGTGTCCTAATTATTCCAACTACAGTATTTGAAATGATAAAGCCCCTGCCCCTAAGGGGTTTGTATTCTAAGGGGAGAAGACAGACAGCATATGAACAGGGGTCACAGACCGTGATCAGTGGGTTGAGAGGCTTCAGGTGATCTGAGAGCCGCCTGAGGAGAAGACAACAGCCACACAAAGGTCTGGAAAGAACACAGCAAGCAGGAGACAGGGCCGAGGCCTGACCCACAGCTGGCACGTGCAAGGCACAGAACGCCCTCCAGAAGCAAACAAGAGCGAGCGAGTGATGGGAAGTGAGGCCGGCACGAGGCAAACCCGAGGAGGTTCCCGGGGGTGTCAAGGCCCTGGTGAGGCTCCAGACATTATTCTAGTTGCAATGGGATGCTTCTGCAAAAGGTGAAGTAGGGGAGCAACAGGAAATGATGCGTATCTTCACAGGCACGTTCTAGTGGTTCTGTGGACAGTGGGCTGTAGGCGGCAGAAGTGGGTGGGGCACCCAGGTAGGAGATTGTCCAGGAGACCTGAGGGTGTCTTGGCGTCAGATTTTAAGGACAAAGACGATAAGAAATGGTCAGATTTAGAATAGGATTGGGAAGGAAAAGCAGGACAATTCCTAGGTTTTGGCCTAAAGCATTTGGACAGTGATGTCAAGTCCTGAGATAGAACGACTCCAGAAGGAGCATATTTGAAGGAGAAAATCCGTTGTTCTGAGTTGGGTGCGTTCAGTGTCGGATGCTACTGGGCGCGCAGTGAACATTCCAGGCAGTTCTGTGTTGGGTGGTGGGAAGTGGTGTCAGGGGGCATCATCACAGAGACGGTCAAGGTCACCCTGGGAAGGTGCCTGGAATGGAGGAACTGGCAGACTGCAAAGAAGGAAGGGCTTCCGAGACGGAGAAGGACTCGGCGGGGCCTCCTGTAATCCTGGAGGAGGGGATTCGCGCAGGAGGGGCTGGGCTGCGGCCCCACCGCTTCCGGGTTCTTACTCCATGTTTTTTGGGTTTTTTTGCTCACATGATGATGACTCTTCTCTTAATTCATTTAGATCAACCTTATTTAGCTTAATGTCCTCTTCTGCTAGTTCCTCATTCCAGATGATTCTGTGAAGAATAACAGCCTGGTTCTTTGGATCAGATGACTTGTTCTTTTCCGATCAAGTCTCTTCAAAAGTGCTGTTGAAATCTCAGTATCGGTTAATACGGGACTTGGAGCCTCATGCCTGCGACACCTCTGAAGGTCACCTGTTTTGCATGTCTTGCCACGATCATGCCCCCTTAAACCGGGTGACATCTGACAAGTCAAGTCACTTCAGAAATGTAAGTTCTTTGGGTTTCTACGAGGATCCTATCTAGAGGGTGTGATTAATTAACAGAGGACGTAATAACAGTAATGGAGACTGACCAAACCTTCAGATTCACATTTTGTTAAAATTAAGTTTTGTTAAACTTAGGTCAGTGGACCTAACTGACCTAATTGTGTCATTGTGGACTGTGGACTGTGTCCATTGTGTCAAATGCGGACTGACCAGATGATTCATTTTGGATGCTGGCTGTTCGCTAAAACAATCACTGATCAATCATTAAAGCTTACTGAGTGCTTGCTACTCATTAACAACGGGAGACGTGCTTTATGGAACCTATTCTGTCTTAGGTTAGATATAGGATCTCCTCTGAGAGAATCCACACATTGGTTTGTGATGTATCCATGATCGCCCTATTTAATCCTTTAATATCTTGACCTTTTTTTGTATATCGGTCAAAAAGCTAAGAAACTTACTAGTTCTTTCCATTAGCCTTTGTTTCTTTCCGTTTGAATTCTTCTCACTTATTTCTAGGAAATGTTCTGAGATTTATTTAGAAGCTAGTTACAGTTTTGTTGTTTTATTATTTTATGAAATTATTATTCAAGTTGACATTTCAAAAATACTGATCTGTTTATTAACACAGACATAAAAATTTTAATACATTTTAAAAGGACGTATCATCTGGACCCCATGGACATTCTGGCTACAGAGGGTGTCCACCCAGCTCGCACCACTCCCTGAGCCTGTTCCTCAATTCCCCCACCACGATAAGTGTTCCATTTCGACTTGCAGAGTGGGCCGCTGTCCATGGTATTAAATCCCGTGTCCTGGGAGCGTGATCCCAAGTCAGTCATCTCCCCGCTATCCAGGCAGCTGCAGAATCCCATCCCACAAATACACACCCATCTCCCACCGGTGCATTCTGGGCAGATCATACAGCTCCCTTGAGCTGAAATCTCTTTCCTTCTGTGTTAGGACAGCGTGTCCCCAGATAGGTCATGCAGCACTCAACCCCAGCAGGAGGAGAGCTGAGATGGGTTCTGCAAAGGAGAGGCCCTGTCTTTTCTCCCAGCAGCATGGGGTGGGAGATCTCTAGCACTTACAAGGCCATTTTTGCAGGTTCAGAAGGTTTAACAGAGTCTGGGGGCCAAAGGCTTCAGGGAACATCCATCCCAGATGTCAGGTCTGCAACCACATGACTTGTGGTCCTGTGGGTTCCAGGCAGGTTTCACAGATGGGCATCTTGCATCCATGAACCTCCCGAAACATTGCTCAAAATCCACGTGCCAGCCTCATTAGATGCTGCTCAAGGATATCAATGACTTTGTGAAGTTAAGAGCCATTGAGTCCAGGAAGTCCAAACGTGCAATCTTGACGTGGTCAAAGTGCCCTTTTGAACTGGGCAAGGGAAGACAGGGGCTTCCTTTAATTACAGCAATGAGCTCAGTTTGAAAATGAACACAGTTTGCAATGGGGGTCATAAAGCTTCTGTGACTATTTTGACTCATCTAGGAGAGGACATGTGAGAAATAAGTCATTTGATCAGAATTTCATCACATAGATTATTGGTCACTTGGGAAAGGACCAATTTGAAATCTCGGTCTAATGATATTTATAATGGTGCATAAAATAAAATACTCTTAGAAAAAAAACTTCTTAATTACATGATTGAAAGGTGTCAATGAACAGTGCCTTAAATAGGAAGCTTTAAATCTCTATATAACACAGTAATACGAGTGTGGGATTGAAACTGTCCAGGTTCAAATCCCAGCTTTGGGACTTCCCTGGTGGCTCAGTGGTTAAGAATCCGCCTGCCAATGCAGGGGACCGGGTTCGAGCCCTGGTGCAGGAGGATCTCACATGCTGCGGAGCGGCTGGGCCCATGTGCCACAACTACTGAGCCTGCACTCTAGAGCCCGCGAGCCACAACTACTGAGCCTGTGAGCCATAACTACTGAAGCCCGCACGCCTAGAGCCCGTGCTCCGCAACAAGAGAAGCCACCGCAATGAGAAGCCCGCGCACCACAATGAAGACCCAATGCAACCAAAAATAAAAAATATATATGTAATAAATAAACAAATAAATAAATAAATCTTAAAAAAAAATCCCAGCTTTGCCACTCAGTACAGTGTGACATTAAATTTAATTCCAATTTGGCTAATAGGCACAATCATCTATGCCCAGGGGAGTGAAGTTGACATGGTGAGATAAGAACACAAAACCTCAACGGCCATAAAAAAGAATGAAATTCTGCCATTTGCAGCAACATGGAAGGACCTAGACATGATCATGCCTAGGGAACTAAGTCAGACAGAGAAAGACAAATACTGCATGAGATCATTTACATGTGGAATCTAAAAAATAATACAAACAAATGTATATGGAAAATAGAAACAGACTCACACATATAGAAAACAAATCAGTGGTTACCAAAGGGGAGAGGGAAGGGAGAGCGAAGGGAGAGCGAAGGGGTATAGGATTTAGAAATACAAGCTACTGTGTATAAAATAGATAAGCAACAAGGATATATTGTGTAGCACAGGGAATTATAGTCATTACCTTGTAATAACTTTTAATGGAGGATAATCTGTAAAAATACTGAATCACTATGCTGTACACCTGAAACTAATATAATATTGTTAATCAACTATACTTCAATTTTTAAAAAACACCTCAACGGAAGGAAAAAAAGAAACTTAATTCCTTTGTGCCCTAATGTTCTTATCTTAACCACAGCAGATAATGATGGTGATGTTGGTGATGATTATGACAGCACCGGTAATAATACCCGGCTCAAAGGATACTGTGGAAATTAAATGGGCTAATACACAAAGCTGGGGAAGTGAGCCAGGGACCCCCCTCAGGGTCTGTCCGTTTTGAGCTGTTCCACAGCCAAGCACACACAGGAGGCTGGAGTCTGGTCTTAGCGTGGCCACTACCTACACAGATGACTTTAATTGTGTTTCTTATACTCTCCATGCCATATCTTTGTTATTAGTTAGTATAATTAATCATATAATTTTAAGATAGTCTAATAAATGGATGTCATTTTATCATATGTAAGGTTAAATCAATTCACAATCTATTGAGCAATATAGCCCCGAGTCACCTTCTCTTCTCTTTCATTGAATCGCCTTAGTATTTTTATAAGCTGCATCAAACAATGCAATGTTTAAATGACTATAACACTAACAGTGACTGGCGTAACATTAATCCAGTATTGACCAATTAAAATATGTGTGTTTTTAAGAGCGGTTAAGTCACTGAAACTAATCAGTGGCTCCCAAATACTCCAGAGCTGGGGAAAAGAAATGGGACTTAGGAAAAGAGATACGCGCTTTCAAAGGGCTACACATATAAGTCGCCTCCTGAGAGCGATGTTTTTACCATCTGCACCCTGGAACAAACTTTAGTTTTCCAACTGCTTGATTGAGAAGATACTTCAAAGATGTTCATATTATTCAAAGTATCTATAGCAGCCTTATTCTGTGATGTTAGTCTTAGTCTTACGGGTGTAAGAAAAAATAAAACCTTCAAGAGGTTTAGTGTAATCCAATAAATCACTTCTTCACCCGAAACACTGGTGAATGTTGGCTTTTTAACACTGGCTTTTTAACATTATTAAAAAGTTTACCATCATATTTCATATATGGAGAGTACTGTATCCCAAATTTGGGATAATTCTTTCAAGTTAAACAAAAGTGGTTTATTAATAAAATATAAATATATACAGTGGAATATTACTCAGCCATAAAAAGGAATGAAAGAATGCATTTGCAGCAACATAGATGGATCTAGAGATTATCACACTAACTGAAGTCAGTCATACAAGGAAAGACAAATATTAAACGATATCACTTATATATGGAATCTTAAAAAATGATACCAATGAACTTATTTACTAAACAGAAACAGACTCACAGACATAGAAAACAAACTTATGGTTACCAAAGAGGGACAGGAGGAGGGACAAATTAGGAGTTTGGGATTCACAAACACACACTACTATATATAAAATAGATAAACAACAAGGACCTACTGTACAGCACAGGGAAATATAGTCAACATCTTGCAATAACCTGTAATGGAAAAGAATCTGAAAAAGAATAGATATATATGCGTGTGTGTGTGTGTGTGTGTGTGTGTACACACACGTATATATGTATAAGTATATACATAACTGAATCACTTTGCTGTACACCCGAAACTAACACAACATTGTAAATCAACTAGACTTCAATAAAAATAAATAAACAAACTTTGCAGGCGAAGCCAAGTCCCAATGATTGTAAGGGATTTGAGCCGTGAAGATAACACCTCCATATCGTGTTACTTTCTTGCCCCTCAGTTCATCTGTACCTGATCCTTCCTTTCTCCTTCATAGATTTTTTTTCACAAGCCAGAGCTGACAGCAGCAACAGTAGCATCTTAATTTCAGGACAAGTTCTGAAATTAAGTGTAATAATTTTATTAAGTGGATGACATGATTGTAATAATTTTACAATAATTTTATTAAGTTAATGACATGATTAGTCTTGACATTCAAGAGTTTGCGCTTTTAGTGAGGAGCTAATACTTTCTAGCGCATTAAGGAACGTTCGCCTCGTTGGCAGCCTCAAATAAAGTTTCTCCCAAGTTGCTACAGAGTGTAAAACTTATTCACAACACCAAAAATGAAGACCAAATTAATATCAAAATCTGGAGACAAAGGACAATAAGCAAAAATAAACCTCATGAAACACCCTCAAAAAATACAACTACCAGAAAAATTAAGTGGACTTGGCGGAGCCTTTATAAATCCCAACACACGTCTCCTGGCATTAAGAAACAGGGGTGGCACAGACCAGAAATTTGGACAGGCATCCCTGTCCCTTAAGTGCTGAGCAGTGGTTTACCCTGAATGCCTGCTCTGACCACTGCTTCCACCCATTAACCCTCCCTGTCTTCTCTATTCATGTACAGCAGATCCAGACTTGAAGGTCTAGAGAAGAAATGGGGTAAACAGTGGAGCAGAACATGGATGAGTGAAGTGTTACAACTGGACAGGAGTCGTCCTCAAAGTGTCGCCCTCAGAAGGGCGGCACCAGGCTCTGAAGTAACTCGTGGACAAGCAACCTGGAACTTTGAACCATCAAAATCTTCACACACTCAGGGTATGAAAGACACAGAAATCAGGGCTTGAAGATGGTGCATCTCAGCAAATCTCAGAGGGAACAGCTAAGATCAATTAAGAACCAGAATAGCAGCTATGGGGATAAACCAAGAAGGAGACGTGGCCACACCTGGCGATGGTAATGGAGCGCAGGGCCCCCAAAGCAGTCTCACCCACTGGCCGAAGGCGTCGCGACTTGTTTAAGGAGAAAAAGTGTATCATGAGATTGAGGCTTTGGCACTGCTCTGCAGTATCAGACTCACACGGTCTAGAAAATCAATCCCTTATAAATGGGTCATCAAAGACCACCAGGCGTGTAAAGAAAAGGGGTGACCTGGGAGAGAAGGATCGATAAACACTGACACAGGAAGAAGGCTGAGATAACTCAGGGAATAGAAAAAAAATTAACTAATATGCCAAGAGATCCAAGAGGATGTTGCGTTCACAGAATGAATTAGTGTGCTAGCAGGCACAACAACCAGAGGAGGAAAAGGCTGTCAGACATTAAAACATGCCGATAACTCTTTAACAGCGTAGCAGCATTGCAAAACAGAGTCAAGGAGGTGTCTCAGAGTGAAAAAGAAAACAAAAGAATAAGAAGGAAGAGAAAGAAAATGGGAAAACAAAGGTAGAGTCTCTGTCCTCCGGTGCCCGACTGGTGGGGACCTCAAAAGAGATAACAGAGGTGAAGGAATTGCCAAGAAATAATGGAAAAGACCTTCCCAGCACATCTGAAGAGCAAAACTGCTCAGGTTGGAAAGATCCCCTCCAAGGCAAGTAAGATGAATTTTTCAAGATTCATCCTTAGACACATCCTGAGAATTCTGAGACTAGAAGGAGAAAATGGCAGCTTCCAAAGAGAAAACTGAGCACAGGTGACCAAGAAAGGGCCTGGCACTGACAATTTCATCAGCACACACTGGGCTGGGCTGAGCCTACCCTGCACCGGGCTAAGTTATCAGTCACAGGTAAGGCTGGATGAAGACAATCTTGAGTGTGGAATAACTCAGAAACTGTAGTCTTTTTTAGATAACTTCTTGAAGACGTTATAAAGGGCTGTTATTCAGGAATAAAAGGTACAGAGCCATGCACAGTATAAATAAGATGCCGGATGCACTGGGCTCTGTGTTAGAGGCCTGTGTTTCTCTCGTCAGTGAGAAAGAAAAAAGCAACCAGAAATTCACGGGAAAAAATTAAACTTCTACAATGGCAGAATTTTAAGCACTTGATGGAAACATTTTTCTTGGAGGGGGATTTGGGGTGATGTTGCCACTTTGGACATTGTCTCTGCAGTAACACAGCTGTGCCACCACCAGCCTGCAGAGGAAGGCCTTCATCTCCATAGATTATTCGTCCTGATGTGATCCTGCAGCAGGTGACAGCCTGGAATCTGGAATCCAACCTTTTAGATTCAAACCCATCTCTACCCTTCATTATTTGAGAGACCTTCAGAGAGTTACTAAAAGTCTCTTTTGTTGCTT
Organism: Orcinus orca; assembly: GCF_937001465.1. Taxonomy (NCBI): domain Eukaryota; kingdom Metazoa; phylum Chordata; class Mammalia; order Artiodactyla; family Delphinidae; genus Orcinus; species Orcinus orca. The sequence continues at coordinate 2,236,344 of NC_064573.1, forward strand.
GACACTCAAAATTTCACTTCAGATACACACTTTTAACATTTTTAAGACACTTTTTTTTTAAGGCAAGGATTTATCCACATTCTTTTTAAAAATTCCTTATTGTAATTTTTTTTCAATTACAGGATTTAATTTTCTCTCTCCCTCTTTTATCGTCTTTTATATTTTCCAGACTTTTGCCCATTTTTTCCTCACTGGATTCTCTAGGACTAGAATAATTTATGAAATACTGTACTTAATGATACCTAAATATTAGTTTTGAAAGGATATTGAGTAGAAATGTATATGCCATTCTATGTTATTTGATAAATAAGTTTAATAATGACAAGGAGAAAATTGAGTAGCGTATGTCATATGGGGCAAAATACTAAGGCATCAGATGAAGTCTGTCAAGGTCCCAAGGAACTCAACTCTCTTTCTTGTGATTTAAACTCTTTCAGAACAAAGGGGAAAACAAAACTTTCTGAAATATTTCTTCTGGACAAAGAGGCAATACCAGCATCTGGACAGAAAAGAATCTATAGAACAATCTCATTGCCGTTAACGGAATATGCCATTAATCTTATATTCCACTAACGGAATATGGCAAGAAAAGAAATAAAAAGCTAAAAACACTGGAAAGGAGAACAAAACTGTCACATTTGCACATGTGGGTGATTGTCTAAGCATCTGGAGAAGGCAAAAATTTATTAAAACTGAAGAGTTCAATAACGTTGTTCAACATTATCACTTATACGTAGAATCTAAAAAATAAAACAAACCAATGTATGTAACAAAACAGAAAGAGACTCACGGATATAGAGAACAAACTAGTCGTTACCAGTGGGGAGAGGGAAGGGAGAGGGGCAAGATAGGGGTAGAGGATTAGGAGATACCAACTACTATGTATAAAATCCAAGGATACACTGTGCAGCACAGGGAAATAGAGCCATTATTTTGTAACAACTTTAAATGAGTACAATCTATAAAAATGCTGAATCACTGTGTTGTATACCTAAAACTAATACAATATTGTAGATCAACTATACTTCAATAAAAAATAAAGTAGTTCAACATAAGATTAACATAGCTTAACTTTCCTATGAACTAAAGAATAAAGTGCCTAGACCCACCGTGTAAACAGACAACAGTCAACAATGGAGACAAGAGGGAATTCCCTGGCGGTCCAGTGGTTAAGACTCCGCACTTCCATTGCAGGGGGAACGTGGGTTTGATCCCTGGTTGGGGAACTAGGATCAAGGGCTAAGATTCTGCATATGCCACATGGTACGGACAAAAAAAAAAAAAACTGGAGACAATATTTAAGTACTCTATAGTAATTCCCCCCCAAATTGATCTATAACTTCAGTGCACTTTCAATCAAAACTTAATTACAGTTGTAAGAGGGTGGTGGGGAATTTGACAAAAACAATTCATCTGGAAGAGTAAATTGTAGGAAAGGCCATGATGTTTTCTGAAATAAACCACATGAATAACCACAGCGAGGGCAATGATTAAAAGTGGGCTGTTCCGGGCTTCCCTGGTGGCACAGTGGTTCAGAGTCCGCCTGCCGATGCTGGGGACACGGATTCGTGCCCCGCTCTGGGAGGATCCCGGCTGGGCCCGTGAGCCATGGCCACTGAGCCTGCGCGTCCGGAGCCTGTGCTCCGCAACGGGAGAGGCCACAACGGTGAGAGGCCCGCGTACCGCAAAAAAAAAAAAAAAAAAAAAAAAGTGGGCTGTTCCTCTTTTAGGAGTCTTTCCTACAGAAATAACTAAATGTCACTGTCCTCATATGAAAGGGTGCTCACTACTGTATCATATAATAGTAAGAAACTTGGAGATTATCCAAGTGCCCATCCAAATTACACTGCAACAATTAATTATGATACATGCACTCTGTGGCCTTCCATTCATCCACTGGAAAGAATACTATCTGTGAAGTGCACTGAAAAATACTGAATGACATAGCTAAGCCTTTGCTAACAGGGAAGTACAGCAAGAGACATACTTAGGAGTAAAAAAATCACATTACAAAACAGTATGTGTGCCTGGTCACATTTTTTTAAACACTTAATATGTGAACATAAATATCTCTACGTGCATTGATATATAGTGATGTCCGTACGTGAACTTAGAAGAACCCACCCCAAACTCCGGGGAGGGGAGAGAGTGACAGGCAGAAGGGGATCCTCAAGGTTTCACTAAACACATTGTGTATTGTGGGATTTCATTAATTGAGTGAATATTCTGTCATTTTTTAAATGATAAAACAGGAAATTTTCAATTATTCAGTAATTTAAAAATATTTTTCTGTGTACAAATATAATCAATTGCTATTCATCAGAGCGTTTGTCACTTAGTAACTTTTGCCTAATCTGACAAACAACTCACCAACTTCAACAGATAAAATCCCCCACATCCACAGTTGATACGATAAAGCCAGCAGAGGATAATTCTGATTTTCCAAAATACGCCTTTTATTACGCACAAAAACACACAGACAAGACCATCCGCTTGCTCTTTTCCCATCATGGTTCTATTGCGCCCCCTTGAGTTCATTCTGAAGAAATCTCTAGAGATACGCAAACAACTTACTGAAACAGCTCTATCACTGATGACCTGGATGTTTCTAAAAACCGAAAGCCAACATTAATCGCTGAAAAAAACTTTCTATCAAAAATACTTACCTGAAATTCAGGAAAGGTTGTTCAAATAATATTAAAATTACTTAATTGGGAAGTTTATTTTGTGAAGGAAAAGGGTCAGGGCAATCATGACACAAAGCAGCTCATAAGACTCCCTGCGGTCGGGCCCTTTGGCTGCCACTCCAGCCTTGCTTCTTGTTGAGATCTCTGTGCTCACCTGGCCTCTGATGAGCAAGCACACCCCTGGCTTGTCCTGAGTCAGGATCCTTCACCCCCATTACAGCCAGAGAACCCGGTTCCACGTGGGTGGTGACAACAGCACCACTGGTCTTTACGGTGATGTTCCTGCCACCTCAACTGAGCATCCCTTACAAAGTTGGTAAGTGGAGTGTCCCCTGGGTCCCCCCACAAAAGGTGGACACCTCCATCAGTGCCTTTGTCTGTGGGGTCAGTGCCATCAGCCTGGGAAGGCCAAGTGGAAGCCTCTGAAAGTTTCCCCCAGTTTGGAAAAATAAGGAAAATCAAAGATGACTCAGGAAGTCCTTGCTTTGCCTCTTCTGCTATGCACATTTTAGTTAAACACACCGGCCCCCAATGTATTCATCAGGGTTCTTCAGAGAAACAGAGCCAGTAGGATGTGAGCATATATGTGTGTGTGTGTGTACAGCTGTAGAGACAGAAGGATAAAGACAGAGAGGGAAAGAGAGAGAAAATGGACATGTGCTTTATTTTAAGGACCTGGTCATGTGATCATGGGGGCTGGCAAATCCAAACTCTTCAGGGCAGGCTGGAGAGTCAGGGAAGAGCAGACATTGCAGCTCAAGTCCTGCAGCAGAATCCCTTCTTTTCCGGGAGCCAGTCTTTGCCCTTGAGGCCTTCAACTGATTGGATGAGGCCCACCCTCACTGTGGAGGGCAATCTGCTTTACTCAAAGTCAACTGGTGGAAAAGTTAATCTCAAATAAAAAATATCTTCACAACCATGTATAGATTGGTGTTGGACCAAATATCTGGGTACCAGGGCCTAGCCAACCTGACACATAAAACTGACCATCAACCCCAAGAACCCAGTTCAATTTTCAGTTACCACAGATAGACTGTGAGTACTTATATGAAGTGCAAACATTGCTACTGCTCTTCAGTCCACAAACTGCCACATAAATAAGATGTGCGTCACGGCCAGTGACCAATCACGTCACTTCTTTCCAACCTGTTCGTGACTGGTCACCATACATCTGTTATTAAGTTCATGCACAGACAGCGAAGGGGGCAGAAAAAGCATTTGTCAAAATGCAGCATCCCTTAACAATTTAAAAAAGAAAAAGAAAAAGAAACTCGACAAACTAGGAATAGAAGAGAACCTTCCTCAACCTGATACAGGACATCAAAGAAAAACCCACAGCAAACATCATGGGCAGCAGTGACAGACTGACACCCTTTCCTCTAAGCTCAGGAACGAGGTAAGGATTCCACTCTCACCACTGCTCTTCAACATTGAAGGCAGGGCAGCTAGGCACGAAAAAGATACTAAAATCCTTCATGTTGAAAAGGATGCGGACAGATATTTCTCCAGAGAAGATGTACAAATGGCCAATAAGCACACAAAAAGAGGCTCACATCATTTGCCAGCAGAGAAAGCAAATCGAAACCACAAAGACGTACCACTTCACACGCACTATGATAGCTAAAATCAAAAGACACACAGCAGCAAGTGTTGGCCAGGATGTGGAGGAATCCGAATATATGAGGATACATCGCCGGGGGGAAAGCAAGAAGGTGCAGCTGCTTTGGATAACATTCTAGTACCCTCTCAAATGGTTGAACATCGTGTCTCCATATGACCCAGTGATTCCACACCTAGACACATATCCAATGAAAATAAAAGCCTACATCCACACCAAAGCTTGTACACAAATGTTTATAATAGCGTTATTCATAGCCAAAGCGTGGAAAAATCCAGTGTCCATCAAGGAATGAGTGGATACACAAAATGTGGTCTGTCTAAATAGTGGAATATTCTTCAGCCATAAAAACGACAAAGTACTGCTGTGTGCTACAAAACTGAAGATCCTTGCAAACGTTATGCTAAGTCAAAGAAGCCAGACATAAAAAAAGCACACATTGTACGTGAAATGTCGAGAATATGAAAATCGTAAAGACAGAAAGTAGATTAGAGGCTGCCTAGGGCTGAGGGCAGGGGTCTGGGGAGAAGTGAGGAGTGACTACTAACAGGAATACGGTTTCTTTGCAGAGCAATGAAACTATCCTCCAGTTAGATTGTGGTGACGCTTGCACAACCCTGTCAACATACTAGAAAGCACTGAACTACTGTATACTTTTTTTTTGGGGGGGGGGCTTCATTGGGTCTTTGTTGCTGTGCACAGGCTTTCTCTAGTTGTGGTGAGTGGGGGCTACTCTTTGTTGCGGTGTCTGTGTAAGGGCTCTAAGCCTGTGCGCTACAACTACTGAGCCTGCGCTCTAGAGCCCACGAGCCACAACTACTGAGCCCACGTGCCACAACTACTGAAGCCCGCATGCCTAGAGCCCGTGCTCCGCAACAAGAGAAGCCACCACAATGAGAAGCCCGTGCACTGCAATGAAGAGTAGCCCCTGCTTGCCGCAACTAGAGAAAGCCTGCACGCAGCAAAGCAGACCCAATGCAGCCAAAAATAAATTAATTAATTTTAAAAAATCATTTTTTATTAATTCCAACTACAAATAGGCTGGAATAAGGCGACATATAGAATGTAATTGCCTTGTAAACTATTAAAGTGCCTTCTACATGACACTTCTAATGTACGTGACAGCACACCAAATGGTCCGGGGCCATGTTTTCAGTCATCGGACTCAACTTCCATGAGACCCTTTGACCAACCTTAGAAATTACACCGTGATTAAGACCCCAGATCCCCACATTTTTCAGGGAATCATTCTCTAGCAGAAAAAAGCCGAAGCAGTGAGTTCAGCTGAATACAAGGTCAAGTCTTGAATGTATTTTTCATAAATAACAGATTTTCTGCAATTCTACTTACTAAAGCCCTAAGCTTCTCCTCGATGCCTTTCAGATTCGACTAACACAGAATCTTTGCTGTAAGTAGTTCACAGTCCTCCCTGAACAAGGACCTTTGGTCGATAGCACCATCCTGAAAATAATTGTTGGTGATTGAAAGAGAGTTTGCCAAAGGATGTGAAATTGCAAAGCACAGCGCAGTGCTTTTCAGCCCAAACTTGGGTGGGACCAGAGTCCCCTGGAGGGCTGGTCCCACCCCCGGGGGTCCTGATTCAGCAGCTTGGAGGCTGGGCCCAAGGTTTCTCTGGTGTTTCCAGGCAGGCGAGACTGATGCTGCCAGGCCAGGACCACAGTTAGAGGTCCACTCCCCAGTGGACTATTTCATCTCCTTACTTTTTGAAGAGAGTTCGTCTCTTGTCACCACTTTCTACTGGACTCTGCCTGGCTACAGCTTACACAGTTGAGTCGGTTTGCTAAACCTAGCTATCACAAAACCTTCTTAAGAAGGACTACTGACCTGTTAATGATTAATTCTGAGCCTCTATGACTTTAAGATGTCCCCAAGTGTAATGTTTTCAAAGCAACATTTCCATCGTCGCCCTGGGATAGGTCAAAAGGTATAAGTATAACTCATATATAAGTATAACTCATATATAAGTATAACTCATATATAACTCAAGTATAAGGTAACTCATTTTCTTTAAACGTTCAGGGCCTTTTAAATGATATTCCCAATATCAAACCCCTCTGACCCCCTCACTCCAGTTCGTCCAGCGTCCCAGAGCCGTTTGCTCCTGCTGGCTGACGGGTGACTCCAGACCCCGCCGGCCATCTTTCTGCTGTGCTTGCGACACGCCTTCTCATTAAAGAACTAAAACTTCCCCAATAGCTTCCAGAAAAAAACTGCCGAACTGAACAGGAATTTTCTGGTTTTTCTCCTCAAAGGTGGGCATGTGAATACCCTGAGGATATTTCTACCTCTGACAAATTAAGATTTGTTTCTTCAGACTTTGCCCATGATTAATTTTTGTCTAAAATGAATAAATCTGTGGTGCTGGTCTCACCCATCAGTACTTGCAGAGGCGCGCAGCATTCCCAGCCCAGGGGAAGCACTCAACAGCACGGACCCCGTCAGGAAGGCTGATCCCCCTTCACAACTGGCTCCAGTAAAATCGTCCCGTTTGGCCTGAGCCATTACACAGACTGAAATTTCATCTAAGGTTCTGTCATGGATGGTTCTCAGTCAATTTTCACAACGGATGCAGCCAGTGTGAATCAGGGGAAAATACGATGCGAAAAACATTTTCGAAGAAATTCAGTTCCATTACTTCCAAATATGCCTCTAACCTTCTTTTCTTGCTTTCAGTTTTATCCCTTTTTGAAAATATCTAATGGCTCCCCTGAGGTAAGAGGAATTTTCCTAAAAGATAATTTTTGTAAAAGAAAATATAAAACCTTCTTTGCATTTAATCCTCTTATCCTCAGGGTGAAGTTCAAAGTCCCCAAGGAGGCGCCCAAATCTGTTTCTCCCAAGTCTGTTTCGCTTCATCCCGTCACTCAACTGGTCTCCATCAGCTTCTACCCCAGGACAGCGCCCCCCAACACACACACAGACACACACACACACAGATACAGACACACAGACACACAGAGACACACACAGATACACACACACAGACACACACACCAAGACACACACACCAAGACACACACACAGACACACAGAAACGCAGACACACACACAGAGACACACACAGAGACACACATACAGAGACACACACACACACAGACACAGAGACACACAGACACAGAGACACACACACACAGACACACACAGACACACACACACAGAAACACATACACAGATACATACACAGACACAGACACACATAGACACACAGACACACACACAGACATAGACACACACACAAACACACAGACACACATATACACACTGAGACACACACAGAGACACACACAGACACACAGACACACACAGAGACACACACACAGAGACACAATCACACACACACACAGTCTCACACAGACACACACACACAGACACACCGGCACCCAAGCAACAGCCCACGTGCCCCTGCCCAGCTGCTGCAGCCCAGCACGTGTCGGCTCCCAGGGCGTGTGCAGACGGGCTCCTCACCCTGTGCATTGCTGGCCACCCTTCAAGTCTCAGTTTCTAGAGCTCAAGCCCAGGACACACTGTCAGCCTGGGTCCTGGCGCCCACGTCAGACTCTCGGTCCCACCAGGAGAAGTTGTTTCCCTTCTTAAGGGGCCCAGCTGGTCTGAAAATTAAACTGACAAAAACACACGAACAGGAGAAAACATTAACCTTTAGGATAAGTTTGTCACTTTGCTGTACACCTGAAACTAACACAACATTGTAAATCAACTATCCTCCAATAAAAATATTAAAAAATATAATACAGAAAGAAAGAAAAACAAACCGTACGTTCTACCTGCCCCGGGAATCTCAGAAGGAAGCGAGGACCTGGAGAACCAGCCGGACCCGAGTGCTGTGTGTCAGGTGTGACGGCGGGTCGATGGCGTGGAGGTCCAGGGCAGGTGAGGGCTGTGAGGAGGGGCTGCCCGGGGAGCTCGGCAGGGCTTGTGGGCTGGGGATCTGCTCACTCGTGTCCTCCGGGCGTCGGGAGGCCGGTACCTCTCCCGGGAGCCTGTTAGGGCCGGTTGCAGGGAAGAAGGGTGGGCGCAGGAGGGGCCCGGGGAGGCCTTCCTGCTTCTGCCTTTTCTGCAAGTCTTTCCGCCTGAAGTATTCAGGATGGCGAGGGGCGTGGCCGTGCTGGCGTGCTGAACCCTGAGCCCCATGGCTGTCTCCACTTTCCTATCACGGAGCCGGTCACCCCAGATTCCCTGCATATTTGCTGGGCTGAATGCACCTCTGGGCCTGGAGGGAATCACTCAGCGCTGTGTCTCCAGCCCTGACAGGGTGTCTGGCACTCGTGCAACAGACACTGAATGAAACAAGGAAGGAAGGGAATTCAAGTCCATGAAGAACCTTTCAGTGTCAACAGAATCCCACAAAGATCGCACTAGGCCTATTTGAATTATCGCACTGAGTTCTCCTGCATATCCTTCTAAAAACAGGCTGCTTGTTTGGAAAACCTACACACTCCTCAGCCGCCAGGAAGGGGGAGAGAAGACGTCAGTCCTCTCTGAGTTAAGAGAAGACGTCAGTCCTCTCTGAGTTACGTTTCGCACGCTTTCTGAGATTTCTGAAGTAGCAGGACCCCTAACGAGACCACTCCGAGACATGGCAGGCCGCCTGGAAGCCGATCTCCGCTGTGGGCAGTGCCTCCTGGCCTCTTGCGTCTGGGCGCACACTAAATTTTGACCCCTTTGTAAGGCACCTGGGAGAAGACCCCACGGCTCTCAGCTGGAGGGGAGTCACCTGTGGCCCTGGGCAGAGCCCTGGGGCCAGACAGCCTCAGTGTTTAAATTATTACGCGTGCACAGGCTGTGTGGTTGAGGGCTCTTCTCCGGGAAAACCTTCAGTGGCTCATACTAACATTGAAACGGTGGCGTCAGTAACCACTGGCTTGAGGGAAGGAAAGGTCCAGGGTCCCCCAATGTCACTTACTACGCAAAGCCGACAGCTGGGGGAAAGGTGGGTAAGTTCACCGGAAGAGAAGAAATAAATCAAGAAATAGATCCCTTCCGTTTTTCCACTTGTTTCTCTTTTTTTCATTGAGAGTTATTGGAAATAATTACTTACAGAAAAATTCAATGTTTTAAAAACCTTTTATTGGCGTATAGATGAAAAATGCACCCTTTTTAAGTGTCCAGCTCTATGAGCTTTGACCGAAGAGATACAGTCGTGAAACCACTACCACATTTAAGAGAGAGACAATTTCCATCACCCCAAACGTCCCCTTCTACCCCCATGCAGTCGACCACTCCCAGCACGCCCAGCTCTTGGCCCACAGTAATCTGATTCCAATCGTATAGTCTGGTCTTTCCAGAAGGTCACATAAATGGAATCACACAATATAGAGCCTTTGAGTCGAGCTCCTTTCACTTCACACAATGATTCTGAGGTTCACCCATGTGGTTGCACACATCAGGAGTCCGTTCCTTTTCCCGCAGAGCTGTGTTTTGTTGTGGAAATAAACCTCACTTCGTCTCTTCACAGGCTCATGGACAGCTGGGATGTTCCAGTCTGGGCCTCTGTGGATAGAGCTGCCACAGACATTGATCTGTGGGTCTGTGTGTGGACATGTTTCCACTCATCCCAGGTAAATACCCGGGACTTGTCTTGATGGTTGAGTGGTGAGCATACGTTTAACTCTGTAAGAAGCCGCCCAGCCGTGTCCCAGAGTGGCTGCCCACCAGCACGTGCGAGGGGTCCTGTGGTTCCCCATCCTTGTCGACAATCTTGTCAGGGTTTTTCAATAAATTTTTAAGACATTCTCATTGACGTGCAGTGTTGTATTCATTTGGTTTTAACTTTGATTTCTTCAATAACTAAAGACTTTGAGGCTCTTTTCATGTGCTTCTTTGTCGTCATAGTTTTTCTTGATCAAGTGTCCAAATCCTTCCCCCTGCCCTGTTTTCATATTTTTGAGTTGTGGGCATTCTTTATACATTCTGATTACTAGGTTGTTTTTTGTTTGTTTGTTTGTTTTCATAAATTTATTTATTTATCTATTTATTTTTGGCTGTGTTGGGTCTTCGTTGCTGCACGTGCGCTTTCTCTAGTTGTGGCGAGCGGGGGCTACTCTTCATTGCTGTGCACAGGCTTCTTATTGCGGTGGCTTCTCTAGTTGAGGAGCACACACTTTTGGCACGTGGGCTTCAGTAGTTGTGGCACGTGGACTCAGTAGTTGTGGCACGTGGACTCAGTAGCTGTGGCACACGGGCTTAGCTGCTCCACGGCATGTGGGATCTTCCCGGACCAGGGCTCGAACCCGTGTCCCCTGCATCGGCAGACAGATTCTTAACCACTGCACCACCACGAACGTCCTTGAAGATCATTAACTTTTGATGACATTTATTCAATTTATCAATTCTTTTCTTTTTTAGTTTGTGTTTACTGCATCTTATCTAGGAATGACTCCCTTGTCAAAAGGTCAGAAAGATTTTCTCTTATGTTTTCTTTCAGAGCTTTTTTTAGTCTTAAGTCTTACATTAAGGTTTATGGTCCACCTCAAGTTAATTTTTGTATATATATGTGCAAGACATAGGTTGGGGTTTATTTTTCATCTAGAGATGCCCAACTGAGCCAGCACCATTTGCTGAAGTCTATCTCCTCTACATTGGATTAGCTTGGTACTTTACCCAAAATCAATTAACCATATATGGTCTTTTTCTGAACTCTTTTCTGTTCCACTCATCTGTATGACTACCCTTCACCAATGTCACCATGTCTTAGTTACTGTCTTGAGACCAGGTATTACTATCACAAAAGTCCTCCTATCCTTATGTGTTTGAAAGCCAGCATTCACAGGTCTTCTTACAGAGATCTGTCTAGAGGAAAGTACAACAGGGCTACAAACAGGACCTCACCACTGTTACCTGGAGACAGCTCAGAGGAAGGGGTCATGGGGGAGGCTACAATGGCAGGCATGTGACCGGAAGGCTCTCCAGTCCAACACGGGGGTCTGGCAGTGGGGCTGGTGCACTCTGGGAAGAATGGCCAAGTGTGTCATTCATGTAAACTAGAGAGCTCTGGCCCTGAGAGTCCGGCAGGGAGCACTGCTGTGGTTTGGGCAGGTGTCAGAGCAGCATCGTACAGATCACCACACTGTGGTCATGACAGAGGCGTGGCCGTCCACGCCAGAGCCATCGCTGGGCAGATCATACAGCTTCCAACTTTGGCAGAAGCCTTTGGAAGTGTAAGTACCTCCTCTGGACCGTGGAGCACGTGGGCATCAGACTTAACAGTCAAATGAAGCTTCAGGGGCACAAACACCTTGACGTTCTGATCGCTGAAGTCGCTGGGGCTCAAGAAACTGCTTTTTTCATGTGGCCCATTTTGTACCAGACTCTAAAGAAACGGTAGATCAAACCATTTAAAAGTGTGATTTTTTTCATTCAAAAATGGTAGAACATTGGCAATTTCACATGTTTCGGATTCATAGGTTATATCAGTTTCATTAATACACTTTCAAAGGATCTGTTCTGCCGTAAATCCACACCAGCTTATCATACATGCTTCCTGTCTTGGAAGAATTCTCTTTTTTCTCCTGATTTTGCTGTCTGTTTTCTTCCCACCAGTTTAAGAAGGCTACTCGATAGTTCAGAAACTTTGTACAATGAATTTTAACACCAAGCCTCTCCTGATTCCCTGTGTTCACAGCATCACTTATTCTGGTCAGATCCTGTCTTGCTCCTGGGCTCACGGTCCTGTTCTGTACATAGACTTGGGTGATATTATTCCTTTTGATATCTTTGTCGAAAAATTTCCAAAAACACTACAGGATTCCTACAATCAGTCCCTAAGAAGGACATTGTTTTTCTCTTTCTGTAACCCCTTTAAGACCTCCGACCAGGAGTTAAGAGGGAACTAAGATTTATTCGAATTTACTTACTTTCCTTCCTGACCGCAGATGGCTGGGGTGAGCTTTAAGCTAATGAGCTGAAGTTAATAAGCAAAAGGAAGGAAAACTGCTCCAAGGGGACAGCTAATTCACAAGCTGCATAAGAAGCCGATGGGACCTAAATGAACTTGGAGATTTCACTGAGATTCGCTTGCAAATACTTAGAGATGAACTGAATTTTGAATATTTCTCTCAAGAGAAATTAACTTGCAAAATTGTCACAACTTGTGCTTTAAGGAGCAGACAGGGAAGGTGAGTGTATAGGGTTATGGAAGAAAGAGACGAGGCAGTGCACTGGATGGGCCCAGCGCCAGGGGGACACAGGCTAACCACGGCCCCGGAGGAGGACTGCAGACAGTAGAGCAGCTCCAAGCCCTGGCGTCAGAGAGCAGGGGTCATCCGTCTGCACTCTGGAATCAGACAAACCAGATCTGCCTGTTTGCTTTTTGGACACATTCTGAACCTCACCAAGCCTTCGTGTCCTCATCTGTGCACTGGTGAAGAGAATAGTACCAGAATTGGAAGATGGCTGTGAGAAGCAAAGAACAGAAACCATGTCAAGCGCTCAGCCTGCTGGGATGGGAGGGAAGATGGTGACACAGATGGTCAACTGCGAGTTGTGAGCAGCAGTGAGCATTTTATGGGTGAATCGTGAAAGCCTGGAGGAGAATCCTGGGAGTTTTCATCAGGCTGGTACTGCACTCGTTCACTTATGGGGAAAGAAAGCAAATTAGGTTACTAGGAAAGGACACATTTCAGTCCATAAGAGAAAAACTCAAACATAAACTTGGATTGAGACAGACCACTGTACACACAGCCCGCCTCCGCTATGGGAGGTGAACAGGGACCAAAAAGAAATGTATTCCTTCTTATGAAAAGATCTCACTTTGCAAAGAGTTAAGAAAATACAGTATTTTATTCATCTGCTCATTTGGAGGCAAATTCACACAATGCCGTCCAGGTCCACACCAGCTCTCTAGAAAACAGCCAAATCCATTTGTTAACTTAGTTAGACAAGCAATTCTACTTAAGAGAATTTTATCTTAGAGGTATATGGGCACATACACAATTTAAAAGGTGCACGTATAGTAATTTCAGCAAAAAGACTGTAAACAATTTGTCAATGAAAAAAATGGGCCAAGTTAAAATCATATATATTCAGTAAATTTCAACTCATGGTATAGCAGCAACAGAAGAGAATGAAGAAGGTCTTCACGTCCTGATATACGACTTATCTCCAATACACACTGTTGAGTGAAAATGGCATAAGAACAGACAGACAGATCAATAGAATTGACAGTCCAGAAATAAACACTTACATGTATGGTCCACTGATTTACAACAAGTGTGTCTAGACGTTTCAATGGGGAAAGAACAGTCTGTTCAAGGAAAGGTGCTGGGACACCTACAAAAGAATGAAATCGGACCCTTGCCTCACACCATATACAGAAATTAACTCAAATGGAACTAAGACCAAAATGTAAGAGCTAAAACTATACAACTCTTAGAGAAAAACACATGCATAAATCTGCATGGTTAGTCAGTGGTTTCTTAGCTATGACACCAAAAGCACAAGCAACCAAAGAAATAGATAAATTGGACTTCAAAATTTAAAACTTCTGTGCTTGAAAACACAACACCAAGAAAGTTAAAAGACAAGCCATACAATGGGAGAAAATATTTACAAATCATATACCTGAGGAAGGCCAAACATCCACAAGATACAAAGAACTCTTACAACTCAGCAGGGAAAAGACAGCTCAGTTCAAACATGGGCAAATGGGGGGGCTTCCCTCGTGGTGCAGTGGTGAAGAATCCGCCTGCCAATGTAGGGGACACGGGTTCGTGCCCCGGTCCGGGAAGATCCCACATGCCATGGAGCAACTAAGTTCATGCACCACAACTACTGTGCCAGAGCGCCACAACTATTGAAGCCCAAGCACCTAGATCCCGGGCTCCACAACAAGAGAAGCCACCGCAATGAGAAGCCCGCACACCGCAGCGAAGAGCAGCCCCCGCTCGCCGCAACTAGAGAAAGACCACATTAAGCAACGAAGACCCAACGCAGCCAAAAATTAATTAAATAATTAATTTTAAAAAAAGAAATCTCTTTAAAAAAAAAAAAGGCAAAGGGGGACTTCCCTGGTGGTCCAGTGGATAAGACTCCACACTCCCAGTGCAGGGGGCACGGGTTCAATCCCTGATTGGGGAACCAAGATCCCACATGCCGCAGGGTTCAGCCAATAAACAAATAAATAAATTAAAAACCGTGGCTGTGTAAGTCAATCATACTTCAGTTCAAAAAAATTTGTTTTTAAAAATGGGAAAAGATCTAAATAGACATTTCTCCAAAGAAAATATGCAAATGGCTAACAATATCATGCAAAGAAACTCAATATCATTAGCTATCAGAGAAATGCAAATGAAACTCATAAGGAGATACCACTTCACACACTAGGATGGCTATAAAAAAAAAAGACAGACAACAAGTGCTAACAAGGGTGGGGAGGATCTCTAACCCTCACACACGGCTGGTGGGAATGACAATGGTGCAGCCACTTGGGAAAAGAGTTTAGCAGTTTTCCAAATAGTTTTGGCAATTTGAGTTTAACTCAAAGAGTTAAATACAGAGTTTCCATAAAAGCTAACAATTCTACTTTTAGGTATATACCCAAAGAACTGAAAGGGCTTCCCTGGTGGCCAGTGGTTGAGAGTCCGCCTGCCAATGCAGGGGACATGGGCTCGAGCCCTGGTCCGGGAAGATCCCACATGCCGTGGAACAACTAAGCCCATGTGCCACAACTACTGAGCCTGTGTGCCACAACTACTGAAGCCTGCGCTCTAGAGTCCCTGCAGCACAACTACTGAGCCTGTGCTCTAGAGCCCGCGAGCCACGACTACTGAGCCCAAGAGCCACAACTACATAAGCCTGCGTGCCTAGAGCCCGTGCTCTGCAACGAGACAAGCCACCACAATGAGAAGCCCGCGCACTGCAACAAAGAGTAGCCCCTGCTCACCGCAACTAGAGGAAGCCCGCGAGCGGCAACGAAGACCCAACGCAGCCAAAAATAAATAAATTTATAAAATATATATATATTTTTTATGTTAAAATCTTAGGGAAGAAGTGTAATCAAGTATTAGGATAAAGAGAGTGTAAGCGAGCCAAATATTAATCTTTCATACCAGGGAGTTGGTAACGTCTGATGCTACAAATAAAAACTACATGTAAACATGTTGTCTAATGCATGGGGGTACTTTCCCATAGAACTGGAAATGGTAGTTCAAAGCTAGTGAATGGGGGAGACGCAGTATGATTGTGACACTTTACCTTAAGCCCTTTTGTACTATGTTATTTGTGACCAGGTGCAAACTTACTTTGACCAAATATTTTTAGTTACAACAGAGTGAAGTAGAATTATAATAACAGCTTGTAAAGTTTTCCAAGAAATACGATAAGAAACCAAGTTGCAGGAGAGGGCACATAATATGATGACTTGGTTTAAAGAAAAAAGGAGGTTAGAAGGAATTATTATATAAATATCTTTGTGAATAACTGGAGATGTTTGAAATATACACAGAAGGGCTGGCGGGGGCGAGCCTAGGGGAGATACAGGAGAGTGAGTTGCCAAGGCCAGGAACATCCATCCCCACCTTTAAGTTTCTGGACTTCTCTCCACCATGACTGTGCTTATTTTTATCATACTTTTAATATTTAAAATAGACAATGGAAACAACTTCTTTTTAAGTACTTAAAAATTCAGTCTGATTTTCTATTGCCTTAATAAAAACCACTAATTTTCCAGTTAGTTTGAAGGGTAAACTTGAAAATAGCTTGAAGGCAGACCATCGAATCCTTGAGAGGTAGGTCACACCTAGGAAGGACAGGAAGGCTCTTTCAAGGAGATGGAAACAAACAGAACAGCCTCCTTGTCTTTGACCTAAATTAAACCTGAGCTTTGGGCACCTTTCCTCCTGGTTTCTCTCCCTGCACCCAACCTCCAAAATGCACCAAAAACTTGAGTAAAACAAATACTGACAAACAAGGAAGATATCCCCCAAGTAGGGCAAAATACTTAGCCAGCCGATGAATGAGCTAAGGCCAAGCAAACACCCAGAAGCAGAGGAAATACAGCCCCTGAGCGAAGAAGGCACAGACTAAGCCAGTAAGCTAGAAAACCAAGTAGAAGGACGTCAGCTTCTGCAAGATTGCGATTCAGATCGGACAGGCTTGAAAAGCGGACTGTTTTTTCTTATTTGATTTATTTGATATGTGAAGGATGTGACATATCCAGTTAGAGTTCAAATTTTAAATAAACATGTGAATTTCTTAATAAAGGCCTTGGAGACTGATAACGATTTCTAGTATCCAACTCAGCTAAATAGTTCAGATCAATTAACTATGTCTTCTTGTCACCACTTGATGGCAACATAGTTAACCTACAGGGGCAGTTAGGGCCACGGCAACATCCAAACTGATCTAGGGCTGTTACAGAGGTGACTTCACGGCTCAAGATACGGTTCAACAGAAATTCACAGGGACAGGAAAATTATTTCAGACCCTCCAAAATGATTGCACATACTGGCCTCTGCTCTCTACAAGCAAGACTCTGGCATTCTCAGGAAACAAGGAAGCAAAGGTTGCAGGGTGCAACCAGAAACATTTTAATTTGTCTAGCTGCCATGATTGAATTTTGTTTTCACAAGCCATATGCAGAGAGTTACAATGCGTTTAAATTAAATTAAAACGATATCTTCGAAATGTCATGTGCAAAATTAGTTTGTAACACACGATATTCTCCTGGTCTAATGGCAAGTGTATTTGGGATGTTGCCTAGCAAAACAATTTTTCCATTGGAAACGTTAAGTCTTATTCTCCCCCGAGATTCTCCATGTGGGCAACGCCGTCCAGGATGTTTATCTCTTTCTTAGTTTTAATGTGGAATCTTTAAGGCGGAACGGAACCTGAAAGATGCAGCCGTGGCAAAGCAAGAGTGATCCCTCTACGGCATTCAGGTGGGATGTCCACCTTCAGTGAAGGTCCTCCATCTCAAGGATAAACCTTTTCATTTTTAACCATCATATTCGGGTTTTCCAGAGAAACAACCAATAGGAGATGTGTGTGCACGCATGTGTGTGCGTGCGTGCGTGTGTGTGTGTGTCTATAAAGAGGCTTACGATAAGGCATCAGCTCACACTATCTATTACGCAAGCTGGAGGCCCAGCAGAGCCGGTGGCAGAGTCTGAAGGCCAGGGAGCTGGAGACCCTAGAGCCGTAGGAAACCAACACCCCAGCTCAGCCAGTCGGGCAGAGCAAATCCACCCTCCCTCTGCCTTTTGTCCTTAGGCAGGCTCTCAGCAGACCGGGAAGGCCAACCGCAGTGCCCAGTCCACTATTTCAAATGCTAATCTCTCCAGAAACACCATCACACACACGCCCAGAAATAATGTTTAACCAGACATCTGGACATCCACCCCTTGGCTCAGCCAAGCTGACGTATAAAATTAATAATCGCAGCCGTTGTCCACTCCTTGGATTTCACGTCAAGCTACAAGTAAGGAAAATGAGCACCGCTGTTCAGAACGCCCCACATGAGCGCTTTGTGTGTTGAAGGTTGAAACTGATGGAGGCGTGTGCTTCTCAGCTGTGTCCTGCAATAACCCATACAGGACAGCACACACAGACCCGCTTCCCACTAACGCCACGGCCAAGGGCAGGCGAGGGCCACCCTAGGCTCAGAATACCTTTAGGTTCTCTTTTGTACTAATGTCAGTAGTTACGGAGCCAGATACCAAGGACCACAGGCCTCAGAGTCACAAAAAGAAGTAGAGATGAAAGGCCCCAGGGAGCAAGAGAGCACACCCTTCCTTCCGTTTCAACGCGAAGACGTCCCGGGTCCAGGGAGAAGGTCTCCTGTTGCCTGAGATGCAGACCCCCCTGCTGGACCAGAGGGCTTCCAGGGATGGGGATTCAGCTTCTTCCACGGTATTGAAAACAAAGCCAGGGGAGGCTGAGTAGGCAGCCCCCAACCCGCTCTGGGAATCAGCGGGCAGAGGAGGTGGTGGGACATGGGCTGCTGGGCCCCCTGCCCGCTTGCACCCCTTCCCTGATGTCCGCAGGCCCCGGGGAGCAGAGCTTACACGCTGGTTGGGAGGCAAGGAGGCCGAGGGGCGACGGCACCCACACTGAGAAGGTATGAGAAGGGTCGGGTCCAGGGAGGATGCAGCCCACCCACGTGTTCCCACGATGACCCCGCGGTGCCGCCAGACCAGCGGGAACCCCCCACCCCAGTAAGGGACCGCCTGCTACAAAGGAAGATCGGCTAGGACCTGGGTCTCCTAATGCAAGACCCGGATGTCCCAGCTTCCATCCCAAATCACCCATCACACGAAGAGTCAGGATAACAGCAGCTCAGACGATGAAGAACGATCCACAGACCACAAACCAATGAGCCAGAGGCGGTGGGTGCCCCACGGAGGACGCCAGCATAACCACCGCAAAGACCACAAACCAATGAGCCAGAGGCGGTGGGTGACCCACGGAGGACGCCAGCATAACCACCGCAAAGACCACAAACCAATGAGCCAGAGGCGGTGGGTGACCCACGGAGGACGCCAGCATAACCACCGCAAAGACCACAAACCAAGATGAGCCAGAGGCGGTGGGTGACCCACGGAGGACGCCAGCATAACCACCGCAAAGACCACAAACCAAGATGAGCCAGAGGTGGTGGGTGACCCACGGAGGACGCCAGCATAACCACCGCAAAGACCACAAACCAAGATGAGCCAGAGGTGGTGGGTGACCCACGGAGGACGCCAGCATAACCACCGTAAAGACCACAAACCAATGAGCCAGAGGCGGTGGGTGACCCACGGAGGACGCCAGCATAACCACCGCAAAGGGCTTCAGCAAGCGGAGAATCTTCTCCACTCAGCGCTCAGAGCACCTGCCAGGGGCTCACGCTGACTCTCCCAGGAGAGCCCTGGGTGCTGGGGAGTGAGCAGAACAAGACTCTTGGGTGGTTCTGGATGCCGTGCACAGACAGAGTGCATCCTGCCCGTAGAGCCATGTCCCACCCCCATGCTACTGGACTAGAAGGAACAGACGAGTCAGATGACAGGGCAGTACTCCTGAAGACCAGAGACTGACAGGGAGAACTAGGACACGCCAGCAAGGAGAGCACGTCTGGAGCCACTCCGGTCATCGCCCCTGGGGGAGAAGGGGGGTGCTGCCATCTCTTGCTTGGAGGTCACAGATGTTGCTACCACCCAGCAAGGTCCAGGACTCGCCCCCGTCCCCGCCAGAGGCGACTGGCGCTGAACGTCAGCCGTGCTGTAGCCAGAGGGGTGTGACAGCAAATTTGCTCTTAGGACCATTTTCCCCGGCGTAGAATCTGCCCCCTAGAGTGGCTGGTGTCAGGCTCTGTTGTGAGGCCTCTGCCCACAGAGAGTCCAGGGGGTGGGGAGTGGGGAGTGGGGGAGGGCCCAGCCCTGCCCCTGCCCCTGCCCCGGGAGAGGGAGGCTCGCTCCCCTCCACTCTGCACCTGGGGGGCCTTCCCCCTTGTCCGTTTCTCAGGTGAGAGTCAGGAATCAGGGATGATGCTTCATTACCGTCATACATTTGTCAGGACGCCTTTGAGGGCCACCAGGCAGGTAAACATCACAGCCCAGCCAGACACAGACTTAGCGGTGCAGTCTGTGGAGTTTCCCTCCCCACACTTGTGCTGAGATGCTTCCCACACCTGGGCTCTGCTTTCCCCCAGCATCACCTCCATCTTTCCTCCAATAAAAAAGGACCTCACATCCCTTAAGGCAGGATGTTCATAAAGCCCTCCCACAAGGGGGTTGGGGGCTGGGGAGCAGTTCCAGGCCCTGCTTCTTTTTTTTTTTTTTTTGCGGTACGTGGGCCTCTCACTGTTGTGGCCTCTCCCGTTGCGGAGCACAGGCTCCGGACGCGCAGGCTCAGCGGCCATGGCTCACGGGCCCAGCCGCTCCGCGGCATGTGGGATCCTCCCAGACCGGGACACGAACCCGCGTCCCCTGCATCGGCAGGCGGACTCTCAGCCACTGCGCCACCAGGGAAGCCCAGGCCCTGCTTTTAAGAAGCCAGAAGAAAGAGGCTTTGAGCAAACTTCACAGCCGTGGGTCGCTCGTACCCATGATGTCACCTTCATGCCGACTAGCACTGCTCCAGACCTGGCAGTTCTCTCCTTGCAGGCACAAGTATAACACGCATCAATAAGCCACGAAACCCTTTCTTGCAAATATAATGAACTCTGACGTTGTGATTCTGTGATTCGAACAAATGGTATCAGGAAAATATTTCTACTGTACAGCACAGAGAATAGGGCCAATATTTTTAATAACAATAAATGGAATATAAACTTCAAAGGTTGGGAATCACTGTTGTACACCTGAAATGTATATAATATTGTAAATCAGCTATACCTCAATTAAAAATAAAAGAAACAATACTTACAGCTATAAGAATTTCACTAGGGACTTCCCTGGTGGTGCAGTGGCTAGGAATCCACCTGCCAATGCAGGGGACACGGATTCAATCCCTGATCTGGGAAGATCCCACATGCTGTGGAGCAACTAAGCCCGTGCGCCACAAGTACCGAGCCTGCGCTCTAGGGCCCACGAGCCACAACTACTGAAGCCCTTGCGCCTAGAGCCCATGCCCTGCAACAAGAGGAGCCACCGCAGTGAGAAGCCCGCGCACCGCAATGAAGAGTAGCCCCCGCTCGCCACAACTAGAGAAAGCCCGCGCCCAGCAACGAAGACCCAACGCAGCCAAAAATAATAAATAAGTAAATAATAATAAAAAAAAGAATTTCACTAAGTGATTCCCATTTGGGAAAGGTACCTTCTGAACAAGCAAACAAAAATTAAGTTCAACCAATTAAGAACAGAGATTCCATTTTAAAATGATCAGAAACTCCTTTGGAGGCAAAGCCAGCATGATTTTGGAAGCACACTCAGGCAGCTGACGGGGCTCTGGGCTCAAGTGCTCATGTCTTGTGATGCCTTTTGCTGTTTTCTCCTTTCTCGGGTTTGGTTCTTGGACTTCATCAGTGAAAATATACCAGGCCAGGCCCTTCCAGGTTTAGTTTGGCAAATAAACACATTTCTGACTTTTCAGAAATTTTCCCAGTAGAATAAAAGCAAGAAAATAAACACAAACCCCACTTTTAACCAAACTAGGGACATCCGTACTTGCAAATCACAAAATATAAAGACAGACCATGGGTGCAGAAACGGTAGAAGATTTGGGAGACAGAGAAAGCAAAGAGCCAAGTGTCTGCAGAGAGGTACCCTTAGGAAGACTCAGAATTCAGAGTGTGGTTGGCTGCCAGGTAGGACATAGGGTTGAGATAGGTCCCCACCCACTCCTAAAGCTCTCAGGTAATAACTACCCCTCTCCCACTTTCCGAAAGATAGAAAACACATTCTCAGAAGATTTAACCAGAGAAGAAATTTCACCAGTGCAGAAATGGCATTGGTTACAGGGTAACACACACAATAGTTTCCCATTACAAAGACTCCATGTGCCTTGTTTGGCGATCTTAAGAAACACCTAGTTGGGAAGAGTTGATGATTAATTTTTCTTTTCAAAACTGCTGGGAAGATATTCAGACTAGTGGTTCTCAACTGGGGCTGGTTTTGTCCTCCCAGGGGATGCTGCAGGGGAAGGGAGGCTAGTGGCATCTCCTACATAGAGTCAAAGGTGCAGGTAAACACCCCACAGGGCACAGACTCTCCCTGCAGCCCAACAAAGGATTATCTAGCCCAAATATCAATAATGCCACAGTTGAAAAGCCCTGGTTTAAACCTATAAACTTTCAAGCCATTTCTATGATACATGGGCTAAAGAAAAAGCATGGCATAGAAAAGGAACCAAAGGAAAGAAGAAGCATCGCTCCCCTGTTCCCATGGACACTATGTATTTTTGTCTGTTTCTTAGGCAAAGGCGAAGATTGCATGACTAATTCACCATGACCTCCTTCCTTTTCTGGGTGAGTAATACCTAAAATCCCAAATGACCTAATGAACTGAACATGTGGTTGAATGTGCCAATATAGACTTAATGCTTTAAAATATCCTATTCGGTAGAATATGCAGAGAGAGAAACTGTTGGAGAATCTATGGTATTGAAACGTGCTGGTAATCGGGGCACATCAGCCTGACTGATGGTTCTGAGAGGCACCCTTGCTCCACGGCCGCGTGGTTCCACCGTCTGCTGGGGTCCCCATGCCCCGCGCAGTCCACACAAAGGCTACACCTTAATCAGTAAACAAGGATGGGAGGGGCCTGCAGAAACTCATCAAGTCCAACTTTTGAATTCTCTTGTTAATTTCTTTAAAAGTTAAATTCCAGTAGCTTCAACACTGCCTCTAGAGCAAACTAAATGTATCCTATAAGAAATCCTAGAATGAGAAACTTTAATTTTAGGAACTAGAAGTTATAAAATAAATATTTTCCAAAGAAAACAGTGACTAGAGATTTGGTTCAAAAAGAAAGTATAAAAATAGGGGGAATTACTCTTGTGAATTAATTGAACTGCTAAAAGTTACACATAATATCTCAATTATGTCATCTTTCTGCCTATTAATTATGTGTCCATAATCATGTGTACATACCCCACTCCCAAATTTTATTTTATATTTTTATAATTTGGTTGGGGGGGATCAGAAGACCTGGTTTACTCCAAGCTTCACCCATTACTCTGTATTCCTGGAAGAAAGTTACATGATTAATTCTTCAAATTAACCTTCAAATTTTTCCTCAAATTAATTCTTCAAGTAACCACTAAGGTAATAGGAATGAGGGTCCTCTGTAAAGTGTTGTATAAATGGTTGTTCATAGCAGCTTTAGTACTGAGCACCAAAAGCTGGAAGCAACCAAGATGCCCTTCAATAGGTGAATGGATAACTGTGGTCCATCCAGAGAATGGAATATTATTCAGCGATAAAAACAAATGAGCTATCAAGCCATGAAGAAGAAGCTTAGATGCACATCACTCAGTGGACGAAGCCAATCTGCGAAGCCTACTTATTGTATGATTTCAATTATGCGACATTCCAGAAAAGGCAAATACGGACAGAGTGAAAAGATCAGTGGTTGCCAAAGCTGGGGCTGGGGGTGGGGCTGGAGGGATGAATAGATGAGGACAGAGGACTTTTAGGGCCACGGGCTGCTACAGCTGGTGCCAGCTCATTAGCAACAGATGTCCAAACTGTTGACAAACTCCATGTTTATGAAGTTCCCAGCATTAATTACAAACACCAAACTGAAGATCCAGGGAACACAGAGAATACCAAGTAGGACACACACACACACACACACACACACACACACACACACCTACTGAGGCATATTGTTTTTAAAGGAGACAATCTTGAAATAAGCCAGAGGAAAAACTGTCTTACGTATCTCATGTACAGAGAAACAGAGATAAGAAATACAGCAGGGAGGCGGAGCCAAGATGGCGGTGTGGGAAGACAAGGAGTTGGCATCTCCCCACAACTAGCACGCCTGCCGGCTGCTGGGGGGGTACTCTGACGCCCAAGGAGACGGGAGGAAGCCCAGAGTGAACCGGTAGGACACAGGGGGACTGAGGGGGGAGGAGAAGTGGAGGCCAGACAGGATGGGGTCCCTGAGGCCGGGGAGATCAGGAGAGGCAGGGGGAGGGCCCCTGTGGGAGGAGCAGGAAAGGAGAGGAGGGGTTTGCCCCACCCACTCGGGCCCAGGAAGCCTGCTGAGCTCCCAGGTGAGGTCCCCTGCCCTCTGAGACCAGGGTGGGGATCCCACCTGGGCCCCTTCTGTTCCTTGAGCCTAAGCCCCACCCCTCACAGCCCCCAGGGCCTTTTCCAGCCCTGTGGGTCCTGAGCATTGGCCCCGCCCACCACCCAAACCCCACCCTTGCTTAGGTCCCACACTCCACAGCCAAGCCCTCCCCCCTTCTTTTGTTTTTGTTTTCTTCTTTTCCCTCCTCTTCTTTACTACTGTGGTACTAATGTACCTTCCTACCTCCCGGCTGTTGATTCATCTATATTTTAATTTTTACATTCTTCCTAACATATCTGTTAGTTTCCTAGTCTAATTTTGTTACTTTGTTATTGTTCTTTTTGTTCTGCCGCCCCACGCAGCCTGCAGGATCTTGGTTCACGAGCCCGGGGTTGGGGGGAAGCTCCTGCAGTGGGAGCTCCGAGTCCGAACCACTGGACTGACAGAGAACCTCAGACCCCAGGGAATATTCATCTGAGTGAGGTCTCACGGAGGTCCTCATCTTAGCACCAAGACCCAGCTCTGCCTACAGACTCCAGTGTTGGAAGCCTCAGGCCCAGCAACCAGTAAGACAGGAACACAATCCCACAATCCCATCAAAAAAACAACAATCCAGTTAAAAAATGGGTGGAAGACTTAAATAGACATTTCACCAAGGAAGACAGACAGATGGCCAAGAGGCACATGGAAAGATGCTCCACATCGCTAATTATTAGAGAAATGCAAATCAAAACTACAGTGAGGTACCGCCTCACGCCGGTCAGAACGGCCATTATCAAAAAAGCCAGAAACAATAAATGCTGGAGACGGTGTGGAGAAAAGGGAACCCTCCTGCACTGCTGGTGGGAATGTAAATTGATACAGCCACTGTGGAGAACAGTATGGAGGTTCCTTAGAAAACTAAAAATAGAACTACCCTATGACTCAGCAATCCCACTACTGGGCATATACCCTGAGAAAACCATAATTCAAAAAGAGACATGCACCACAATGTTCACTACAGCTCTATTTACAATAGCCAGGACATGGAAGCATGTCCATCGACAGATGAATGGATAAAGAAGATGTGGTACATATATACAATGGAATATTACTCAGCCATAAAAAGAAACGAAATTGAGCTATCTGTAGTGAGGTGGATGGACCTAGAGTCTGTCATACAGAGTGAAGTAAGTCAGAAAGAGAAAAACAAATACCGTATGCTGACACATATATATGGAATCTAAAAAAAAAATGGTACTGATGAACCTAGGTGCAGGGCAGGAATAAAGACATAGACATAGAAAATGGGCTTGAGGGCATGGGGGAGGAGGGTGAAGCTGGGGCGAAGTGACAGTAGCATTGACATATATACACTACCAAATGCAAAATAGTTGGCTGGTGGGAAGCAACTGCATAGCACAGGGAGATCAGCTCGGTGCTTTGAGATGACCTAGAGGGGTGGGATAGGGAGGGTGGGAGGGAGGCTCAAGAGGGAGGGGATATGGGGACGTGTATGCATATGGCTGATTCACTTTGTTGTGCAACAGAAACTAACACAGTATTGTGAAACAATTATACTCCAATTAAGATCTATTTTAAAAAGTCACACACTCATTAGAAGACTATATAAAATCATATCTATAGATGGTAGATAGATGTAGACAGACATACAGAAAAGATCTAGAAAGATATTTACAATGGCCACTTTGTAATGGGCGGTAAGGTTATGGGACTTTTTAATTATCTCCATTATTGACCTGTATCATTTTTATTTTTCTGCAATGGACATGTAGTGCTTTTGTAATAATAAGTGAACATTGGTTAAAAAAAAAAAGAATTACAGCAGAATTCTTGTCAGGAACAGTGCAAGCAGAAGAGAGCGGAATGAAATATTTTAAATCTTTTAGAAAAAAAACAAAACCTACCAACCTAGAATTCTATATCCAGAAAAAGTATCCTCCCAAAATGAAGGAGAAATAAGGACTTTCTAAGACAAATAAAAAGGGAGGGAACTTGTTTCTAGTGACCTGTCCTGCAAGAAGTTAAAAGGAGTTCTTTAGGTAGAAGGAAATGATACAGGTCAGAAACACACACACACATATCAAAAAAAAAAAAAAAAAGTTGGAGCATCAGAGAAAGAATAAATGAAGATAAAATAAAATCTTTTATTTTCCCTATTCTTAGTTGATTTAAAAGATAAATGCTGATTTAAAATAATAAAAGCAACACTGTATTGGGTGATTACGACATACAGACAGGTGAAATAAGTGATAGCAAGTCACAGGGATGGGAGGGGAGACTGAGAATATTCTGACACAAGGACTCTGCATTACACCTGTTGTTTGAAGATGGACTTAGAGTAGTTAAAAATGCTGCAAACTTTAGGAAAGCAACTAGACAAGAAAAACTCTTAAAGGAATGTATTTGATATGCTAAGAAAGGAGATAAATGGAGTCATATAAAATGCTCGTTTCAAACAAGGGAAGGGGCTTCCCTGGTGGCGCAGTGGTTGACAGTCCGCCTGCCAATGCAGGGGACACGTGTTCGTGCCCCGGTCCGGGAAGATCCCACATGCCGCAGAGCGGCTGGGCCCGTGAGCCATGGCCGCTGAGCCTGCGCGTCCGGAGCCTGTGCTCCGCAACGGGAGGGGCCGCAACAGTGAGAGGCCCGTGTACCGCAAAAATAAAAAAATAAAAAAAATAAAAAATAAAACAAGGGAAGGTTAAAAAAAAAAAAAAGGGTGGGGCGGAGTTCCCTGGCGGTCCAGTGGTTAGGACTCTGCACTCTCACTGCCAAGGGCACGGGTTCAATCCCTGATCAGGGAACTAAGATCGGAAAGCCATATGGTATGGCCAAAAACTTAAAAATTTAAGTGAAAGTAGAAAAAGAGACCGGGGAAAAGAAGTGAAGAAAAAATGCAATGAATAAAAGCAATTGCAAACCTGGTGGATACTAATCTAACTATATCAATAATCACTTTAAATATGAATTGTCTGAATATACCAGTTAAAAGGGATTGTCAGAGTGGGTTAAGAAAAAACAGATCTAACTATGTGTTGTTTATCAAAGAAAATAAATTATACTGTCAAAGAAATTCATAGATTTCTAAGGAACTCAAAACCATATCAAAAGTTCATTCAAAACGAGATTTGGTAAGCAATTTGTTATTTATTTAATTGTTATTTATTTAATATTTATTCATTACGTACTGTGCATCACTCTTCGCTAGGGATGCAAAGCCATGAGGACAGTGCCGGTACTCTCTGTTCACTAGAGGGACATGAATATGTAAGTGAACGTGTGTAATAAAGTTTTGTAGGTTTTGTGGCAGGTGGGCACAGGGTACAAGGTTCAGAAGGAACCCAGAGATGACCCAGGCCACTCGGGGGGGCCATGGAGCTGTGATCTTGCAGGTCCCAAATCCCCTTCTTCGGCAACCACACGAGCAGCTACACCACATAAGGGAGCGTGGAGCTCGCTTTCCTGCAGCCTCGCACCTGGTTTCTCACCGTCCTTTGCCCACCCTCCCACATTCCCATCGCTTGCATTTTCCTGCTCCTCTTGTCTTTGCGCTGTGCCAGTTTTCAGGCTCGCATCAGCACTTGCCAGCCTGTTATACTGTAGCCCCCCCCCCCCCGGCTCCCTTATCCACGGTTTCCCTTTCCACTGTTCCAGTTACCCTCAGTCAGCCAAGATCTGAAAATATCACATGGAAAATTCCAGAAATAAACAATTCATAACTTTTAAATTGCCGGCCGTTCTGAGTAGCGTCGCGACATCGCCAGCTGTCCCACTCCGTCCTGCCCAGGACGTGAATCATCTCTTTGTGCAGCTAATCCACACTGTCTACACACATTAGTACAGGAAAAAACACAGTGTATGCCGGGTCTGGTAGTATCCACGGTTTCAGGCACCCACTGGGGGTCTTGGAACGTCTCCCCTGTGGATAAGGGGAGTCTACTGTAATGACCTGACTTCGTCTCTCTGACTCCAGTCCGTCCCAACCTATATACAGCAGCCAAAGAAATTTTTGTAGAACCCCAAATTTATTTCACACTGTAAAACCCGCCATCAGCTCCCGGTGCCTCTGATGTGCATTTCCAGTCCCTTAGTGGCTATAAGCCCCCATCCTGACGTCATCACAGTTTCGTATGTGTTGCCACGGCTCTCTGCCAGCCTTTCTGCCTCCAGCGCCCACGCCCCCATCTAGAGACATGTCAGGCTTGCATGTGCTCTCGCTGTCACCTTTGTGTCCTCAGCGCTTAGCAGGGGTTTCTGCACAGGTAGCCATCGGCAAATACCTGTTGAAGGAGTGGGTAGCTGGACGGATGAGTGAGTGCACGGCTTCCCCAGGATTTATCCGTTGCCAGGCTTTGCCTGTCTGCAAGCCTACTGTGCGCCTGGGAGCCCCAGTACCTTATGCTTCCCTGGACCTGCTCTTTCACCCCCAAGCCTTTGGCTGGGCTGCTGTTGGCCTAGGATGCCCCCGCCTGACCCCCCTCCACTAAACAGCCTCCGGCCATTCCTCCTGACTCTGCTTCCAACACGACTTTTTCTGGAGCATTTTCCCACCCATCCTAGGTTATAGAATAGCTAAGGTTTAGAGTTTTTTTCAACTGTTGGCTCAATCCTTTACTATTCTTTTTTGTTTGTTATTTATTTACTTATTTAGGCTGTGCCGGGTCTTAGTTGCAGCACACGGGATCTTCGTTGCAGCGTGCAGCACCTTTTTAGTTGCGGCAGGCGTGTGGGATCTAGTTCCCTGACCAGGGATCGAACATCCCCTGCATTGGGAGCACAGAGTATTAACCACTGGGCCACCAGAGGAGTCCCCTTTACTGTTCTTTTTGAAGGCACTTTGTTTTGCTTTCCTTTTAACATGGAGCTTTTTCTTTTTTTAAATATTTATTCATTTATTTATTTGGCCATGCCAGGTCTTCACTGCGGCACACGGGTCCTTTTTTAGTTGCAGCATGCAGGATCTCCTTCCCTGACCAGGGATTGAACCCAGGCCCGCTGAACTGGGAGCGCAGAGTCTTAGCCACTGGACCACGAGGGAAGTTGACAGAATGAACAGAACTTTTCAGATTCTCTTGCTTATTACAGGCTTCACCTGCTACAGTATTTCAAAGAGAGATTGATACAGCTACCCATCCACAGAATTTTTAAATCTGTGCTTCCTGATTTTGTGCCGTTAGACTGAAGAACTCACGGAGATTTTTCTTTTATTTCATTTACTTTCAGATCTTCAGGGTCACTTTGGAAATGGAGATGTAAGATAACTGCAAAACCTTTAACCCGAGATGACAGGAAGAGTCCCATCATATGTCTCATTTCCAAAGTCTAAAGCCGCAGAGTCGGGCTGTGCTGCCTGACTTCTCTGGTCTACAGAAGACAAGCTTCAAACTCGTGTTAAACTTCCATAAGTGAGCTGAAATGAGCGCCTCGTGGTGAAGGATGAGATCTGGGTTCATGAGTTTACGCAGGAGCTCTGCCAGATGTAGCAAAGCTGATGGGCAGCCCACCATCAGCCTGTCCCCAGCCTGCTCCTGGGGAAGGAGGATTAAGAGATCAGGCAGAGGCAAGATGACATAAACATGTTCTCACCATCGGGGGAGGAATTTCGTGTTGTTCCGCCATCCTCCCCCTGGGGAGGCAAGAGGAGTCTCAATGCCGCGAACGCAAGCACTGTCGCTCCGGCCAAATCCGGCAATGGACATGTCAGCAGATTGTTTTAAGTTCTGACTTCAGAAAACTCCTGTTCTGGAAAGGGTTACCCTCATATGCTATAAAGGAAACATGAAGCTTTGTAGCTCTTTTCGAAAGCAATGCGACAACAGATGTTTAACAAAAATACACAAACTCTTCACCCCAAACATCTCTTAGAATCGATCCCACAGGAATTACATAGAAAACAGAGACAGTTGTACGAGATGTCGATTCGTTGTTTATATTGACAAGAAACTGGACAGAAAGAGAAGAGCCCTCAGAAAGAGACTTTCTAAGCCCCTAAAACAACTGGGCAGATCGAGCAGCCTCACTGCAGCAAGAGATGGGGGTCCTCATCAATGTTTAGAAAGCTAAGCTAAAGCATGATCAACACGAATTTGCAAAGCAGGAAGCTAGCCGAGTCAAAGAAACCACTAACTCAGAACCTGTGAAATGGGTAACCAAGATACGTTGAGGGTGGAGCTAGAACAACGTCCACAAGGAATGGTTTCACTCCATTTTTACAATCCCAGACTAAGGTGCTGTGGTCACGAAGACTGGCAGAAAGCCCAGCAAACACGAGCCCCACGTGCACCAACGTGCAGCCGCCGCGTCCCCTCAGCCCTGCTGGTAGGACTGTCTTGGTCATGGGAATGTGACCTCGGAACGCACAGATGAAATCCACCTGCTGCAGGAAGACAGCCACTGACCCTCCCCTGCTGCTGCCTTTGCTGGTGCTACTGCTTTGGAGCTGGACTCCTGAGCCCGGGCTCGCCACCTCATTTCACGTAGACGTGTGGTCTGTGGGATCAGGCAGGCGTCGTAACTGAATCAATGCAACACAATCAAATCTCAGTCAAAACAGGGGAGGCACATTATTTATCATGCAACTACTGTCCTTTACTGGATTGTAATTAGGCTGACGCATTACCATCTACAGAGCGCCTGCACTTTTCCAGAAGTATCTGAAAAAACGGCACAGTTCCTAAGACTTCTTTCAATAATTTTTTATGAGTAGAAGTCAAGGAGAGAATTATAATCCTAAAAAAGCAAGCACACTTTATGTTCCAAAGAAGAAAATTTTAAGAATTCAAAAGAGATTGGAAACAGGGAACATTGGGTGGTAATTTCATATAAGTAGTATTAATGTCCACTAATTGAACAATGTAACTAACAAGTGTTTCCCTTGAACCTGATTAATCAGCTAATCAATCAACAGGTACATGGTAGAGTCACTCCACACATGGTAGAGAGGGTCTTAGTGAGAACCTGAGCTGACCTTCTCCTCTTCAAAGGAGGAATCGGACACAGAGGAGCTGTGTCACTAGCCCAGGATCCTGAGAATCCTGCTGGCTGCCAAAGGCTAAAACAACGAAGTCACCACCTGCAGCAGGATATCGGTTACACGTTTTAAAGAAAACACTCGGGCTTCCCTGGTGGCGCAGTGGTTGAGAGTCCGCCAGCCGATGCAGGGGACACGGGTTCGTGCCCCGGTCTGGGAGGATCCCACATGCCGCGGAGCGGCTGGGCCCGTGAGCCATGGCCGCTGAGCCTGCGCGTCCGGAGCCTGTGCTCTGCAACGGGAAAGGCCACAGCAGTGAGAGGCCCGCATACCGCGAAAAAAAAAAAAAAAAAAAAAACACTCATTGAACATGATTATTTTTAGCTTATAAAAGTCTATTCATTTAGAAGCATTCAATGCCATATATTATTGTAAGAAATATCTTTAAGAGGAGTTGCAATAATTTGTATAATTTACATACATTATATATAATATGCTATTATATATATTTAGGGGGTCTTGCCTTCAAAAACTGTATACAGGAGTTGAAAAACACCATCAAATAATATATAACAACAAATAATATTTAACACTGTCAAATAATATATACATGCAAGGTTGTCTTCACAAGACAGTCATTTATTGTTGAGAAATTACTAGTCTCTCTAGCCTCAGAACAAATTCTATGGGAAGCAGCTGCAGAAACTCAAATAGTGGAAGAAGATTAATATTAAGCTACTGCCCTAATCGTCAGCTCACACAACAGCGCCTCCTCCATTCCCTCTCAGGGTTAAGTATCCCTTTCATTACACTGTGATGGAAACAAACCAGATGACTCCACTGCAGCCAGCGTCCAGCCGGAATAGAATGATTCTCTTCCTCATTGTGGGATCTCTGGAAGTTTCCATGACATGTAGATTGGCCTTAGAGGAAAGCTGCTAACGGCAACAGCGTTCTTGGCAAACGTGCATGTATACGATATAAACGTGATAAGAGGGATTCCCTGGAGGTCCAGTGGTTGGGACTCTCTCTGCACTTCCACTGCACGGGGCACGGATTTGATCCCTGGTCGGGGAACTAAGACCCCACAAGCCGTGCAGCGAGGCCAAAAAAAAAAAAAAAGTGAGCCAAGATGAGATGGAGAAACAGCTGAAATTCATTTTAGTTCATCTCACAAATCCCCGTGTGGACTTGACCAAGACAACGGAATATTACCTCATTAGTGGAACATTATCTCTTTAACAGACCAGTAGGCCTGGATTTTAACATTGAGCATGAAACGACATATTGAGAAATGGGAAACTAGTTAGTGGATTTCTGAATAATAATTATTGTTGCTATTTAATTATTAATCGTGTTTTTCTTACTTTGTGTCTATCGTTATTATTATTTTCTGGAGCTATCTATTGCAGGTTTCCCTAATAATCTTCAGGTTCTCGTGGAGCTCGATGATTTTTTGTGATCAATGAGCTTTGGTCATGACTGCATAATGGTTTTGCTTATAGATTCCTCAAATTCAACTTAGAAGAGTTTAGTCCCACGTCAGACCCAATCCTATGGAAGGATTTTCGTTTTGCAGAGAATTTAGAAAGAACCTACAACGGTCAAGTTTGTGATGGAATTAAATGAACTAAGAACATTTGGAGGTCTACGCTACTACCAAGTAGTCTGAAATGGATTTCTGTCCCTGCCCAAAGGCCTTGGTCTGTTACACCAAGCAGCTCAGTATGTAAGACGTTCTTTGCTGTCATTTTTTTAAACACTGCGGTGGATTCCATGCTGCTAGAGACGGCTGGTACATGAGGTAATGATTTCCAGGTGTGCTGTCTGTCCGGGCAGGAGAAGTGATGACTGCCTCTGGACCCTTGTACGTGCACAGTTACTTTTGTCCACTTACAAGTGTAACTGTGGATGGTTAACTTACACGTAAGATTTGAATTCCTCTCTCATTTTGCTTACTAGCTACCTTTATCCACACCAACTGTGATGGGCCAACTGGTACCCTGTGCAGTCTAGTGAGCAAGTAAGATAACACAACACTCTGCAGAGATAATTCATCACAATTTGGTATCTGCAGTGAGAGACGGTTCAGCGCACCAGGACTTTCACTTTCATGTTGGTGGACATACAGACAAGAATAAAGAGCTAAAGATTCTAACATTACGCACAATGGCTCGTTAAGCACGTAGGCTTTTTGATAGGAAAGTATCCTCCAAAACTTATTATGAGCAGTCTACTTGTGGTGAAGTTATGGCCGTGGGTGGAGCTGAAGAATGTCTTGAGTCCTGGGAAAGCAGAAGAGACTCCGCTCTTTGCACATACCTTGTTTTACAGATACCGTGGTTCTTGTAACTGACACCAGAGTGTCGTTTTATGATGTGCAGAGCTAGTGTGGTGTTTGTTCCATCCCAATATATCTACACAGATTCAAAAGCCAGGAATTTCTTTACTTTGTCATCTGTTAAGCATCTCCCTTTTGGTACATTTAGCTCCAAATAGGCAATAAAGTACCTTAGCAATTATTGCCTTTTGTGCAAGTAATTAATGATAGACAATAACTAGACTCATAACTGGCTTTTCCTAGAAAGTGTTTAGCTTTTCTTTCCAGTCTTAGTACCCTACCTTGGGATGATGTGAATATCTCTGGGTCCCTCGTGAACCTCCCAGGCCAAGCCGCCAACATTCCAGGTCTTGATTGCAATAACTTCCTAGCTGGTCAATCAGCTCCCACACTTAGCTCACTACGGATGACTCAGGGGTGTTTTACAAATTGTGAATTTCATTAACAGAACCCTCCTCTGTGGTGTCCAGCCAGGATGGAGCTGATAGTAGCCACTAATAACCATCGCTGCTGATGCCCGCTCTGAAGAGGGGAAGCCGAAAGCCTCACTGGGGGCTTACAAGCTTGTTCCTCTCATGTCCTATCACTTTCAAGCTGAAAGTGAGGACTTTTTAACAACCACACACGTAGAGCACTATAATTAAACTAAATAGACTAATAAATGCTAGGCCACATAGATTTAGGACAATTACTAACCCTTGCTGATCTCTACTGTAAATGCAACCAGCAGAGATGTGAAGTGAGCTAAAGCGCTTCAGCCATCAAGAGTACGATCCCTGAGCTGTGGTGCTCGTGCAAAGTACCCGCCGCCTAAGCAGCTGTCACAGAAGAGATGGGTTACAAGCATCTAATACGCTGCCCAGAGACAATGGACTACTCAAAGACAACTTAAATGAAAGATAATCAAACAATTATATCTAAAATCCTTAACTAGGGGCTTCCCTGGTTGCTCAGTGGTTAAGAATCTGCCTGCCAGTGCAGGGGACATGGGTTCGAGTCCTGGTCCAGGAAGATCCCACATGCCGCGAAGCAACTGAGCCGGTGTGCCACAACTGCTGAGCCCGTGTGCCACAACTACTGAGCCTGCGCTCTAGAGCCCGTAAGCCACAACTACTAAAGCCCGCACACCTAGAGCCCATGCTCTGCAACAAGAGAAGCCACCACAATGAGAAGCCCGCGCACCGCAAGGAAGAGTAGCCCCCGCTCGATGCAACTAGAGAAAGCCCGCGTGCAGCAACGAAGACCCAACATAGCCAAAAATAAAAAATAAATAAAATAACTAAATAAAAACTAAAACCCTTAACAAGAGGCTTCTTCAAAGTGGGCTTGAAGCTAACATCCTCATACTTAAGAACTGGAGCCCTCTGCTCAAAGCTCACATCTCGCGATTCCTTTTATGAAAATGCGTACACCTGGGCGAGAATTAAAGGGGTGTGCTGCTCTAATTAGATGAAAAAACATTCAGAAATATTTGCAATTCTCTCTCTCCCTCATCCCCACATCCATCAGCATGGATTCCTAAACACACCGAAAATCATTCAAGAATTCTACTCCAGGGCTTCCCTGGTGGCGCAGTGGTTGAGAGTCCGCCTGCTGATGCAGGGGACGCGGGCTCGTGCCCCGGTCCGGGAAGATCCCACATGCCGTGGAGCGGCTGGGCCCGTGAGCCATGGCCGCTGAGCCTGTGCGTCTGGAGCCTGTGCTCCACAACGGGAGAGGCCACAGCAGTGAGAGGCCCGCGCACCGCACAAAAAAAAAAAAAAAAAAAGTATGGCTTGTTAAGGTTCAAGAAAATACATCACGGCCTGTATTATTATGCACAAAACGAGAAATTATAAATGGGTATTCATGCATAAATGCCAATTTCTGCCTCTGCCTCTCCGTGTAATGATGTTAAGGGAAAATTGCGTGGAAGCAATTAAGTCAGCATATTTTCAAAATATTTCTTCCAGACGTTTATAGGGTGAATCCACACTCTGTCTGAGACAAACTATTATACAACGCTAGCAATTAGCTCACTGATAAATGGAGTTCTTAGAAAAGTATTAAATTGTATTATTCTGCTTTAGAAACGCAAACATTTTGTACAAACCCCAAAACATCTAAAGTCTTGATGCTCAAACATTGGCACAAAATACCCCTGAAACAAAATCTATTCATATTCTCTAAACTAGGGCACAGCACAAAAAAGATGACTCCCCATTTTGAAAAATGGTCTATCTTTACTTATTTACACATCTCCTCTTCAAGAAAAAAAATATATATTTTCAGATGGCTCACAGTAAAACAAGTGTATACTAAGATAGCAAAACAAAAATTTTAATGTAGAAACAATGATAAAATAAAATTTTCACCTTTTCCCTCTTCTCTCTAAATTTACTGTTAGTTCTTCGGAGGTGAGACAACATTGAAAAAAAAACCTTGAAAGAATTATTTTCAAGGTAAATCTAAATTAGGTCAGACTGTAAAACAACTGTCTACTAAAAAGGCAGGAACTTGTTTTGAGATAAATGCCATTTTAGTGAAAAAATGAAATTAATTCGTCAACCCCCCCCAAAATACAATTAAGTTAAGTAACCCAGAGGTCCATCCACTGAGGAATGTATTTTTAAAAAGGTAGTCTATCCGTACAATGGAATTCTGTTGGGCAAAAGAAAGGAATGAAGTACCAATTCATGCTACAAGGAGAACGAACTTCAAAAATATTAAGCTAAGTGAAAGAAACCAGTCACAGAAGATCGCAGATTGTATGATTCCATTTATATGAAATGTCCAGAACTGGCAAATCCGCAGAGACAGAAGTAGATCAGTGGTTGCCTAGGGCTGGGGGTGGGAGGGAAGATAGGCAGTGATTGCTAATAGGTACGGTTTTATTTCCTAGGAAAATGAAAATGTTCTAAAATTGGATTACAGTGGTAGTAAATATACTAAAAATCATTGAACTGTACACTTCAAAAGCAAGACTCTTACAGCATAAAAATTATATCCCAATAAAATACACAAACTATAAGGTAGGCCACAGGGGGGTCTGCAAACACAGACAGGGTCTTCCTTGGGCTCTGTCCCGACGCTTGAACAAATTCTACTCGAGTCCCCATACGCTGGTCATATGCCCATGCAGCACGACAGGGCTGGTTTTGGCCAGAAAGTCTTTCCAACCAAATATCATCCCTGTCTCATCCAGAAGAGGGAAAACCTCAGGAGGGTCCCCAGAGAGCAGCCTATTCTGGGTAACGTGACTTGTCCTTGGGCCACTGATGGAGAAAATGTGCACATGTCGAGCCATGGGGACGTCCTTTTGGCTTATACGTGGTTCAGGCTGTGCTTTGTGTGAACTCAAGCAGCCTGACTCGGGGCCTGTCAAACGCACACAGCACATCTGCCTTAACCATTAGGGAAAAAATGTCCAATATAAGGGGAATTAACTCCCTTCCTGCGGCACCCACGTTCGCATTCCTGCCCCAAAGACAAGGTTCCCTTCCCAGACACCGGCGTCCTGCTGCTGGCTTGCTGTATTCATACTAAATCTGTCTCTTTTGCACCCTTGAAGGATGCACCCCTGCCGCGTTTGACAGTCTTCATTCTGATAAGGTGTAAGACTGGGTGAGACCCGCGCTTCAGCGAGTGGTCCTCAGAGCCGCTGAGAGGCCGCCTCCCAGGCTGTACTCCTCAGGCTGGCTTGAATAAAACCCTTTTCTATTCCTTATTATGGATTGATTGTTGGTGTTTTGAGTTGACACCACCAAGAAGAGCAACCCCCAGGTTTCTAAAGACCTGAGTTGCCTTATGAAATTACTTACCACTCGCCAGCAGTGACTCTGAGAACATCTGCC
The DNA here is from genome assembly GCF_937001465.1 of Orcinus orca. Taxonomy (NCBI): domain Eukaryota; kingdom Metazoa; phylum Chordata; class Mammalia; order Artiodactyla; family Delphinidae; genus Orcinus; species Orcinus orca. The sequence continues at coordinate 2,273,487 of NC_064573.1, forward strand.
TGTGGTTTACATGCATTGTTTTTAGTGTCTAACCTGGCTAGTGAAAGGGGACTCCATTCCCTGGAATAGCTAGGCTCGGGCTGTGAAGTAGGAAGAGCCCTCTCTTTGTTGACTACCCATGCAACAAAAATCTAGGGAACTCGGAAGCCAGTGAAGAAAGCTGTGGCCAGAGTGAAGGGGGAGCCAATGTGATGCAGCAGAGGGAGAGAGTCCGACAGCACTCAAATTCCTGACCCAGGTGAGCCTGCGGCCTCTCTGTATCCCCATCCTTCTTACAGCTGCGCTGGGTTCCACGGCAAAGATTCACCCTTGTATTATTTCATTATTTCATTCAATTTCATTGCCTCATTAAATCTCCTTTTCATTCATCTTGTTCCAGTTGAGTTTCTTCCACTTGGTAATAAAAGTTCCAGCAGACAAGACTATCAAAAAGGATTCATTTTGTTGTACTGACAATCATTTATTCAACCATTATTTATTGAGTGACTGCCCTGTGCTAGGTGCTGTTCCAGGTACCAGGCATATGATCCAGGAACCAGACAGAAGCCCTCGCCCTGCGTCCCCTGCCTACAGGAAGTCACTCATTCTACCATGCACTCCTGGATGCCCACAAAACCTGCATTCCATCAGCAGCACTGGCTGGGTTTCTCGAAGCCAAAATGTCCACGTTCTTGGTGACGTCATCCATGGTCTTGGCCACCGCTCACATCGAGGGCATGCATGGTCTGGGCTTCTCACCGAACTACCTTAGTGACCATTCAGCAACTTGTCAGGCGAGACTTCCCACCGGTGATGGTCAGCAACACAGCAGGCTAAGTCCCTTGAGTTCATCTCAGGTCATTGGGTCTCAGCTCTCAGGGCCTCTTCAGATCCTGTGGAGACTCAGCTGAGAGGCAAGCTGAAAGAAAGAGTTTGCAGGCCTGGCAGTCCAGTGGTTAGGACTCCGTGCTTCCACTGCAGGGGGCACGGGTTCAATCCCCTCTCAGGGAACTAAGATCCCGCAAACCACGCAGCGTGGCCACAAAGAAAAAAAGAAAAAAGAGTTTGCATATCCATCAGTTACCTGCGATTTATAAATATGTAACATGGTGTAAAGACAATGGACAAGGCTGGAATCTGATGACTCAGGAGGGCGTGCTATAGATGAGGCACGATTTTCCACTGAAACAAAATTTCTCTCTACAGCCTTTTGGTCAAAAGCAAACTCAAAGAAAGACTATTCTTGTTCACAAATTAAGGCTAGTCTCATTGGACTTGGCTTCATTTTATACGTAGGTGTTACAAAAATTGTAATTTACCATAGGTCTTCTTAAGACTGCTTTGCTTAAAGTTTTCATAAGGAATCTCAGATTGGATTATAAAATCCTCTTAAGACGAAGAAGACAAGACAAGAACTTGACATCATATTTCACCTGCAGGATGTGTAGAGTTGGGTGAATCCCTCTCTTCCTGAGGTCTCCAAAAGATCCTAAGATTCCTGAGTCTGTCAAGAAGTGACCACCCTTACTCACTTGTAAGGCTAGGAGCCTTGGAAGCTAAGAACCAGACAGTTTTCCCTAAAGGAGTTTGTAAGCACCAGCTCCATATAAAGTCACCCGTAGCTCCTTAAAAGTCACTCAACGAGCATCATTCTCAAATATGACATTCCAGGCCAAGTCCCGATTGCATAACCAGTGTTTCTAATTATGTCCTCTTAACAAGGAGATCAGACTCTTTTGAACCTGTGAAAATAACTATACTGCCGTGAAATAAGAAGACTCGAGGAGTTTCAGAATTCTGGAGGTGTCAGGCAAGGAGAAATAGATGTCATTTAAATACTGCATTTCAGGACTTCCCTGGTGGCGCAGTGGTTAAGCATCCGTCTGCCAATGCAGGGTTCACAGGTTTGAGCCCTGGTCCAGGAAGATCTCACATGCCACGGAGCAACTAAGCCCATGGGCCACAACTACTGAGCCTGTGCTCTAGAGCCCGTGAGCCACAACTACTGGGCCCATGTGCCACAACTACTGAAGCCGGCGTGCCTAGAGCCCGTGCTCCACAACAAGAGAAGCCACTGCATTGAGAAACCCGTGTACCGCAACGAAGAGTAGCCCCTGCGAGCCACAACTAGAGAAAGCCCACGCGCAGCAACGAAGACCCAATGCGGCCAAAAATAACTAACTAAATAAATTAATTAAAAAATAAATAAAGTACTATTCATTAAATAAATAAAGAATGTCTGTTAACTCAATTTAATATCAGTTCTAGATTGTTAAGTTACAAAAAATTCAGGACGTTATCTTCAAGTTAACGTAATTGCTATTGAAATAGAGTTTGTCAGCATAGTTATTCAATTCCGGTTAAGTGTAATTTTGCATTTTTCATAACCTTAAAAATTTACTAGGAGCAGTGCGAGCTTATTCAATAAGTCCTGTACAGGTTTAGGAAGAATATACCCAAGTAGAATCAACATGTATTTCCTGAACACTGGTAACGCAGAGAACACACGGTTTGTTTTTATTAACACCAGTAAACAGACTAGCGTTAAAGTAGTCTTGTTTGCCAAGACCTAAGTTATGTGAGCTTGAACTCTTAAAACATGCTCAGATTGTTTTCCAAAAGAGTAACTTTTTCACATTGAAAGCATTACAGGTTCAATTTACTTAATTCCTAGGAATTTAAAAAACTGAATTGAATTTATATAAGTGCTTTTATTTATCTGCAAACTAATCAGGACAGAGCTTCATTTAGAAACTTTATAATCTAATTTGGTAATACCCGCAGTCGGTAGAAAATACCAATACTTACACAATAAAAAATAAAGGCCTTTCTGAATTAGACATATAAGTCTATAGACACAGAGGGAAGGCTGACAGTTTTAACTCTAAAACCGCAGCCATGGATCAAGCAGAAACACAGAAACACAAAATTTACCGCTTCCCATGGGGCGTGAAATTCTTCATTCTTAATTTGAGCACCAAATAGACCAAGAGATCACCAAGTGGTTAGGCCACAGAACCAAAAGAATTCAGCATCTACAATCAAGCAAGTACGCAAAAGAACCATCTCAAACCCACACCAAGCTGTCGATGAACAAGTGTCCCGAGCACAGGACCAAGAGTAAAACTCACCATCACCAGGTGGCCCAGCAGGAACAAAGCACAGAGGGTCCGAGAGCCTTGTTACCCAGATGGAGGAAACGCAGATCCCAAGACAAGGTCCAACCCATCCGATTCAAGACACCAGCTGTGAAAGACAAAAGTGCACCAGACAATTTAGTAGATGATTTTATTCAGGCCGTTGTGATAGAGATAAGTGCACTAATGAAGAAGGTTTCAAGCAAGAGGGAGGAAACCTGGAGTTTCTTGAAAGGAGAGAATTCTTGGGGAAGGTGGAGTTTGGTCTCATCTCTCAGAATATGTGCTCAGCCATTTCCCAGAATGCAGCACCACCATCTGGGAGAACAGGGCTCAGATGAAGTTTAACATCATCAACGTGAAGAAAGCAATTCGATCAGGGTGTGTGGATGAAAAATTAATCAATCTATAAAAGAAATGGAAAATTTTATTCGAGCCAAACCGAGGATTATAACCAGGGAACAGCATCTCCTAAAGCTCTGAGAACTGCTCTGCCCATGAGAAGTCAAACACAGTTATATTTTTCAAGACAGAGGCTGTATGTTAAATGACGTATTATTGAGAGTTTACACAATCCAGATCTGCTAGTACAAGGGGGTGGGGTCATCATGACCCCTTGCAAGATCAAGAAGGAATGTTATCTTTTTCTTTAATTTAATTTATTTTTTTATACATCAGGTTATTATTAGTTATCTATTTTGTACACATCAGTGTATATATGTTGATCCCAGTCTCGCAATTCATCCCACCACCACCATCACCCCACCACCACTTTCCCCCCTTGGTGTCCATACGTTTGTTCTCTACATCTGTGTCTCTATTTCTGCCCTGCAAACCGGTTCATCTGTACCATTTTTCTAAGTTCCACATATACGCATTAACATACGATATTTGTTTTTCTCTTTCTGACTCACTTCACTCTATATGACAGTCTCTAGATCCACCCACGTCTCTACAAATGACCCAATAAGAAGGAACGTTATCTTTTAAGGAGTCATCTTGTTGATGCTGGGAGAATGTTGTTCTTTACAGTTGAGCAGGTATTTCTGCCGATGGGGGAGGTCTGGTCAATGCACAGTGCAGATACACAATGCACAGTGAGGGGAGAGAGGAGACCCAAGGGCAGAGAACGTTTTTACGCTTATATTTTTTCTCGTCCTACCATAAAACACAAATCCTATTTCACAACAGGTGCAACGATCAAATCTGTCACCTGCTAACTGTAGTCCAGGGAAGTGAAGACTGAGACGGAGCTGACGGGGTCTTTGCTGATTTTGCTACGGAACTCGTTCGTGCGCCCCACACACAGTGAGGCCAAACGAATCACAACATCAGAGTCTGGAGCAGAGAAAGGTTTATTGCGGGGCCAGGCAAAGAGAAAGGGTGGCTCGTGCTGAAAAAAACCTTTGGGGTGAGGGCTGTGCAGGGCGTGTGACTTTCTTCTGATTGGCTGGTGGTGAGGTCACAGGGCGGAGCTCCAGGAATCCTGTGCTCAGCCTGCAGTTACCTTCCTCCACCTGAGTGGGACCCTCAGCTCCTGCAGAAGAACTCAGAGATATTGTTGTGTACATGCCTTCCCGTGGAACCAGGACCCTGTCCCAAGGCAGCACTACTTTTTCTAGACTGTTCCTCCTTTCTTTCTGCATCCCCTCCCTTCCCTGACCAGCAACAGTTTGACTCTGCCTTTTGGAACTCAGGGAAGGTCTTTGGAGGCTGAATGAAGCCTATTTCCTACAAACAAGAAACGGGGGACAGGGAAAGGATTTGCACCCTGGAGTCGCACAGGGTCAATTTCAACAAGACTAGTTTTGGTTCCAAGATGGGAATAAAATCTCCTGTCGTTATCAATTTTACATAATTATTGATAAATCAGTTTTTCCTTCAGCCTTTCAAAGTCTAGAAAGTGGGATGCTCTACTCTCTTTATATATTTTGAATATTTATTGGCAAAGACATTTAACAAATTTTTTGCCAATAGCAATATTTATAAATATATTTTGTCTAGTGCCACGAAAATAAAAATGGGCCTTGTGCCATGACTTTCACAGTTTTTCAAGTTTATACTAGTCATATTCTTCACTTTTTAATCACTCATTCTGGCCGAAATGTAGTCATACAATGCGTTATCTGAATGCACTACTTTCTGCCATGTTTGGATGGGCCTTACTTTCTATCAATAGGATTATTTCTGAGCAAAGGACATGCTAAAAATGCACCCCAAAATCCCTAATATGATTCATAATCCTCCCTAATTCTTACTTTGTAAGGAGTCATGGGATTAAAGAAAGTAATTCTGTAACTTTTAAATTTGCATTTGAAGAAGGCTTGCCTGAGAAGAGGAAGCATGTTCTCACACAGCCATAATTAAACAACGAAAAAAGAAAGTGGTAATCGCAATGCCTTGCATTTAAACACTGCTCTCTTCCGAACAGCACAGTCATGGGACTCAGAGCTGGGAAGGACCTTGCAGAGAGAAAATCAAGTTCAACCTACCATTTAAATGATGGGAAACGGAGGCCTAGAAGAAATTAAGTGACTTTTAAGGCCTTAACTTCAACAGCTAATGGCTGGGACCGCTTAAAATAAATGAACTTCCAAAAATCTCTGCTTCAGGAGTCACATAATTAAGCTGTGAATATTATCACCTTACTTTTAAGCAACAGAGGAAGTAAGTTAGAAACAGGTGACTATAATGTATCCAAGTTACAAAGTAGCAAAATGAGAGCTCAGAATTCTTGCCTCTTGTCTGGAGGCTCTGACGGAACCCCACCTGCAGTACTGAGCTGCATGGATCAGGTTCGTTCAAATTTACCACTCAGTTTTCTACAACCCTACTCTTAGTGTTATCCCTCACTTCAGGATGTAAAGGTGTGAGGACGGACAGTTTGTATGTCCTTATTAATCACGATTTTGGGAGAATGTAAAAATACAGAATCAAAGACTGTCTACAGATGTCTCCACGTCACAGTGACGCTTCCTTAAAAATTCAGGAATCCTCACCGGAGGACAGGAGTAAACCCAGCTGCCAGCAAAGGCTTAAATAGGGATCAAATAGGCAGAAGCACCAGTGATCAGCCTTTATTTTCAAACCCCTTGCCTTCTTGTTTCATTTTAAGAGTCCTGGGTAACGGACAGTAACTATGGGATACGTGTTTCCCAGGTAGCCAGAGCTTTTTAGAATCCGAAAAAAAGGTCATTAGGGAGGTTATTCCCAGGGGTAAAGCTGGATATGCCTGGGCATTCGGGAAGCAAACTCGCAAAAAAAGACTGGAAAGGCCTTGGGGTCGGATTTCACAGAGGTCCTGCTGAGTCTCAAATGTTCCTAAATTTAGAAAGTAGACGTGGAAACTGGCACGACTTGAAAAATCATAAAACATTTCTGTATTGAAGAGTATTTTAATTTTAAAATATTATGTCACCTTCCTCTTCCAGGAAAATGGAGTAGCATGTCTCCCTATACCCCCAGAGAAGAACAACTAAAAATCCTGGATGGAATACACACAACAAAAACAAAAAGGTTCTAAGTGGAGGAGAGAAGAGGAAGATTGGTCAGGAGCCAAGGAATAATGCGGTGTGAGCCCCAGGGGTCCCTTTCGGCCACATATGTCCCTGTCTTTGAACTGAAGAAGCTACAACTGAGAAATGGCACCGGAAGCAGACAGAAAAAACAACAACGGCAGAAGCCTGCTCTGTCTGGTCAAAGGCAGGGAAGGGGCAGCCAAGCAGGCAGAAAACTTTCAGACAACAGACAACTGCTCCAGTCCAACTAAAAACCAGAGAAACTTGTGTCCTCCACCCGCCCCCCTCACAACCATGCAGGCAAAGGCTAAGTAGGGGGCCAAGATGTGCGCTCCACAGGCTGGGACAAAGGCCCAACACCCTGTCTGGGATGCTGTCCAGGAAGTCAAGTAGTGGCCGAGACATTCCTACCCTTAGCTGGTAAGGACCACCCACCCCTGCCTGGATCACCGACTTAAACATACAATTATACAACTTTTAGGGAAAAAATGAAAGAAAACCTTGGGCATCTCGGGTTAAGCAAAGAGTTCGCAGACTGTTACCAAAAGCATCATCCGTAAAAGGGAAATGTGATAAACTGGCAATTTCACTGAAGTTTAAAACTTCTGCCCTGCAAGAGGCCCTATCCAGAGGATGAAAGCACATCTACAGGATGAGCGAAATCCTTGCCAACCAAATATCCAATAGAGGACAAGCATTCAGTATCCTGCCGAGCTCTGGGGTGACTCTAAAATCAGGAGAATATTTTTTTTAACAAACGGGATGGAGTTTATACCTACAGAAGTGTCATCTTTCATAATGGTCACCTTGGGAAGTTACACAAACCTTGAGAAGTTACGTGCTTGGAACACGGCTCCAAACATTTTGAAGCTCCTCTTTGGGAATTACCTTCAAAAACAGCTAACGAAAAACTCATGTCGGGCTTCCCTGGTGGCGCAGCGGTTGAAAGTCTGCCTGCCGATGCAGGGGACACGGGTTCGTGCCCCGGTCCGGGAAGATCCCACATGCCGCGGAGCGGCTGGGCCCGTGAGCCATGGCCGCTGAGCCTGCGCGTCTGGAGCCTGTGCTCCGCAACGGGAGAGGCCACAACAGTGAGAGGCCCGCGTACCGCACACACACACACACAAAAAGTCATGTCATTTTTCATTGAGAACAGCATCGATGCCCCATCAGTCTTGCCTGTCCCTCAAAAGACCAAGACGCGCACTTCCAAGAACAGTCAGAGATGAGACATCACAACTAATGAATATGTTTAAAAAGAGTAAACCCCCCAACAAGATAAAAAGAACCGTTTTTTTCCAACTCATATCACACACAGCTCATTTCCCTCATGTAGAATTTCTAGAAAAAGGCCAATAAACTCATAGGAAAACATGGTTAAAGGCCACGAACAGATAATTCACGTGAAAGGCGTTAATAGTGTGAAGAGAAGCTCAACTCACACGTGACGAAAAGTGCGCTGAGAACTTGCTTCACCTCTCAAGTCAGCGTGTCAGAAGTTTGATGACACAGTGGGATGGCGTCTTAAGCCGACTACTTGGCAATATTTATCATACAACGTAGGTACTGCTGTTTTGCAAACCTGCACGGACACGGAGGGCAGGGAGACACAGAGGAAAGAGGCCAGCGCCCCAGGCCGTAGGCGGCAGCTGTAAGAGGCAAGGAATTTACAGGCTGGTTTCCGCTTCCAACCCGCCCCGCGGAGTCTTCAAGTTCATCCAGAGGCCTCAGCGGGGTCCAGGCCCAGCCTGGGTGGGTGGTGGAGGCGGGGGTGATCTCAGTACCACATCACTCTCCGAAGCTGCATCCCTGAAAGTGGTCCCCACGCTGGGCGCGGTGGCCAGAACCCACATCCTGAGGACAGGGGAGGGGTGAGGAGAAGGGAGGAGCCTTGGATCGCCCGGGGCCGGCGGGCAGGTCAGCCTGAGGTCAGCCTGCAGTCATGTCTTCTCCGTGACCTGATGGCCTCCTCCAGCACTGACCTTTGACCCAGCAACTACCCCCACAGATACATTTCCATGTGTGTCAATGACATAGGTGTAAGGTATTTAAGCTTTATTCGTTACAAAAGATGGGAAATAACCTGCATGCCTCTCGCTATGGGACTGATAAATTATGCCTCATTCATAAAATAAAATTTTATGTGGATGTTGCGGAAGGAGTATATTCCTCAAGCACTAATATGTTGCTAAGTGTGAAAAAAAGCAACGTGTGCAGCAGTTTATAAACTTTATGTCATGGATATAAGCTTTTTGTAATGCCATAGGTGTTAAGGAAGGGAAATGTATTTATACATGATATATAGATATAATATATACATGATGTCACTGTATATAAATAATGCATGCAGAGACACACAGTCACGGCATATATATTTCTGGGAGGATATGTCAGAAACTGATAATGCGGCTGCCCTGGGGGCACTTAAGGCTGAGAACGCATAATGAGAAACCGTGCTTCCGCATCTGAGCGCCCGTGAACACTGAGCTATTGGCAGCCACACTCTTTGCTATATATCCTATGACTCAGACCTTATTTTAGGCAGCCTTTCCAAATGATGAGTTGTTACGAAAGTACTTTGAACAATGACACAACTTTTTGAATATTGTACATAATCTCCCTGAGCGACTGCAAAGGTGGCATCTGTAATTTTTACATTAAATTTTTCAACTGCTCCTGTTACTTTAATCTCCCCCCCAACACGCCCCCAGTACAAATATGTAAATAATTGACGTGGAGAAAGTCAGTTTTTCCATTGTTTTTTTGGCTTCCAATCGTCAATAGACTAAATGACCATGGTAATAGCTTTCAGTTTATTTCTAATAAGAATAGACTGAACCTCAAAAAGATTAAAACTTATAACCACTAAACATGATTTTATGCTTTGTAAATTCTACTCAAAGATTCAGAAATCTTTTATGATATGCTCCTATTTCTGTGAGATTCCAACTTTTCATGATTTTTCTGTCTGTATTCCAAATTCAGTACCGTAGGCAACACATTCTTATAAGTCACTTTCCAAATATAAAATTACTAAAATGTAACTCAAATGTGTTCCGTTATTTCATTCAACAAGCACTTATGGAGTGTTTGCAAAGTGCTACATGAAATTAATACTCTATCTACTCTCTTAAAAATGACAACGAAGAAAGAGAAATTTCAATCAATAAATAAGACTAACAAAAAATTCCAAATAATAATGCAACCTTATGGTGGTCCTGGTTATGTAAATACTTTCCCATTCTTCATTTTTTTTTATTTCCCTGTTTCAATCGTTCTCCAGGCATTTTCTGACTAATTAAGGATTGCTGGGGCTGCAAGAATTAGAAAGCCACTCAAATCAGCTCAAGTAAAACTGGATTTTCTGAGCAGACACAAAGGAATTAACTAGAAACAAAGTCTGTAATACAGCTGGACCTCTGGGAAGTGGATATTTCTTGAAAATGGGTCTCTCTTTTCTTTCACTCTGCATCAGGCAGCCTGGTAAGACCAAGGTACCCAGAAGGGTTATTCCAGAAATTGATGTTTGCGTCAATCATTTATGTAAATACTTAAAAGGTATTACATATTTTCCTGCAAATATGATCTGATACTGCCTCACCTGTAACTTTTTGATAGCTAGCGGTTATCCTCAGTGTAAACCTCAGAGCCCTAAACTTTAATGATCTTCCCTCTGCTTACCTAACCAGCCTTATTTCGTGATATTCCCCCTGCCCCCCTACATACCCTCCCTCAATCTCCAGACCTTTCTACATCCTGTAGTTATGCTTTGAACCGTTAGCACTTTAACGTCGTATAACTTATACTGAAATACTTTCTTTTGTTTTTACATTTTTAAAAACAGTTGCAGTCAGGTCTGTTCTGGATATAACTGGGAGTAGAGGAAAAGATGGCAGGTAGCACAATGATCTCACGTTAAGCCTGTCTCCGTGCCTACACACTCACCGAGAGCCGGTTCACCTCCCCGTCTTTCCTCCATCCTCGTGAAATCAGATCAGGGAAGATCCGAAACCCAATCACCCAAAATGAACATGGTTGATAGTTTCCATTTCATTTACCTCTCCCAGTGGTATTTGCATTTTATCATGAATCAAAACTTTAAAATAAAGTGAAAACGTTAGAATGTTAGCATTTCCATCATCAGCCAGTAGAAAATTGATGTGATTGGGAAGGCAGGCGAGGACCTCTCAGTGCCCCCTAGTTCAAACCATATTCTGCCTTCATAAAAGGCTGACCTTGGCTGTACTCTGGTTGTCAAGAAAGTATATATCGCACAGATGAGTACACTGACTTTCTCATAAAGCTGGCCGTGATTGCATCTGCCGAAGCAGGGCCGCAGAGCTACCCATCAGCACATCTCAAATGAATTTCCACAGTAGGCCAGAGATGATTAAATAATTTTTGTAGAACAGCATTTGAAATTTTGCTTTTATCTATATGTTTGATGATAGTCAACAGAGAACGGATTGCATCCCTCCAAGAAAAGAATAATCTGGCATTTTAAAGAAGTCCTGAGGCACACATTAGCACAAAAAACCCATCCCGCTCAGTGTGTCAGGCACGCACTTCTTAGAGGCCTCTTCAGGTACTTTATCTTTCAGCTTTTCCAAATGGTATTTTTTAAAAGCGTCCAGATGTCTATCCTCAAGGCAATTATTTCCTTAAAGTTCATAGAGAGTCGGAGACAAAGGAGAAATACATTTTAACATTTGTACGTTTGTCCCTCGGCAACAGAAGTTAAACATTAAATTGCACTATGACTCTAAAAGCTGTAAGGAAAAAGGGACCGTGGATAACTGTAGTCAATGACTTTAGGAAATCCACGTTAGTCAAGTCTGCACAAATCCTCACGTTTCCTTCTGAGACACAGTCAGTGCTTCCATAGTGGGTAAATACATGTCTCCTTGGCCAGGCTAGAGTGTCCAGTTTTTCCATCAAACACCAACCTAGATGTTGCTGTAAAGATATTGTGTAGACATGATTAATATCTGCAGTCAGTTGACTTTAAGGAGATTACCCTTGATGACATGGGTGGAACTCATCCAACCAGTTAGAAGCCTTTGGAGCAAACACTGAGGTTTACTGGAGGAAAAGGAATTCTGCCTTGAGACCTCAGCATCGGCTCCAGTCTGCTGACCAGGAGACTGACCAGTGCCCGCGGTCTTGTGACCCAGTCCTTGAAGGAAATCTCTTTATAGGTGACAATGGATCAGCTGATAGATAAATATCTCCTTCTCCTCTTGGCTCTGTTTCTCTGGAGATCCCTGACGAATACACCTTCCCATGCCATCATACTGATTAATTTACATGCCACATCTGATGGCTTTTGCAAGGATAAGAGCTCTGTGAATATATTTAGATATATCACCTTAGTGAATAGATTATTTACTGCCTTAAATCAGCTTTTTCAAGCCATGATCCCAGAGTCGTAAACAAGTTGCCTGAGTGACTCAAGTGGCCAGAAGGAGAAGGACAGCTTCTAAATGATCCTTTGTCATTGCCAGGATGAACTCGAAAGATCTGATTCACTGTTACTGGTGCTGTGTGCTTTAGTTGGAGAAGTTAGAGCCGCGCAAATGGAATTTACATACTACAGACACATCACAAAGGCGCCAGGTTAACCTTTATATACTTTCCTTGATGTTTCCAAGGAGAGTGGGGATACGTGCCTAATACTTCATCAGCCTGAATTACGCTTTTCTGCCACCTTGATTATCACCTATTGGTCTCATTTCCCGATCTAGATCATAGGAGTTAAATTCAGATGCGCCAGTGAAACAGCCTCATTTACTCTTTGGAAGAGCTCTGCTTAAATAGCTTTTACCCTCTGCCAATAACTTCTCTTTAGCTAATAATGCCTGTAAACATTTTAAATGAAAAGGGGGAATTGTGGATCGTCTCCCAGGAGATTAACCTTCCATTTTCTAGAAGATGGAAGCACCAGATACTCTCATAAAGATAAACCAACACATCTGACAGGTGGTTTCTCCATCAGCCTCTTACCCCTCATAGAGTTCGCACCTTCCTGACCTCCTACAGTGTGACATGTTACAAGATACTGTGATCTCTGGGCTTAAATCCACGGCATCCATGATTTTACAAAGCCAGACTGGAACTACACATAATTCACTTAGAATGAATGAAGGGACCTTTCATTTCAAAAGAGTCATTTTTTAAAATTCTCTTGGTCAGTCTGGACTTTTGCTGGCCGTGCTCAAAGCTGGGGGCACGTGTATTCTAATAGAATGTGTGACTTTAGTTTTCTCTGAGCTCACGGATATCAAATTCAAGCTAGCTGATCATTCTAGCAATATTCATTCTGTGATTATTACCAAAATCACCATGAGTGCACTTACCTCTTTTCAGAGTGAGACTTTCATCCGGGACTCTTGGGTAGATTAATCAACACAACTCCAGTGAGAGGCCCGCATACCACACAAGAAAAGAGTCATGCGAAGTTAATCAGTTCTAATCAGTCATATGGAGGTTACTGGCCTTACCAACCACTCTCCGGCCAAGGCCCCCCCGTCCCGGCCGGGGGTCAGGTCATGAGCGGCTGGGTGGACCCTGGAGGCCCGGGGCGGAGCACGGACTAGGCTGGGACGTTCCCTAGGATGCGCCCAAGCTTCTCTTCTCCACTTCTAAAGCTGCTCCTGGCTGCGGGGTAACTATCTTCTGACCTCTTCAGGATGGGGAGGGCACCTTCTCCTAAGCTGACAGCCTATGGTGACACTGCCAGCAGCTAAGAACCGCCCCCAGTTCCCACCCGTGGCCTCCGCACTCACTCAGGCCCGTGTGTAAGGCGGGTAGCTATATTCACAGCTATGTAGGTACAGAGAGAGATGCATGGAGAGAGAGAGGAAAAGGGACCAGAAAATATTTGAAGGCAGGGTGGAGCCAGCTTAACCTCTCCACTAAGTCTGAAAGCTGGAGCTTCTTTTTAAGCAGTAAGTGGCCTTGTCCTACGTCAGGTGTGTGACCTTGGAGGCAGCCTGTGCAGGAAAAGGGAAGGAGAACCCAAGCTCCTTCTCTTCCGTCTGCAGGTGACATCAACCACCTGCCCATGACCTGGCCAAGGGCCGCTGTCAGCCCAGCAGAGGCCCTGGCTCAGCTTAGGGAAGAATTTGTACTCATCACGTGGTTCTGACCCACAGAGCGAGCTCCCGGAACTCTGCAAACAGGGATCGCTTTTCTTTCGCTTGAAATCCATGTAATTTCAAATGTCATCAGCTCTGAATTCATGTGCAAATAGTATGCAGTGTTTCAAGCAGAATGTTCCACCTGCTTTAGAGACTAAGCTCTATTTGAACCTGCTCTGGTGCTCCTTTGCACGCACCCTAGGTAATAGGAAGTAGCTACTGTCTTTACTACTCGTGTTTATTCGTGGTTAACAAGGCCCTTCCCTTAAGGCCTCTGTTTGGCTATGATCTGTTTCCCTGCTGGTGATTACCCCATGCCCTTAAAACGAATAGTATTTACCGCCTTTTACATATGAAAAATACATAGACACAGAGCAAACACGTACCTAGTCTTCACTATGTACCGGGCCCTGTGGAAGAATCTCCCACACACTAGCTCCTTTAACCCTCAGGACAATTCTGAGATAAGGAAGTATTACTATCACCCTTTCACAAATGGAGAAAGTGAGGCCCATGGAGGTTAAACAACTCACCAGGGTCACAGAGCTGGTAAGGTGCAGTGCCAAGGTTAAAGCCAGGCTGTCTGGTTCCTGTGTCCATGCTTTCACTATGATAAACCTCTATTCCGTATGTCACAGTGACAAAAATCATTCTCACACGAGTGTCCACATGGAAACGTGAGCTCCACCTTCGAGTTGCTCCCTGCTGCTGGCAGGGCTAGAAGCTCCTTCCCAAACTAACCAGAGTGATTCGATCTGTTCTCATCCTCATGGTTGTCCCAGAGGCGATCACACAGCCTCGGCTGGCCCCACTGGACTAAAGCCACAGACTTCTGTTTGAAGGTTGAATCTAAATGAGAAGCATGAGTTGCCATTAGCCCTTGGGGAAATGAGAGAATCCTGCCAAGGATGAAATTGCCCTGAGGTAGCAGAGCTGCAAAGCGGAGAGAGTGAAGGGGACCCGTACCAGGTCATCTGAGCTGCGAGAACAAGCCGTACCTGAAGCTGCCTTTCCCTTTGAACTTTCTAGTAACATATGCAGTGGAATCCTTTTATTGCTTAAGTCGCCACTTACACTGGTTTTCTTGTACTTGCATCTAGTAACTAATGTGGTCCAGGGGTGGGATGTTTATTACGCACGGTCTTTTAAAGATGGACTTGGCTGAGTTGAAGACAGGACAGTGATGGGCCATCCGTGACATTTTAAAGGTAAACGTACGGCTAAGTTCCTCCAGGTGTGTGTTGACACTTGAACAATGTCTGGCTGCAGTGTAACAGGAAAGGGCCAATTCTGACTCCAGGTTGGATCTGTTTCTTTGACTTTAGCCTTTGCTTTTCCTTGCTTCTTTTTATTACAATCGTACATAATGGCCTGCCTCAGGGAACCCTACCCACTGGTGAATGGCTGGAAGAAAGAAGAAATTAACACATCCCCTCCCGGAGGCTGGCCATTCCAGGAGATGTTTTGCAAGACTGGTGGCCCTTTTACTCTACTTCCTCCCTGTCTCTCCCTCTCTAGTCTCTCTTTTTACTGTACTTGCCTCTCTGATTCTATAAAAGAAACCGGCACCCAGACCCCCATAAGATGGTTTTTCAGAGACACTAGTCTGCCGTCTTCTCGGTCTGCCGGCTTGTATTCCTGGCCTCAACAAAGTCGTATTCCTGACCTCAACACCTCGTCTCCGATTCATTGGCCTGTCGTGCGGCGAGCAGAGTGGAACTTGGACTCTGTAACAGTTATGCAAACCTGCTCATATATTGTGCCAGGACTCTGTAAGTTATGCAAACCTGCTCACATGTTGTACCACCGAGAGATAAAAATCACTGATAATACCATATAATCCATGCTCATTTACATTTATTTTAACAGCCTGGCTGCAGGTACTTCTGCAAACACACAAGCAAATTCTATTTCCCTAACCAAACGAAACTCTGAAGTTGTAGTTTTTGGTTGCCATGAGAACAGTTATATTTAAATGTTCAGTCCCAGAAGCAGTAACACAGATACGCAGATTCTCTGAACCAGCCTGTCCTCTTCCACTTTCACCAATTCGCATCAAGTACTTTAAGACGTGGCAGAGTTGAAAGCCAGAAAGAACCCTCATTCAGTAAACACTCCTGAGTTCCACTTACCTTGCAGGACTTGGCCGAAAGTTTCAAATACAAAATCCTTTTCCCATAACTGGTGGTGGTGAACGATTTATAAAACATACTTGGAAGTGGCGGTGTTCCCTGAAGGCTGACGGGATTTGTAAAGTGTCACGTAACCCTCAGTCCCACGTCACTTGGTCTGTAAGGAGTGAGGTCACAGGAACCCAGGACACTGGGTCCAGGGAGAGACATACACGTGCGGCCAAGGAGGGAGCAACAGGAGGGTTTCGGGCCCTACTTTTTTCATCAGTGCTTTACCTGCCGGGACCACAGAGCTGTCAGAGGCGGATGGCCGGGAGCTGATGAGCTTCAAGGTCAAGGTCCCTCCCACACTGGGACCTCACTGTGCGTTCATAGTCCTGGGTTCCGTTTCTTAAAAAGGGCTCCCAAATTTTATACGCTTTGCGCCCCAGCAAACTTGGAGGCACCCTTGTGCCCACAAGCAAAAAAGAAGGTTAAAGGGCGGATGTTAATTTCAGACACTTACTATCTTTAAGAAGCACTTTCGAATGTGAACACAGGGAACAGCAGATCCTTCTGTCTGGAAGATTCTGACCAGCGTTCAAACATGCTGTCCTTTCTCTCATCCTAAAATAGAACCCTTTCTTTCCTCCCTTTACCAAAACTCCCTGGGGCAGGGGATGCCACCCCACTCCAGTCAGGATGTCCCCCCTCCACACCCCGGTCTGGGGAAGGTAGACCACCTCCATGCACAAAAGCCCGCCACCTCGTCAGCCCCCCGCCATCTCTCCTCCAGAGGCCCCTTCCGCACGCCCTTCTCGCCCGCCCCACCCCGGTCCCCCATCTGCCTGGTCTTCAGTGTTGGGATGAGCTGTCGGATGCTCTGTTCTCCAGCTGATTCACTCCCCAAGTGACCTCAGCCGGTCTCCAGACTCACAAGGTGCCTACATAAGAGACAACTCCCCCAAACTGTAGCTCCCATCAGGACCTCTGAATCAAACACGCACCCCATCTCCCTTGGACTCCTAAGAGGCACGAGCAAAAGAGAGCTCCTGACCCCCTCGTTGGTGGCGACATCATCCTGCAGCTGCTCAGACCGAGCCCGGGCCATTCTGACCCTCCTCCCTGGCCCTCGCCCCGCCTGTAATCTGTCAGCCCACCCTGTCTCTTACCTGTACGAACACCCAGCACCTGCTCCACCTCCACCCGGGACCACTGCAGCAGGTTCTAACTGACTTCCTGCTTCCGCTTTTCCCTGCTCCAGTCTATCCCCAAACTTCAGCCCCCTCCAAGCAAGACCCAGAGCAGCTGCAGTGGACGGCAAGGCCCTCTGTGTGACCCCCGCCCTGAACAGCCGACCTGCCTCTTAACATGCTCCCTCCAGCATGGTGGCTCCCACGGTTCTCTGAATACACAGGCATCCCTGCCACCACAGGGCCTTTGCACCTGCTGCCCCAGGGTGTCTGCACCTGCCACCCCGGAGCCTTTGCACCTGCCACCCCGGGGCCTTTGCACCTGCCACCCCGGGGCCTTTGCACTTACCACTGATGTGTCCCAGAATGCACTCCCCCACCCCCACACCCCGAGATGTGCTCCCTCACTCCCTTCCATTTGAATTGAAAGAATCCGCCCCCCCATCCAGCACTTCCTATCCCGGTCCCCTGCGTCCCCCACCCCCTGTGGCCCCCTTATTGGCACTTGCCCGCTCACACTGGCTGTTTGTTACTAACTGACACAGAGGCAGGCCCTCCCTCCTGTGGTCTTTCTGTTGGGTGTGCCCCACCGCCCCAGCACACACAGCAGTGGGGCAATCACGGGGACATCGGGACCCCAAGGAGACATGTCCCAGTCCATGGGGGGCCTGGCACTGCAGAGGGGGCTTCACAGAGTGCCCACGGCCAGCCGCTGGGAGACGGAGGGCTGTGAGCCCGGCTGGGAATGTGTGTAAGGTGACACCCTGCGTGCCTGGGAGCGAGAGAACTTGGGTGTGTTATCTTAGCTGCCAGGATCCCGGCGTCTGGCCTGCCCTTCAAGAACCACCCTCCCCCGTGTCTCCATCAGACCTGCTCTTCCTCCGATGTTCCCCATCTCGGCCATCCTGCCAGGGGTCTGAGTGTCACCGGGACCTCGCCCTCTTCCTCAGCCCCCCTCCCCCTCCCCGTCCAGCGGGGACTGCCTGCTCTCTGCCTTTAGCAAAGAGGGAAGCCCGTGGGCTCTGCAGCCGGCCCACCAGCCTCTGAAGTCTGACCCCAGTCCTTCTGACGACGGCAGCAGGTATGGACCACGGGTCCACCAGCCAGGCCCCTTCCCAGGGCTTGACGGGCAGGTGGTCCCGACAGCAGAGACGCAGGCCCCCGAGCAGTGTCCCCTTCAGCGGGCGCCGCGGGCAGCCCCGGACGCTGGGAACCATGGGAATCGGGGATCTCATCCCAGAGGCGCCGTGAGGACCCAGGGCTGATGCAGGGAGTTGCCTCAGTGCTGCTGGAAGCAGGTGACGCCTCCAGCAGTCGGCTCACTTTTATGGTCACTATTCTCCTGAGGGTTCTCTCCGCCCCAATCTCTCCTGGGAATCCACTCCGCCCAGCTGTGGAATGACCGTCCTGAAGCTTCCTCGGCCTCAACCCTTTGCT